>NC_058133.1:44416953-44602970 GCF_016433145.1 Gracilinanus agilis | reverse complement strand
CTTCCTTCCTTCCTTCCTTCCTTCCTTCCTTCCTTCCTTCCTTCCTTCCTTCCTTCCTTCCTTCCTTTCCTTTCCTTTCCTTTTTTCCCTCTTAAAGCACTTTGTAAATCTTAAAAGTATCACGTACATATCAATGACTTTGAATGACCCTGGGTAAATCACAATTTCTATGTGTTTCAGACAACTCTCTAGGATTTATTTCCTATATCAAAGGTAATCTAAGTTGTGATTGGTTTCACTGGAACTCCCCAAGCAGATGAAATCCCAGACCAATCAATTAGATCTTTTGTGTATTCACACAATACTATAAATTTCAGTCTTTACTTCAATTACATCATTTAGATTTCTCATATAATGAAAACGTTTTAATTATAAATGGAATTGGAGAGTCTAGCAATAGAACTGAGTAAGAGAACTGAACAGGCTCTCTCAGACTATCTACCACCCCAGAGGTATCAGATGTGTAGTGCCTAGGTACAGCCTAAACCAGATTAAAATGTAATAGGGAAATGTTTAAATGCCTTAATAAAAAATAAATAACATAGATAATGTTAATTTATGCTTTTCTAAAACAATATGTAGCTGGAAGATATGTTCCTTTTTAAGTTTGACACTACTGAACTTTGGAATATTGCCCTTGAGTCCAAACTAGAGATTTCTATTGCAACTGTAGAAAAGTTCAGAAAACAAACTTATAAAACATAATATAATATATTTTAAAAATATGTTTCATGGTTGTCATTTGTTTTTTACAGCACAGTCATCTCTCCTTTACATCTCTCCCTACTTCACAGACCACCTCTCCCTACCTGAGCCCCTCACTTGTAACAAAGAAGAAAAGAGTTTAAATGTATGCGGATGTTTGAAATGTTTAAATTCATGGTCATCTGAAAAAGGGAGGAGACATTAAATCATTTTTGAAGAATTTGTTCATCATGCAAAACACTGAGCTTGTGATAAATTAGACCATGCATTCTGGCTTTTGACTAGAAAGCATAAAGCATTTAAATTAGATGCTTTTCTCTTCAAAAGCCATAGGTTGAAATTCATGGGCCAACTTGCCCTAAATGTAAATGAGTATGTACTCAAGGACAAGAAAGGCAAATTGGGAAATAATGGAAAAATTGGGTTGCCATAGTCAAGTTGTTATGAAATACTCATCAAGATTTTTCTAGATAACGATGATGAGATGAAATTTAAGTCTTGCACAAGCATGCTGAGAAAGTAACATTCGAAATACGTTTTTACTTACAATTATAAAATGATCAATTGTTAAATGTTGGGCAGAGAAACACACTCTATTCTGCCTGGACGTGCACAGAGGGCCAAGAATGCACCTGGATAACCTAAGCCTTCATTATCTGTGAGACACCTAATATCCCATAATACTCAGGAAGACTGCCAACTCCTTGTCCACTATTGACCACGCGCCATGTGCCCCATTTTGTAACTGAAAAGTATTTAAAATTCATGAAGCTGGTTGAAGGCTCCACTTTCACATCCTGCTCATTCCAAAGTGCATGGGAGAGGGAGCAGAAGGAACATTTCAACGGGGACAATGACTGCTCCTGAACACCCAATATTCCATTAAATTGCTAATAAACCCATTTGAGGATGTTGATCACAACCAAATTGTACAGCTCTGTTCCTTCCCTTCATGCCAACTTGTCAGATTTCATTCTGTACAGTACCAGTCTTTTTGTACCATTTATTGAATGGCTGTGCAGAATTCAATGCACTTATTCACCAGAATGTAATGTAGTTCAGTCTGCTATTAACAAGATTCTTCAGTGAAAAGGATAGGGGGAAAAATCAAATTTATTTTAGGGTCAGCCATGAATTTTAAGGAAAACACATACTAAACCATTTTAAAGGAAGAGGTTAGAATCTATGAAGTATTACGAAGAAAAAAAAACATTTACTTCCATGATTTTCGTACATTCCTTAAAAACAAAAACAAACAGAGTTATGGAATGGCATGGGCTGGCTCTCCAGTACTGACTGCAGGGAACAATATTGTCATTCATAGAGAGTTTGGGCTTCAGTTATTTTCTTGACACCAGACAGATTTTGGCTTGCCCACATGTTCATTTGGTCTGAGGTTCAAAACCCAATCACCTAAATCTTCACTTCGTTTATCAGGACAACTGCTTAAATGAAAGTTTTTTTAAAAAATAAACATTTTTCATTTGCCCCTGAATTGCCACTGTTAAAATACTAATGGTCAATCTGGGACATAAATCTAGTCTTTAAATCTGAGTTCTGGAAAACTGTGAAGATGAATGGCTGTTCTCCACATTTGGGTCTTTGTGGAAGGTAAAAGCTCACTTTTGTGCTGAGAGCTGGATGATATTCTTCTTCCTGACTTTTATATTCTAGCCAAACCTTTCTGTTTAACACCAGGTCATGGATCACGGCTTTGGAAAGGGAAGCAACCTCAGACCATCTAATGTCCTTTCTGTGCACACTGGATTTTGGCTTAGCAGTCAATTAAAAGGCTTAGTATATAATCTGTCTGTTGGATAATTAAGATTAGATTCGAATTTATTCTCTTGGTTGAGAACTGGGCTGGATCATCTGAACTCTCTAAAGAGACAGGATATGAGTGCATGCTCTTAAATGGGGGGAAGCCTGGGTGGGTGAACCCCTCCTTTTCACAGAGGCATTGCCAGAAGCAGGTTCCACTGACTGACAAGCTCCCCCCTTAAGATTTCTAAGCACGTGGAGGACGGGGACTGATTGTCCTTTCCTTTCCTTTATATGTCCCCAGCACTTATGGGTGTTCCTGGTACATAGCAGGTGATTAATAAATGTTAACTGATTGACACTGACCAGTCTTTTGCCCCAGTATTCTCCTCTTGTTTCCAGTTGCTGGACCTCTGATGTCCTTTGAAGCTCCTGTTGCCACAATAGGGTTCATTCCATCTCCAGGACTCAGTTATTTACGAACAGGAAGGAATTGATTAACAGGGAGTGATGAAGCTTAATGGCTGCCGCCTGGGAGCCTGGGTGGGGAGGGCAGACAGACACTGGATGCTTCTCAAGCCTCCTGGAGATTTGCAGCAGTCTTTCTCTCAGTCACCACCGGGGAAATCTCTATTTTATTTGTTTGCACATTTTGCATGGACCAAGTAAATCCATGTGAAACGCTTAAGACACCTGTATATCTTCTGAAATGGGGCAGGACCCCTCTGTTACACATCCCCTGCAATGTCTAGAGAAGTAGGTTCATCTAGCCTTCAAATGGTTGATACTACATGTAGGCATGTAGTATCTTGGCAGAGTCAGGAAGAACCCAAGTTCAAATTTGGCCTCAGACACTTAACTAGCTGTTTAACCCTGGGCAAGTCACTTAACCTCGGTTTGTCTCAATTTCCTCAACTATAAAATGGGTATAATAACAGCATCTATCTCTCAGGATTGTTCTAAAAATTAAAAGAAATAATATTTGTTAAAAAACAAAAACAAAAACGCTTAGAGGGCAGCTAGGTAGCTGAGTGGATAGAGAGCCAGGCTGAGAAACAGGAGGGCATGGGTTCAAAACTGACCTCAGATAATTCCTAGCTGTGTGACTCTGGGCAAATCACTAAACTGCAGTTGCCTAACCCTTAAAGCTTTTGTGCTTTGGAACTCATACTTGATGTCAATTCTAAGACAGAAGGTAAGAGTTTTTATGTGAAAAAAAAATGCTTAACACAGTGCCTGCAACGCAGTGGGAGCTTCATAAAAGCTTGTGGATTCAATGACTAGTTTCTCCAGTGAATTGAAAATGTATATTGAGGAGAAAGGGAAGTGACAAAGTTAAAAGGGGAAATAGTATAACTTTGGAATTCTTTAATTAGCAAGGAACAGGGTGTTTTAAACATTTTTTCTCCAGGTAGTTTTTCTCTCAAGTACCTTCATCTATTTCAGTTAAGGCCCTTAGATTAAAGGACCGACTCTCTCAACTCAGTTTGCTGAATGTCTGCCTTTATCCAAATAGAGGATTCCAGAAGCAAGAGTTGGTCTGCTGTTTCCCTCTATGTGGCGTCTCATCTGTAGTTCCTTGCCAATGTACATAGCTCACTTCTACAGAAGCAAAATCTGGGTGGATAAAAGTAAAAATCACTTCAAGGTTTCCTTTTCTTTTTCCTTCATTAAAAAAAAAATCCATTATCTTTCAGGGGCTGCAATATCAGAAGTATCCAAAGAGATTTCCCCCCCCCCCAACACAGTTTTTTCTCTGAAACACCTCCATTGGAATGTATGAAGGCCAGCTCTCTAAACCTGGATGGAACCACAGGAGGGACTCAGTAAATGTTAAAGCAACAATAATCTGACTCAATAAAAATAAAAATGAGTAATATCCAGAATATAAAAAGGAAATTAATTTGGCAACACATCAGGAATGGCAAAACATATCAGTGACTTGTGGATATGAATATACAGGATGTTTTCAAAGGATGAGGAGTTTCTACTTAGAAGGATGGATTGTTTCTCAAATTCTTACTCTTGACATTTTAAGATATTAAAAGGAAAACAAGATACTGAGGATGCCTAGAGAAGAAGATAAAGAGCCCTAAACATAGAAGACAGAAAGCTTGAGTTCAAGCCCCTAACTCAGACACTCACTAGCTCTGTGACTCTGAACAGGCCACTTAACTTTTGGAGCCTCAGTTTCCTCTTCTGTGAAAAGTAATTAATCATATCTGTAGTTCATGTCTTACAGGGTTGTTGAGACCCAAATGAGATTGGACATGCGAAGCCATCTGCCATCTTTAAAGTTATTATTATGTAAAGAAAACTGAGGGTTTCAATTTTATCTTCAGAGAGTTTAGATGGCATGGACCAATTAATCAACCAAGAGAATAAACTAGAGTCAACTCTTAATTATCCAACTCCACAGACCAATTATCCATTATACAGCAGCCAATCCTGCTTTTAAATTTACTCACATTATCTGTTAAAATCTGTTGAGTTTCATCAGTTTCATCCCTAAGGGGAGATGATGAATTGAACCAATCAACCAATAAGACATCAGGCTAAGTGCTGGTGGCACAAATACAAAAGCGAGACCGCCCTGGTCCTTCTAGAGTTTTCTTACATTCAACTGAGGGAATCCACCATTTTCATTTTTGTATATAAGTAAATACACGATGCTAGTAACTAGGGGTAACAGGAGACACTTCTTGAAGGAAGTGGTCCGAGGACAACGCTAAAGGAGACAGGGGTTCTAAAAGCACGAGCTGAGGAGGCAGAGCATACTAGACATGGGAGGCAACTTGTGCAAAAGTGTGGAGGTGTATATCAAGAATCAAAACCAGCCCATTTCCTTAGGGCATAGTATAGATATGGAGAGTATATATAAGAATATAAGAAACCTAGAAAGGTAAGACAGATCCAGAGTGTGAAAATAATTAAATGTAAGAATTTGAATTTTTATCCTAGAGACAAAAAAGAGCCATTGGAGGACTCTGAGATGGGGGGACTGAAATGATCAGTAATCGACATTTGGCAGCAGTAGGGAGATATAGCTGGACATGGGGAGACCAGTCAGGAGGTTACCAAGGTCGTCCAGGTGAGAAGGTCTATATTAGGGTGGGTTTTATTTTAATAGAGAGAACAAGAGGGACGTAAGAGACACTGAGGAAATGGAATCAATATTTGGTAACAGTTTGGATACGAGAGAGACAACTATGTGGCACAGTGAACAGAGTGCCCAGTCTGGAGCCTGAAAGACTCACCTTCCTGAGTTCAAATCTGGCCTCAGATACTTAATAGCTGTATGACTTTGGGAAAGTCACTTCACCCTGTTTTTCTCAGTTTCCGTATCTACAAAATGAGCTGGAGAAGGAAAAGGGAAACCCCTCCGGTATCTTTTCCAAGAAAATCCCAAATGGAGTAAGAGTTGGACATTACAGAAAATGATACTACCATCATGATAACAATGGACACAAGAGAGTGGGTGAGAATAAAGCCGAGAATACGTTCTAGGTTTTGAATCTGTTTGACCAGAAGAATGGTGGTGTCCTTGTGAAACTATTTCATATCCTTTTCAACTTTAATAATTCTATGATTCTATTCATGATTTCTTTGTTGACATCTCCTTTGATTACTATGCCTGTGCTCCTGACATTTCTGTTGCTACCATAGCATCATTTCATATATAAGCAAAAGCATCAAACTCCACTGGATTCTAGTAGACGTAAACACATCCATTTTTCTGGAAAGGCTTGAGAAAGCGAATTTCTCCTCAGACTGGTTGTTTGTGTTAACTTGCAAGAAATCTATTTATTCCCAGCACAGATTCGTAAGTAGATGAGCAAAAGAACAGGAAGGGGAAACTGGCCAGTTTCCCTGCTCCTCCTGAGTCAGATAATTTGAATGCCATTCACAAGGCTTTAAGTGAATTCTAACAACATCAGCTATACTCCTATTGTAAGGATTCAAAGACCTAGAGCTCTCCCACAATGTGATGATCTACCTCACATGTTGGTGGGTGCCTCCTTCATTGGAAATCTTTGAGAAAATAATAAAGGATCACTTGTTGGGCATGTCATCAAGGGCATTCTTTCTCAGGCATAGATTGGGCTAGATGGCCACTGGCCCTTCCAACTCAGAGATTCCATGAAAATATTATATAATCATATTTTTTGATCAACAATCATTTTGGATAATCCATGACTATTCTACTAATATGGATAATGAAGAATTGACTCTGTGAAATATGCATGAATAATTTCTTATTTCAAAAATTATCATGGAATTGTTGCATGCGAAGATGTAACATGGCATAATGGATAAGACCAAGCCTTAGCATCATGGAGACATGGGTTCAAGGGAATATGTTGCAGGGAAAGGATGTACCACAGACTATAAGTTAGAGGACTTGGGTTCAAATCTTACCCCTGATGGTTACTACCTGTGAGACAAGTTACTATTCCTCTCTCTCCCTCAGTTTCTTCACCTATAAAATGAATGATGAGGTATCCTTTAAAATCCTTTCTAGCTCTACAGCCTATGATCCTATGACCCATGCTAGTTGCATGTGCATAGACCAGTCAATTAACCTCTTAGTGCCATAGGCAATTCTTTGAGACTGCACCTAAGTTACAAAGGAGAGTTGCTGATTTTTATTAGTGAAGGACTTGGGCTGAACTGAGAGACATAGTTTCCTAGAATAAGGAAATGATAGACCCTCAGTACTCTGGCCTAGTCAGATTTTATCTAATGTGCTTAGTACCATGGCTTAAGAAGGACATTAAGAAGCTATCTAGAGCAGTAGTGTCAAACTTAAATAAGAAATGGGGAACACTAAAATATACCTAAGGATCTCTTTGGATCATATATTAACTTGAGAAACTGCATATGAACATTATATATGTTCTATTGTAGTTTTATTTATTTTGTTAACTACTTTCCAAATGCATTTTAATTGGGTTCAGGAGTGTTGCAGGCCAGTGTGGGCCTCAAATGTGCTTGACATCTCTGGTCTAGAGGATGACCAGAGTATTTAGGATAGTGAAGGGCCATGGATCCATGGGGTGTAAAGATTAATTGAAGGAAAACTGGGAAGGTTTAGCATAGAGAAGAGAAAACTTAGAGGAAACATGATCATTGTCTTCAAGTGTCTAAAGAACTATCCTGTGGAGGAAAGATAAGATTTACTCTGCTGTTAGCAGGGGGCAGAACCAGAAGGCCTGGGCAGAAATGGAAAAGAGGCAAATTTAGGGTAAATGATGGGAGAAACTTCCTAACAATTAAGAGCTGTCCAAACGTGAAATCTACCACACTGGGGAGTACTGTCTTTCTCTGCCTTGAAGGTTTCCAAGTAGAGGTTGGATGACCATTTGTCATGTCAACAAGTCAAATCAATGGGGATTTATTAAGCCACACACCATGGTAAGAGCTGAGGATAAAGGGAAAGGCAAAAAACAATTCATTCTTTCCAGGAGCTCACAGTCTAATGGTAAAGACAACAAACAAATGGGATGTGCAAACGAGGTGTATGGTGATGATGCTAGGATTTTAGCTAGAATCTGAATGAAGCCAGGGAATCCAGGGGACAGAGATAAGGAGGGAAAGAATTCTAGACTTGAATGGACATCCAGGGAAATGGCTTAGAATGGGGTGAGGGATTTTGAGGAACTGCAGACAGGTCAGTACCACTGAATCACAGAGTACTTAAAGGGAAGTAAGGTCAACTGTAAAGGTAGGATGGGTTAGATTATGAAAGGCTTTGAAAACCAAACAAAGGATTTTATATTCAATTCTGGAGGAGCCACTGAATTTACTGATTGGAGGGCAGGGATGACATAGTCAGATATGCACTTTAGGAGGTTCTGATTGATAGTTCAATGGAAGATAGATTAGAGGTAGGAGAGAATGAAAGCAGGAAGCCCAACTATTTGCTTATTGATAAAGTCAAGTGATGAGGTAGTGATGACCTGCTTGAGGGTGGTGAAGTGTCAGGGGAAAGAAGGCCGTGTGTACAAGAGAATTTGGAGGGAAGACTTCACAAGTCTTATCAACAAATCAGAGATGGCTAGGTTGAGAGCCTTATGTGGCTGGGAGAATGATAGTGCCCTTGACAATAAAAGGAAAGTTAGGAAGGGGGAAGGTTTTGGGAGAAATATGAGTTCGGTTTTAGAAATATTGAATTTAAGATGCCTATGCTACATACAGCTTAAGATATCTGAGAAACAGAAGCAGAGAGAAGTTATGACTGGATAAAGAGTTCTGAGAATCATGTATCTGTACACATGTGAGAATACAAGCTGATGAGATCACCAAGAGGAAAATCGATTTATGTTGTAGTGGGGATTTCCTTTGGGTATGATTTGGACTAATAGCAGCTAAATTCTCTTCTAATTCTCAAATTCTGTGAGTTCCCACACCAACAAAATCTTTTTAAAGCCTTACCTTCCCTCTCAGAATCAATACTAGGTATTGCTTCTAGATCAGAACAATGGTAAGGGCTAGGAAATACAGGTGAAATGACTTATCCAGTTAAGAAGTTTCTGAGGCTGGATTTGAACTCAGTACCTCCCATCTCTAGGCCTGGTTCTCAATCCAATGAGTCATCTAGCTGCTCCCAGAATCTTGGATTATTAAAGCTGGAAGAAACATCAAGATCCGTATTCTGATTTGGCCAATGAGAAAACTAGAGGCTAGAGAAATCAAATACAGGAAGAAGTAATGGTAGTACTTGAACTAGAATTCAGTTTTGACTCCTAGTCTGGGCCATAAATATTTGGGGAAGAATCACAGTATTAGAGGCTTCTGAGATAAATGTTAAATGTTACATCTACCTGGGAATAGACTTTGAGCAAAAACTTTATGATTAAGATCTTTAAATATCTATCTTATAAAATATAATTACATATTTTTTATTATGATTGTATTTCTCCTCCCCATAGCAGGTAAACGAGGCCAATTTTTTCATCCCATGTGAACTCAACAAGGGCAGCCAAGAAAATATTAGTGGCACTGGAAGTTAACAAGAGATGGCAGCAATCACTCAGGACATTACCCAATTGCATTCTTCAGAGGTTTCAACACAATGGCAGATTTACAGAGGCCGGGTACTTTTCAGTGCCTAGGAATAGTCCTTGTCTTTTACACTGTCTGCCACCTTTCTTCCAAAAGGGTCTAGGAGGAAGTGAACCATCTCTTTCACTCTCTCTGCCTCTATCTCTTTCTGGCATACACACAATTAAAATAAAAAAAGTGAGAACTTAAGTTAGGAAAAGGCTTCTAATGATTCCCCAAAATGAGCTGGAAGACACTGAGTCTTCCTCCTTGACTTGGAACATTCACATTTGAAAAAACCAAATAAATGGAAAACATACAGTGTTAAATCCTACATGTAAGGGTTTGGGGCTTACGGATGTGTGTTTTCTTTTCTATTTTGAACTCGATGTCTATGTATCTACAATGCAGGGAACACCCAGTGTGAAAACTACTCTATTAGTGCAAGTATTCTGCAATTTATTGTTTCTGAAATTTACTTGGAGGCATGGAGAGGTTGAGGTGCCTTGTTCAGAATCACAAAGCCAGCATGTGTCAAAAACAGAACTCGAACTCAAATCTTTCTGACTAGGGTAGTATCCACTTGGACATAGCGCCTCTCTTATGAGTTTCTTTTCATCTTCAATTTCTAAATAACCAAAAGGGTTTGAAAATGTAGAAAAAGGTTTGAAAATGTATTTGAATTAAGAAGCATTTATGAAGCACCTGCTAGGTGCCAAGCACTGTGCTAGATGCTGGGGATAAAAAGATAAAAACAATACAGTTCTTGGCCTCTAGGAGCTTACATTCTATATTTGAAGTACCATGTATATATATATATATTATATATACATATATATAATATATATATAATATATATCATATATATTATATATATTATACACGCTATATTATAGCATGTATAATAAGAGGAGGAAAGCTTTCAACATACATCTATATAGATCAATACACATAATGTTGGGTTTTCCTAAAACCTAATTCTCTAATCTCATCACGGCACAATGGCAACTCTTTGTCCCCAAGACTTTGGCACAAGCTCTGGATGGCCCAATCAGAATAGAAACCCTTCTAGGAAGAATCTACCAAAGAGACGAGCATTTGAAACCCAGAACACCTAAATTTAGAGAGGCCAAGCCATCAGATGATTGACTATTAAGCGATGAGGGTTTTTTTTTTCAGTTCTATTGCATTGAGTATCCACTTTATGAAATTACAGACTCTAGAAGTATAGAGGGTCATAAAGTAATGAGACTGATTTTCCATTTAGGGCTAATGGAAAGCTGAGTGACTGTTTTCTTCTCACACCTCCTGACTCTTTAATGAGGAAGATGACAAAATTATTCCCATCACAAAAATTGGGTGGCATATTGTGAAACTGAGACAGGGAGACAAAGAAGCCATGTGTGTATGTATGTTGGGGGGACTCCCAATTAAACTAACCAGCTAAACTTGACTCACAAAAAATGAGACTCCTATTTTCTAAGGTGCTGATGAGAATGAAGCCCATTCAAGGCAAGGTTATGAAAGAGGCAAAAGCTAGAAGGCAGGATCATTTTACCATATGCTCTTCTCTGTTTCTTCGAGGTTATCCTCTCCTAAGTACCTTCTCTAAACTGCTCAAAATGCTACTTGCTCACATTTACAAGTTCAGTATTTTTTTTTCTCAACCAAAATTTCTAACATCATGGAAAGATGAATGTGCTTAGCTTGCGAGGACTTGTAAAGGAAAATGGAAATGAGTACTCTCTATACAGTGCTAACAAGTGGAAATTTGTCAAAGATGATATACTACTTTTGCAAACCAAATAAGCAGACAGCTGTTCTCATGTGGCTGCACCCAGTAGTGCACTGGTAAATGGCTTTCCTCCCGATCCAAAAACGTACCCAAGACACATTTTAATTGTATTCTGCAAAAATCAACATTTCTCCATCACTTTCTTAGAGTCTAAAATAATCAACAAAGCAATAAATAACTCAAGCACTGCTTTGTAGTGTTTTTTGTTCGTTTGTTTTGTTTTTTTATTTCTGAGGGGTATACATACTGAACATTTAACAATCAGCTCTCTGTGTCAATTGGGCTCTAAAACAAACTTGGCTCCACTATCACAGTCAAAACTAGAGAAGTTCTGGGAAATTCTCCTGCAATTCTACACAGAAAAGGATTACTTAAATAAAGGAAAGCTGTACCCAGAACTGAGGAAACAGTTTGAGCTTTTAATAATTTAAAGTTTTCTGATGGGCTTTAGGAACCACAGGTAGGTTTTAATCAATGCTTAGTTATTCATGAATGGATTGTCTGCTTTGTAATTTATCTGAAGCAAATCCTAACAGAAACCAAAAATGCATTTTTAGATTTGAAAGGGTTCCAAAATTCTTTGATTTAGTAAGAATTGCTGTAGATTACCATAATGCAGATAGTGGAGACACAATAGATTAGAATTGTTGGCCATAGAGTCAGAAAGACTTGGGTTTAAGTCTTAACTCTGAAATGGACTAGGTGTGTGACACTGAACCAATTGTTTCACTTCCTCTGAGCCTCAGTTTCCTCATCTATAAATCAGAGGGCTGGTCTCTTGTTATTGTTCAGTCATTCAGTCATATCTGACTCTTTGTGACCCCACAGACCAAAGCATACCAGCTCTTCTATCTTCTGCTATTTCCCAAAGTCTATTTGTGTTCATTGCTTTAATGACACTGTCTTTCCATCACATCTTCTGAGATCCCCTTTTTCTTTTGCCTTTGGTTTTCCCCAATATTAGGGTCTTTTCCAATAAGTCCTATTTTTTCAGACTGTGACCAAAGTATTTAAGTTTCAGTTTCAGTATTTGATCTTCCATTGAATAGTCTGAATTCATTTCTTTAAGTATTGGCTGATGATCTCCTTGCTGTCCAAGGGGCTCAAAAGTCTTTTCTAGCCCCACAGTTTGAAAGTGTCATTTCTGTGATTCTTGGCTTTCCTTACAGTCCAGCTCTCATAGCCATACATTGCTACTGGAAAAACCATAGCTTTAACTCTATGGACCTTTGTTAGCAAAGTGATATCTCTGTTTTTTAGGATGCGGTTCAGATTTGTCATAGCTTTCCTTTCAAGAAGAAAGAGTCTTAATTTCATGGCTGTAGTCGACATCTGAAGTAATATTTGAACCCAAGAATATAAAATGTGATACTACTTCCATTTCTTCTCTCCCTTTTTGCCAGGAAGTGATGGTACCAGTTGTCAAGATCTTAGGGTTTGTTTGTTTTTTATGTTAAGCTTCAAGCCAGCTTTCATATTTCCCTCTTTTACCCTCATCAAGTGACTTCTTAATTCTTCTTCACTTTCTACGGTCAGAGTAGTATCATCTGCATATTTGAGATTGTTATTTCTACAAGTAATTTTAATAGAGGGCTGGTCTAGATGACCCCTAAGCTTTGTGTTATTTAAAATTACTGGGGTTCCATTAGAAGTATTAAGCCTCAAGATATATAGATATATGACAGACTTCCTGTGGACATATGGGGGACTTTGAGACTACATTTTCCGTGATGCAGCAGGTTTCCTGTTTTGGATGTGATGATGTCTTGAATGCAAAGCCTGGCTTTAAGTATTGGCCAACGAGGCTTGAGGCTCTCTCTCTTGCTAGGAAGCAGCCAAAGGAAATGGAAGGTATGGACTGGGGGTGCACTTTGAAGAGATCTTAGCCAGGCGCAAAGTCCGAATTTATTCTATCAACATGGACCTAAATAAAATATTAGTTTTCCTCATAATATCAGCCTTTATCATTTTTAAAAATAACAGTTTCCTTTCACTTCTAGATCAATGATCTTTGACACCTAGGTCATTTGGTCCAATCCCCTCAGGTATTGTGAGGGAGGAAGAAGTGATTTGGCATAGGGGAAAGAACATGAGGCTTAAAGTTGGAAAATCTGGGTTTAATCAATTTTCAGCTAGTTAGTAGCAAGTCAGCTTCTCTGGACCTCAGATTCCTCAATGATTAAATAAGGGGTTTGGACAAGACAACCTAGATGAGTTCTCTCAGACAAGTCTCAATCAATGATCTAATGCCATTAAACCTCTATGGACTTTGTTTCTTTATCTACAAGATGGGGGTGACCAATGTTTAACAAAACCACTTCATAAAATTATTGTGAGGAGCAAAGGAGATTTATTTGAAATGTACAAGTGCTAGGAATGGGCACCAGTATATTAAAGAAGGGACCATTCCTTCTTGATGTTATTTCTTGGCAGGTAGGGCGAGGTAGAGAGAGGGTCCCAAATCTCACATGAAGGGGGAGAAATATGTATTCCTGTCTTCTAAAAATGACAAATGATTACTGTATTTTCCCATCTCAATATGTTAATTGGGTTCTGTAGCCCTCAATATGCTTAATGGAATCATAGGATCACAGATACAGAGTTGGAAAAGATCTCAGGAATCATCTAGAGCAGTGATGGGCAAACTACGGCCGCGGGCCAGATGCGGCCCCCTGAAATGTTCTATCTGGGCTTCACGACATTATTCCTAATCTGACAAATACGAGTGGGATACAATACAATGAAACTTTGAAAGAGTTGCCTTAGAAACAGATTGACAGATGAGCATTGCCTTTCCTTTGGCCCCCTCTTTAAAAAGTTTGCCCATCACTGACCAATCTCCTTATTTCCCAGATAACAAAACTAAGACTCTAGAAATGGTTAGTCATTTCCTCACGATCACACAGGTAGATGGCAAATGCCACAATAGAGCAGAGTATATAGTATTTATATTATAGTATATAACATGGAATAATATATAGTATAGCATAATACAATGCAGTATAGGTCAATAAACCTTTGCCTTCTGCTCCAAGGACTTATCTTTCATAATCTTCTTACTATGGGAAAAAATGTTCTCCATCTTAACGTCTGAATTACATCCAGTCTTTGACAATACAAGTCTTTCTGTATATAAGGGGCTACCTGTATTTATGAATAATTTAAATTTTTTGGACTCTCCTCCCCTGTGAATACATAAAAAGGACAACTGAAAGTTGATCATACTAGAAGAGCTATATCTAAATAAAGCCCAGAGCCTTTCTAATCACCAGAGTATGCCCACCGTTGTCTCATTTCTCACTTGTTTCTCTTCTTCAATGAAACCAAACAAAACGCTTTTGAAGTCTTCAGGAAATTGTGAAAAAAGGTGAGCAACTAACCCAACTTCAAAAATGTATTTGAAATTGTTTATTCTTTGAAGAGAAATGATTCTTGTATAAAAAGAAAGCCTAACAAATTAGGCAAACAAACCTCACTGAGGAGGCTTTCTCATTTCTGACAGCTCAAAGGATGGTGTTTTGCTTATCATGATGATGAGAGCTGACATTTTACCCTAAAAGCATTGGTCTAGAAATGATTAAGTCAAGAACTACAGGCATTGTAATGTGTATCAGTCTGATTATTATAATCCTTGATCATTTTTGACAGGAGAGAGACTAAGGAAGAGCTATGGTCAAGCCATTTTTAATGTTCTCTTTCAAAGTCTTGCTGAGTTCTATTATACATGGCTTAAAAATTACCTTCTGGCATATGGCGGGGTTTTCTAACTCCAAGCTTTTTTTAAATGAGAATCCGGAATATCCCTTGACCAAGTTAAACCATTACTAGGTCTATTACCTAAAGAAATAAAACAAAGAGGAAAAGGGTCTAAAAGTACAAAAATATTTATAGTAGATCTTTTCTTGATAGTCAAAAATTAGAAATCAAAGGAATAGTCTATTGGGGAATGGTTAATCAAATTGTAGTATATGCGTTCAATAGATTATTGTGCCATAAGAACTGATGAAATGGACAGTTTGGGAGGAAACTGAATCTAGGAATGGAAACTGAAATGAGAACAATTAGAGCCATCTATGCAATGATAAAGAACATTATTGAAAAAAAAAAAACAACAACTTTGAAAGACTTTTGAACTGTCATTAACTCATGGTGCCAGAGGTCATCCACCTATTGACTATGAATTTAAAGGCAATGAATTTAAAATACAGAAAGAAATATGGAAATATGGATAAGAAGGAATTTGTTTTGCCAGATTATGCATGTACCCATAGAGGGGAAGGGACCTGGAGGAGAGGGAGAGGTCATGGTGGTTCCTAGGGGAGGAGTAGTCAGTAGAAGGACCAGATTAAAAAAGAAGATCAGATGAAAAAGAATGATGAGTGACAGTGTTACTAAAGACATTATGAGAAAATGCATAAGTAAAAGCTCAAACATGTTAATCTAATATATACGACATATATAATGAATAGTACAATATACCATTCATCATATTTTATATAGAATTATAAATATAAGTTCATATAGAACCAATATGTTAAATTAATATTAAAGGAGGCACTAAATATTAACTATTATAACAAATATAATATGTATTATTAATGTTACATGTAACTTCTTATAAGTTATACAAATTGATGCATTCTACAATATTTTATGTTAAAGACTGGTTTGTTTTTTAAAAAAAAACTTTTTTTCATTAAAATAAAGAAGACCAGAAAAGAAAAAAGAGTTTCTATCTGAGCCCTGTTGGTGAATTGGGGCTACCTAAAAGTGGTTAATCAGTAAACTATACTATCGTATTTAAATTACTATCCAATTTCAAGGAACATCTAGCAGCTAATAGTCCCTTTGGAAAGAGGAAAGCTTGGAGCTTGTTTTTTGTTTTGTTTTGCTTTTTATTTATTCCTCCTCTTCATTACCAATTTTCCCTCTGTATAGTGAGTGAAAAAGTCCATATTCACCAACAAACCCTCAGGCTGTAGTAGTTTTAATCAACTCTCCATTATCCATGAATGTATTGTTTGCACTGTAGTTTATCTGCCTCTGATCCTGCAGATAGAATAACAAGATTTTAGATTTTCAAGGGATCTAAACATGACCCAGCCTCTCAAATTTAACAGGTAGGTGAATGGACAAATCCCTTAACCTTCTAAGCCTCAGTTTCCTTTTTTGTAAAATGAGGAACTTTAAGGGAAAGCTTCATTCTCCTTGAAAAAGTATTAACATCAAGGCTGGTTAGGGTATGTACACCAGAAAGATATTAGGGATACATGAAGCATGCCAGCATTGAATAATACAATGATATCCCTAAAGACAGGGTCTGTCCATGTCACTCCTCTATTCAAAAAGTTCTGGTGGTTCCTTTTTTGTTCAGGGGATCTTAACCTGAGGTTCATGAATGGAAAGAGAAAAAAAAATATCAGTGTGTGTGTGTGAGAGAGAGAGGGGGGGAGAGAGAGAGGGAGAGAGAAAGAGAGGAAGAGAGAGAGAGAGAGAGAGAGAGAGAGAGGAGAGAAACCATATTCCAACATAATTGGTTTCCTTTATAATCCTATGGATTTTATTTTTCCACATTTAACATTTTTCTTTCCTTTTTTTTTAAACTCTTACTTAATGATGTCAGCATCAATTCTAAGACAGAAGAGTGGTAGGGCCTAGGCAATTGGGATTAAGTGACTTGCCCAGGGTCACAGAGCTAGGAAGTATCTGAGGCCAGATTTGAAAGCAATAGTTCTCACTGGTGTTCTATCCACTGTGCTACCCAACTGCTCCAACGTTTTTCTGAAAAGGCTTCACCAAATTGCCAAAAGGGTCCATGACACACACACATATTAATAATCTCCTTTGACACTGAATAACCTTCATAATTTGGCTTTAGTCTACCTTTCCAGGACTATTACACATTTTTCCCTCTCACACATGCTACAGTACTATTACTCAAAGGTCCAGCCAAATTAAACTACTCCATGTATAGCACAGTCAATTCCAGGCCTGGCATGCATTTCTCCAACTCTCCATCTTAAAATCCACAACTTCCTTCAAAACTCAACTCAAATGCCACCTCCTTTATGAGGTGTACTTTGGTCACCACTCCTAAATCTTGTTGCCATTCTATTTATTTTGTATTCTCTAGGTAGAGTTGTCTCTCTCTCCCAATACAAGTTCTTTCAAGGCAGGGGTTGGTTGTTCTTTCGTTTTTAAAAACCTTTCTCTCCCCTGTGCTTAGCAGAGTGCTTGACAAAGTAATAAGTGCATAATAAATGTTTGTTGACTGACTGTTGACTGAATCAGAGAGTTCTAGGTAAACCCATAGTTTTGATTCTCAGATTCTATAGCAACAGAATGTTAAGTACTTATTAGGTTATGGCTGAAGGTTTCTAAGACTGTCTTACTTGAACAGAACTTTATAATTATGTTCTTAAAGTATTTTCTAAATTATAATATATTTAAAATGTTTATTTTAGGAAAAAATATATAGGGATGAATCAAGGCAATATTCTTTTAGATCTGAAAAAGGAAGGTGTAAATGGTGCCATCAGAGGTATTGCCATCACCAGAAGGGATGTAATGGGTCAAGTTATATATCACCTACATTGATGTACCCACTGCCATGATAAGTCACTTGTGTTCTGGGTTCCAATCTCAGCCTCTGTCACAAAATTAGTGAGCTTTAAGAATTCCAGCTGGTTCTAGATGATAAGATTTCTCTGCTAGGTGAACATATCATTGATTAAGTCATGCCAATACTTTCTGTATCAGTTGGATATTTTGCAAAGATGTCAGAAGAGTCCATTAGGAGCTCTCCTAAATGTCCTCTCACCCAAGTCCAAAATGAAATTCATCAAATCTTGGATTATGGCATATGTGCTACAGACACTAAAAGCTACCATCAGGAATGAACACTTCCCACAAGAGTCATGAAACACACTCTTCTGGCCATCTCCCATATAATCTGAATCAAGTTTTAATCGTTTATCAGGTCTGATTTTATGAATGATCTTAGCCTGTCTCAAATGAGCTAGCAAGTCTGTGTTAATGGTATGGAGGGCTTTGTTGGAGAGTGATTTTATGTAGGACTTAATAACTGTAACATCTCTAGAGTTTCCCAATTTCCCTTTTTTATGAAAAGTACTTCTAGAGGCAGCCAGGTGGCTCAGTAGACTGAGAGCCAGGTCTAGATATAGGAAGTCCTGGATTCAAATTTGACTTCAGAAATGTCTTAACTGTGTGACCTTGGGCAAGTCACCTAACCCCCATTGCCTAGCCCTTACCACTCTTCTGCCT
Organism: Gracilinanus agilis; assembly: GCF_016433145.1. Taxonomy (NCBI): domain Eukaryota; kingdom Metazoa; phylum Chordata; class Mammalia; order Didelphimorphia; family Didelphidae; genus Gracilinanus; species Gracilinanus agilis. The sequence goes on along the minus strand of NC_058133.1, from coordinate 44,584,381 downwards.
TGGAACCAACACACAGTATTGATTCTAAGAGAGAAGGTAAGGGTTTTTAAAAAATAAAATAAAATGAAGAGTTAAAAAATAAAATAAAGGGGCAGCTGGGTAGCTCAGTGGATTGAGAGTCAGGCCTAGAGACGGGAGGTCCTAGGTTCAAATCTGGCCTCAGACACTTCCCAGCTGTGTGACCCTGGGCAAGTCACTTGACCCCCATTGCCCACCCTTACCACTCTTCCACCTATGGGCCAGTGCACAGAAGTTAAGGGTTTAAAAAAAATTAAAAATAAAATAAAATAAAATAAAATGATTAAGGGGTATAGCTAAGTGGCTCAGTGGATTGAGAGCCAGTCCAATAGAGACAGGAGGTCCTGGGTTGAAATCTGGCTCCAGACACCTGCTAGCTGTCTGACTCTGGGCAAGTCACTTAACTCCCATTGCCTAAGCCTTACCACCATTCTGCCTTGGAACCAATACACAATATTGATTCGAAGATAAAAGCTAAGAGTTTGAAAAAGATAAAAAATTAAATAAAATGATTAGGAAGGGGACACAGGTGAGACATAACCAGAATGGAGCAGAATATGAGCATTCAAAAACTCCAATTTGGGCTTTTTGTCAACGATAGTCTCTCCATTAGGACATGAGAGCAAAGAACAAGAAGTGACCAAAAGGGCCAACCCAAAAGCTAACTAGAAATTCCAGGGTTTGGGGATATTAGCAAGTAGCAGTTATGATCTGTTTATTTAAGGACTGCTGGGTGTGGTTTGATTTTAAGTACATGCCATTCCATCTTCTACCCTCCTGTCTTTACACAGGTGGTTCCCCATCTCTGGAATGTATTCCTTCCTCCTGGAATCCCTAGCTGCCTTCAAACCCCAGCTCAGGTGCCACCTCCCTAAGAAAGCTTTTCCTGATTCTGAAAGTTGCTAGCATCTCTGTTCCCACCCTTTGGAAATAATTCTGTTACTTGCATATCATTTCTTCTTAATTATCAGCTTGAATGGTATATCCTCCAGTAGACTACAAGTTCCTTGAGGGCAAGAGCTGTCACTTTTATCTTTGTATTCCTAGCATCATTTGCATTTCTTTTTTCTAATAATATTTTTTCTTAAAAATTACCCACTCCACAAAATAACTCTAAGTCTTTTAAAAGATGTCAGAGTTTCTTTTCCGATCTAGCTATATTAACACATGGTGTCCAGATACCCTGGTCTCTTTAATGAAATGAAGTTAAATTTCATCTACAAATATACTCAGTGGTAATCTTCATAAAGGCAGGAATCATGTTTGATTCATCTTTGTGTCTTTCCCAGTACTTATTTCAATGCCTGCTTAAATGTATTGATATGACTGGAAATCACACAAATATTTTATTACCAGATCTTTTAGTTGGTTTATCTAGAGGCAAAGCACCTGAGAAAAACTTTAGTGAACACCATTGTTCATTGTTCATTGACAGACCATCAAGGACTGTCTGGATAGTACTAGAGAAGTATTAGAGAAGAAAGAGAAGAAATTTTCACCATCCCTTTATTTCAGGTATGATCTTCCTTATTCCGTATCAGTATCCTTGAGGGATAGGGGACGGTGAAATCTTAATTAAGACTGTCCAAGATCAATAGAAATGAATTAATTGTATCTGTCTGATACATTTTTGGACACAACCAAAATGCACATTGCTTAATTCTGTGTGTTTGCTTTAAGGGTTTATTTTTTCATTTCTTTTTGACTTTTTTAATGGTGGTGGGGTGGGAAGCCAAGCAGGAATACAGAGTGTGCAGCATTAGAAAAAAGAAAAGAGTCATTGAGGCCTCTTTTTCAAAAATATTTTAAAATATATTTTTAAAAAGAATGTATAAATTTAAAATATATTTTGTTTTAATTTTTTATATATACACATTATTTTAAATATATGTACTTAAAAGATATCTTCTGTTCAAGAACAGAAGGAAGGACAAAGAGGCCGGTTAAGTAGAATTACTTCAAAAGCTACACATTTATCTTATTATTTTCTTAAAATAGATAATAGATACTTTCCACTGCTCTTTTGCTGTTCTACTATGAATATTCAAATGATCATTCTATTTGATGTTTGTCAAGTTCAGAACAAAAATAAATAGAACTTTTGAAAAAGCCTGGGTGTCCAAAGAAATCATCAAATGTCCCATAATGTAGAAAACACTTTTTTGCTAATCCCACATTGGGCTACCATATTTTTCTATCACAACTAAACTAATTGCCCAAAAGGTAACAGAAAGGCATATGGTGGGCATGAACATGCTGCAAAACATAACCTAGAAAGAATGATGCGGGATAAGAATAAATAGGAGCAAGAGAGGCCTGTCATATAGCAAAAGTGATGGAAAAATGGTGACTAGCCCATGCACCCCATTGCTATCCAAGCAATGTCAAGAGATCTACAAGGGATTTTTAGCCCACTGAAAAGACCCACTTTGGAGCATTTATGGGAAGTCATGGACAGAAAGGGTCATTACGGGGGCCAGGCACATATGAGCTTCAACTTATATTTTTGGAGGGATTACCAATATTGTTCATAGCTCCATTAAAGTAAGTTACTTATTCTTAATTGAGTAACTAGGTTTTGTTTTGTTGTTGTTGTTGTTATTTAGTCAGTCCCAACTCTTTGTGACCCCATTTGGGATTTTCTTGCCAAAGATACTGGAGTGGTTTGCCATTTCCTTTTCCAGCTCATTTTCTAGACAAGGAAACTGAAGAAAATTGAGGAAGATGTGACTTTCCCAGGGTCACATAGCCAGTAAGTATCTGATGCCAGACTTGAACTCAGAAAGATGAGTCTTCTAGACTGCAACACTTAGCTGCTCCAGTAACTAGGTGTCCTAAAATAATCATGGCCACTAAATTAGTTGCTATAGCTGTCATCAGCTATGGGAATTCCAGGTGTGTTGCACTTGGAAGAACAATAATATTTATGGTAGAAAGACATGATGGTATATACTCTAGAATTATTATTATTATTGACACAAATCAACAGGTCTAAAAGAAGAGTAGATGCCATTAGATACTATTATCTTATTTTATGTTGACAACTATTTAATTAGTAATAACTTGCTTCTCAGCACTGTGCTTAGTGGTCACAAAGTCAGTAAATGTCAGGAGTAGGATTGAGACTCAAGTCTTTTTGACTTCCAGTCCAGTCCTTTATCCACTATCCCATAGAGCTTTGGTGCATCCCAAGAAACAATTTCCTATTTTTAAGAAATGCTTAGCACTCCGGAGAGGAAAAGCTGTCTAAAAGGTAAACTTGAAACTTGTTAGAAATGAATTACATTGCTGTGATCACCTTTTGTATTTATTTTCTTCTTAGTTGTACCAGTAAATGACTATTAAATGGGAGAAGGGGAATGAAGAGAATATTAGAAAGAAATAGGTAGTATCTATCATATGATTAGTACTTACAGTAAGTAAGAAGCTTGTGAACGGGCTGAAATGAGAATTTCTTTCTCTGAATTTTTTGAAAAACAGCTATTTCTCTCCAAGAAAATGGCCAGTTTTAAAGGGCTTATTATTTAACCCACAGCTACCTAGCCACTAACCTATATGTAATTCACACACACACACACACACACACACACACACACACACACACACACACACACAAATGGTATTACCATTTGACTTTAATGAAAATATTTCCAGAAGCAACTTTACATTTGGTTCCATTTCAGTGTGCCCTGAGAGTGTATTCTTTAAAAATTCATCACTCAATCCTCTCTTCCAGACGGAGGCTAAGTGTGAAATTTTTTCCGAATCTGAATCTTCCACGGAATAGCTCCAGCCAGTTACAAACTGCACGACATTCCAATTTTTATAGTCAAAACATTTTTAAAAGGCAGTAGTTCAAGTTTTCCATATTCTGTTTGTCTCAGATGAAAGTGATATTTTTTTCCTGAAATTCATCACTGAATTTCAAATGCCAAGAGGTTAAAATGCCAGACTGATCTGGCCAAAGGTGCTGACCCACACCTTTAATTTTTCATTTCTAATTTAGGATCTCATTGGCCAAAGAAAATGTTTCTTAGAAAACAAATATATTTTTTTAAAAAGCTAATGTGAATTCTTCAGCTTAATCTGAAAATATTAGTTTAACCTGATCTCCTTAAAAACAAATAAAAATGCCCACTCAAAGAATCTGTCCAAAGTGATAAGCATAAAGTGATATCTACTGGCAGTGGCTAGGGAACCTCCCTTAGGGCCTCCCAATGTTTTATCTGGCCTGTCCTGATAATTTCCAGTCTTTCCACATACACCCCCGCACCCCTTCCATCTCCCCACTAGCATGCAAACTCCCCAGGTTTACCAACAGAACAGGGAGGGGGTGGGAGGGGGAAAAGAAGCAGGAAAATAATCCCATCCAAGAAAAGTCTGAGAAGACACATTGAAAACGTGCAAGACACACTGTACTGGAAAGCCTGTTTCTGTAGGGTCAGGCTAAATATCCAGAAGGAGACTTTAAGGTTACTACTCAGGAATCTTATTTCCATGCCCAGTATAGTTAGTGTCCTGGAGCTCTTGGAATTTTTCTATTGAAGGGTCACAGCTATTTCCTTAAAAAATAGACCAAAGCCAGAAATTGAAATGCAGATCGATTATTCTTCAACTCCCAACTTGCAGTCTAGTCAACATAGAGTATTTTTCTTTCTTTTTTTAAAAAAACAAACAAACACCCAAAAAAAAAAACAGAAAAAAAACCAAAAATGGGAATTCTTAACTCTGCCTGTGATTTAAGCCAGTCCTTAAACTTGTTAAATAAAAATATGTTATTTGCATAAGAAATGATATCTACTCTTACTTGGGGAGGAGGCACATTCCTTCTCCCAAGTGACTAATTACATATTAAATCAATTCAAAATTATTTTGGTTCATTAATCTGTAATTCAAAACAGATCTTAAAATAAATGAATGCTTTAGTCTTTTTTTTTTTAATTTTATGGCAAGCTGTGTGTGAGGCAAATGTTCTCTACCAACATAAAATCCAATAGCTTATAAAATCTTTTTGATGAGAATTTACAAATTAATACATGCTGCCTGTTGTATTCTTAGTAATATTTATTAAATGTAACATTTTAGCAACACAAATAAGAACAATGAAATTATACTTCAGTTTATAAAAGCAGGATAATTTCCATCTCGGCAATTACCTCCACAATCCTCCTAGAATCTCCTTAATATGGAAACAAAATCCTTGCCCTGGAATTGGCTTTTTCTTAAAAATTTCTAGAAGATATTATAAAGTGCACAAAGGGAAGGGAAAAAAAAGGAAGTCTTGGATGGAACTTTCCTTTATGAAAACTCATTTTGTATTTAATAAACAAATCAAACAGGAGTCTTCCTGTCAACAATGCTCTTGGCAAGCAGTAAGCGATGACCTCTTGTTCTAGAATGCCCTTATCTTTATATGCCACATGTCCCTGATCTGCTCCACTCTGAAACTCGCTATCTGTAAGGCTGCTGATGCCCATCCTATCCGATTCCATTTTAGAATGCATTGCTAAGCTTCGTGTATCCTTACCATATCTGTTTGCCATCAAACTGCCATCCCCAACTGCTCTGCAATCTTTTCAACAGATTCTCTGTTTAAACATCCACCTGTGTTACAGAAGAACAGTCTGAACCTACTTGAGCCATGGAGCAAATAATAACAGTAACTGTAACTCCAGACAGAAAAAAATAGGAGCTCATTTTCCAGACTCCTGTGGGAATACAGAGCATGTCTGCTGAAACCGTATCCAAGAGGCAGTGATATTGTAGACTCAAGTATTTCTTTCTATTCCTCGTAATGGCTTTTCCTTTCTCAGTGTTTTACAGGACATGCCTGTGCTGTGATTTAGAAAGTGAAGGAAATATTCTCTCTTTCTTTGGTGAGTTATAAAAACAACAAAAAAAATTATTATTATTATTTTTTTTCAAAGTGGAAATTCGGATGGAAAATTCCTCGAGTCGTTCTGTATCATTCACTTCTATAGTCTCCCAATGGCAATCTGAGACTATCTACACCAAAAGGAAAAGCAATAAACTCTGCATCCCTCCGTCTAGTCCGAGGTTGTTTTTTGCTGTTTGGAGATGTCATTTCTGTTAGTATCATGTCTAAACCTGGGAATCCTAAAGTGTTTCCCTTCAAAGATAGCTTGGCTAAGGAGCTTGTCCCATTCTCTTTCTTGGCCAGAATGGGTCTATTTTTCAGCCAGGGATATCCCTATCGTTAAGTGCCATAAGGTAGGCCACCCTTCCCTGTTTATCCTGGCTCTTTCCTCTAACTTAGAGATGTCCTTGCTTACTTGCCAAAGAGATTCTTGGCAAAGATAGGTAACTCAATTCAATTCAAATGATAGAGATGTGAAATATATCATATTCTACTCTCTACCAGAACACAAATGATCTAAAAAAAGGGCTAAAAGCTATGTTCAGTACTTAAAAGAAAAACAGCCGCAGGCCTATCATAAATGTTTGGATTTCTTTTGTCTAGAGCTATGATTTCATCAGCATAGAGGTGTTTTGGTATGGAAACTCCCTCTATCAGAAGCACTCTGTAACAAACAATTTTAAAGACTTGCCTGGGGCTATTAAGAGTTAAGATTATGACAATGATAATGATGATGATGATGATAATAATAATAATAATAATAATAATAATAATGATGATGATGGCATACAATATACCTAGAGGCTGAGAAAATGTTTTCAGTATAGAATCTCATTTGACCCTTGCAATAATCCTGGGGAGATAGGTGCTATTTAAAAACTTTCCATTTAAAAGAAACTGAGGAAATTAAACTTGAAAAAAAGGTAATTGTCCATGGTCAGACAGCTAGTGTCTTAGGCAGGATTTGGCTTCAGATCTTCCTGACTTTCATATAGTTAGTGTATGTCCGAAGCAGGAATTGAACCCAGTTGTTCCTGATTCCCAAGCTTGGCCTCCTATCCCACTGCCCCTTCATGATAAATTTATGTCTTGTTTTTCTTGGGCATTCAAACACTCACTGTAGAAATACTGCACTTGACTCCACAAGTGTTATGAGTCACCAGTTGTTACTACAGGCATGGAAATGTTTCCTCTAAGTAAACACGGGTGTCATGTGGCCTGATTTGAAGCAGTATAAAAAGCAGCACTCCTTTTTTTGGTAACCATGCTTTAAAGTTAAAAAAAAAAGTTCTGGATCAATGGCAATAGGGTGGGTAGAGGTTGGTAGTATTGAGGTGTGGTCAGGGCTTGCCCTCCATTCAGCCAGGAAAAACTCAGTCTCTGGCTCAATCTAATGGGACCTAAATGAAGATGTGTTTTGTTCAGAAGAATAGTAAGCCTGTGATCCTAAGCTAGGATAGGCCAGTTCCTAAAGAAAAGGAGGGGCCCCCAACATCACTAAGATCCTTCACTCAATAGGGAGGGAGTTTAAAGGCACCTCTGGGAAACAGAGATTTCCTCTTGCCTCCTTCTGTTTCTCTCCTCCCATGTGGCCACCACTCTAATTCTGGTCCTTTACACCTCTGACTTTGGAAGTAACCTCCTAATTGTCCTCCCTGTCTCAAGCCTCTCTCCTCTCCAATCTCTCTACATGGCTGCCAAGATATTTCTTTTCTTTTTTTGAAACCTTTACATTCTGTCTTATAATCCATAATAAGCATAAGTTTTAAGGTAGAAGAGCAGTAAGAGCTAGGCGATTGGGGTTAGATGACTTGCCCAGGGTCATACAGCTAAGAAATGTGTGAGATCATATTTGAACCTAGGATTGGCTGTCTTCAGGCATGGCTTTCTATCCACTGAGCCACCTTACTGCCTCCAAGCTGACATTTCTAGAGCCCAGGTCTGACCCCTGTCATTCTCTTATTAAAACAAAGGAACAAACAACAAAAATCTCCTGGGGTAAGAAAGGGGCTGCTCCTTATTGCCTCCTAGCTTAAAAGATAAATTTATATCCTCAGGAAGAGCCTTCACAATCTAGCTTGAGCCTCCCTTTCCAGGCTTACTACACATTCTTCCTCCTCATGAACTCTCCATTCTAACCAAATCAGTCTACTTCTCATTTTCCTAGAAGACATTCCACTTCCCTTATCCATACCTTTTGCACAGTTCATTCCAGATGTCTAGAATCCACTCCTTCCCACCCCCACCCCTCTTCACCTCTGCCCAGGACTCCCTGGCTTCCTTCCAAGATCAGCTCCAAAGCCCCACCCCACACACAAAGCTTTTCCTGAACCCTCCAGCTGGGACTGCCACATTAACTCTGAATTTACTGTGTATGTGTTAGGAATTTATGTGGTTTCGTCAGGCTGGAGCCCGTTTCATTTTTGCCTTTGTATCTTTAGAATTTGGCCATACTAGTTTCTTAATAAATCCTTTTCTGGCGGATTGATTCCTAGAATCTGGCAGAGAAAAGCCAGCATGCACTATCTCTGGGGGGAAGAATGTCAGGAATACCCGGATTTGAATATGCCCTTTGATGCCTGCTGGCTGTGTACCTAGGACATCTAGGTGGCACAGGATAACAGTGCCCATCTGGAGTCAGGAAGTCCCAGGTTAAAATCTGGCCACAGACGTTTATTAACTGCGTGACTCTGGGCAAGTCACTTAACCACATTTACCTCAGTTTCCTCACCAGCAAAAAATGAGCTAGAGAACAAAATGGGAATTCACTCTGGTATCTTTGCCAAGGAAACTCCAAGTGGGGTCACGAAGAGTAGGATATGACTGAATAACAACAAAAGCTGTGTGATTACAGGAAATTCACTTCAACTCCAAGGGCTTGAATTTCCTCCTCTGCAAAATGGGAATACTAACCGCCCTAATCTGGACCTAACAGTGCTGTAGTGAAGATCACATTCTATAGATCAATATATTCATAAAGAGAATATATATGTTATAGATAACATACAATATTACACATTATATAATATGTAGTATTATCTATAATGCATCTATCTATGGATTTGCCATTTTCTCTATGAATATATTTCTAAATAGTTCTGCATGGAAAATTTGCTCTGAGATTTTCCCAAATATATGTTACACATAGTAATATATATAAAATGTATAAATATTATGTAATACATACAGTGCTTTGACAATTTTAAAGCATTGTATATAAGGTACTAATTATTATTAATATCATCATCATCATCTTTTATCTGCCAAATCAGCAGTATTTAGGAATAGATGAGGCACTAATTTATCCTGTAATTTTCTATTGAAACTAAGTTTTTAAAATAATATTTTTCCTTCAATTACATGTGAAAACAATTTTTAATCTTTTTATCTTTTTAAAAAATTTTGAGCCAAGTGGCAATTGGATGGCTCAGTAGATTGAGAGCCAGGCCTAGAGATGGGAGGTCCTGGGATCAAATATGAAGTTAGATACTTCCTACCTATATCACCCTGGGCAAGTCACGTAACCCCCATTACCTAGCCCTTATTTCTCTTCTGCCTTGGAACCAATACACAGTATTATTGTAGAAATATAGGATTCTAAGATGGAAGGTAAGGGTTAAAAAAAATTTGTTTTGAGCCAAATTCTCCACCTTTCTACCCTCCCCTCCCCTCTCTCCGAGATGACAAGCATTGAAACTAGATTTTTCTAAAAATGGTAATTCAGTCCATTTAACATAGACAGTTAGAGGAGGTAGTGATAGGAAATGGCTTGGAGAGCTGGTCTAAGAATCAGAAAGTCCCCAGTGCAAGTCCAGTCTCTGTCACTTATTGGTCCTGTGACCCACGGCAAGTAAGTCATTTACATACTCAATTTCCAGGCAACCTTCAAAGCCTATAAATTGCAAAGCTGCTGGAAATCTGTCCCGATAGAGCACTGATTCCCAAAGTGGGTGCCACCGCCCTCTGGTGGGTGCTACAGAAATCCAGGGGGGCAGTGATGGCCACACTTTTTTTGTATTACATCCTATTCTGAGTTCAATAAATAGTTTCATAATTTCCAGGGGGTGCTAAGTAATATTTTTTTCGGGAAAGGGGGCAATAGGCCAAAAAAATTTGGGAACCACTGCGATAGAAGGACTTTCTTCTCTGGCTCTTCCCTAAATCAGTGATGCCATAGGCTCTGGCCCCTCCCCTCAAGTTATAGAATATCTAAGTAATTACCCAAAGGGAATTTGGCAGAATTGGTCCTTTTATCATCCTTTCCTAGAATGTATTCCAACCTCCTCGCAATAAATCTGGATAAAAGAACATTATCCTCATTTCACTAAGAAACTGAGGAATAGGCAAGATAAATTACTTGATCTTGGTCAGATGTGAATTTGGCAATTATAAGAAAGTCTTGTTTTTAGGGACAAGCTGGGCTAATGACATGTAGTCCAGTATCCACTTTCCAGTTTTAGTCCCCCCACCAATGAAAATGAGAACCTTAACTTTTAGGATTCCTTCTAGGATTCTTATGTTATGTGATAGAAGAAATTCATCAATAAGGCACGTAAGCCAAATTGATCACAAAAGACTTTCCCATTATCAAGACAGTACATATTTGAATCTTTGTTGGAGTAAAAAGCTTCTTTGGTAGAGTGTCTATGTTTGTTCCATTTCATTAAGTTACATTTTCCTCATTGTTATGTAGAACAAACCCTTATGATACCATTAGAAAAAAAGCTAGCATCAGTAATAGACCTAGGTTTTTAAATATCCATTTAAAAGAAAACAAGAAAGTAAATAGATAAAAATACATTAGGGAAAGTTCCTTCCCTCCCCAGATAGGGCAAACAAATCCACATTTGATGTCTTCATTCAAGCAGAGCCCAACTTATCAAGTTTCGGGAAAGTATCTCCCAGTGCTTCTTAGCTATTGCATTTTGGGGTGGGGTGGAGGATTGTTTCGACTTTAATGGGAGTATTTCTAAAAGGTTCTGAACAGGACATTCGTCTTCTCTTTTTCCCAATTGTCAGATGATTCTTAATTGGCCAGAAAATCTTCCAGATGTGTATGACTGGCTGTCTTTTCCCCTCCCACCCTCACCGCCCCAATATCAAAGCTCTGGGTGAAGTTTTAATTACTCATTTAGGGAGGATATGACACCTTCCAATTTAATATAGTCAGTTCTCTTTAGAGTAAATGTAGATTTAAGGCTCAGTGTGCTTGTAGGATCTCTTAGCAACTAGAGTAGAATCAGCCAACAATGGATGATTCACTGATTTAGCTGGGGTTTGCAGATATGTCTGCCAAAACGCCTGAGCAAACTCACATTGCTAGACGCTATGGTAAAATGTGACCTCTTTTAAAACTCTTAGAAAAGAAAAGGAATCTGGAGCTTTCTAACAGTTCTATGGAGTCTGAAAATACCCCTGAACTATAAAAATATGACTTTATGAGACCAACACACTTTCTGTGACGATCATTTTCATTACTTAGATTTGGTGCAATTCAATTTGAATATGGCTAAAACTATAACCAGGGATTTTCATGAGGACATCATGTTTTCAAGGGCTTAAAATAATGGCTACTTATTAGAATCCCTGGCTTCCTTTGAAGCATGCTTCATTCAGGTTCCAGTTCCTGGAGGAGGCCTTTCTTTACTTCTCTTCCCACCCACCCCAAGATGCTCCCAAACCCCAGTTACTAGAAGTCTCTCCCTCTTCTTTTTTTCTTTTTCTTTTTCTTTTTCTTTTTCTTTTTTAAGCCCTCATCTCTGTTTTAGTATCCATTCTAAGACAGAAGAACAGCAAGGGCTAGGCAATCAGAGTTAAGTGACTTGCCCAGGGTCACAAGCTAGGAAGTATCTGAGGTCATATTTGAATCGAGGTTCTCCTGACTCCAAGTCTGGAACTCTATCCTCTGGGCTACCTAGCTGCCCCGAGGCCTCTTCTCTTGAAGTTTTCTTGTATTGTAAGGTACATACATTGTATTTTCTTACTTATAAAATACTCTATAGCCTGAAGAGAAGGTAAGTTCCTTGAGGGACTGTTTGTATCTCTAGAGCAGGGGTCGGCAAGGTATGGTTCTCGAGCCATATCTGGCTCTTTTGAGGGCCAGATATGGCTCTTTCTGCAGGAGCCATAAAGTCAATTTTTTTTCAGGCACTGTTACAGGAGCGCACTGTAAGCACTGTATGGCTCTCACGAAATTATATTTTAAAAAATGTGGCATTTATGGCTCTCACGGCCAAAAAGGTTGCCGACCTCTGCTCTAAAGCCTAGCACAGTACCTTGCACATAAAAGTGCCCTGTACTTTAAAAATGATTGTAGAATTGAATGAGTCTTTGAATTAAAAACATAATTATTTTTCAGAGTATTGATCTAAGGACAAAGTCATTGGTGAGGTGGGGTAGGGTGGAACTGGTGATAGTAGAAAGGATGAACCTATCATTTCATTAGGCAGGAAACATCCAGTGAGGAAATGTCTACCAATGCTGATAGTCAGTCGCCTACTCTGAAACTTAGTCTTAAGGATTTGTTCCCTATCAAAAGGTTAAATGACTTGCTCAGGGTTTTATAGCCAGTATATATCAGAGGCTGGATTTGAACCTGACTCTGAGACTGGTTCCATCCTCAGAACTGTACCTTCCAGCTTCATAGGACCTATTAGAACTTATGTGTCACTAGCATAATATTTGGGAACCCAATATCAACTTTATACATCAGAGAAAAGGTTAATACTATATAGGGAAAGGGACTAGACCTGTGATTTCAGTGGTGGAGAACTCCTATAAATTCCCTTTTCTGATGCTTGCTGGCATCTTCTCTGCAATGTCTCCACTGAGAGTTGCGCAGGGTAGTAACACAGACAATGTATAGTAGAGTAATGATAGATGGGCAAACTACTGCCTGAGGGCCAGATGTGGCCCCCTGAAATGTTTTATCTGGCCAGCGAGACATTATTCCTAATCTGATGAATACAATGAGTAGTATATGATACAATGAAACTTTGAAAGATTTGCCTTAGAAACAGACTGACGTATGAGCATTTCCTTTCCTTTGGCCCCCTCTTTAAAAAGTTTGCCTATCACTGATTTCGACTCATTCACTGTCTCTGAGGCCATCTCTCTATCCACTACACCCTGTTGTCTCTTTTACAAAAAACTGCTTTCCAAACAAGAGATTGATAGGTAGAACAAGAGATAAGAGTGCCAGGGCTGAAGTCAAGAAGACCTGAGTTCAAATATGACCTCAGATACTAGCTGTATGACCCTGGGCAAGTCACTTAACCATGTTTGCTAGAGAAGGAAATGGCAAACCACTCCAGCATCTTTGCCTAAAAATACCCAAACAGGATCACAAAAAGTCAGACCTGAATGAAATGACTTGAGAACAACAATCTATGACACATACTGCCTGGCCAAGTTCGTTAATCTCTCAGTGTTCTGGGTCAGAGATGTCAAACTCAGGGTGGATGAATCGGATTAAAAAGGGAAATATTTAACAAAATAAATAGAAAAAATAATACAGTGTGGTTTCTAAGCCAATATGCAGCCTGCCAAGATCTTGTTCTTTTTGAGTTTGACAACACTGAACTAGGCTGTGCTCACAGACTCATAGACTAGAAGACATCATAGACTTTCAGAGGGAGTTCCTTTACTTTGGAGTTCCTTCAACCAGTGAATTTATATAGGTCTAGTCCAGTGATGGCAAACCTTTTAGAGATGGAGTGTTGCCTCCTTCCAGACTGAGTCCCATGCCCTGTCCCTCCACTTGCCCCACACAGGGGAGGGAGGAAGTGTCACTCATTGGGCTGCTGGGCAGAGGGGTGGATGATGAGAGAAATATCCTCAGCAAGTATAGAGAGAGGGAGGGGAGTGGCCTGAGAACTCTGCTCCCCTCCAGCTCTGCCGCCTGTGAATTACCTACCTTGTCGCCTGTGGGCTACTGGGTACAGGGGTGAGTGAAGTGAAAAAATGTCTTTAGGTGTGGTGAAGAGGGGGAGGGCAGCCACGTGCCCATAGAGAGTGTTCTGTGTGCCACCTTTGGCACCCGTGCCATAGGTTTACCATCACTGGTCTAGTCGTTATTCTCTACACATATTTTTAACCTTTACTAAAACCCTCCTCTAACGTGTGCAGTTGATCCTATTTTCTAAAAGGTTATGCCAATAGATTATAAGCTCTAACTTATTATTCCACCCAAACTGCTTCCTCCAAAGTTACCAATGATCTAATTATCAGATCCAGTGAATCTTTTCTCAATCTTCATTCTCCTTGGCCTCTCTGCGACCTTTGACACTGTTGATCACCCTCTTTTCCTTAATACATTCTTCTCTCTAGATTTTTGAGGCTCTGCTCTCTGCTGGTTTTCCTCCCATATATCAGACTGTTCCTTCTCAGTATTCTTTTCTGGATCCTCATCCAGGTCATGACCACAAATGATTGGTGGCCCTCAGGGCTTTATCCTGGGTCCTCTTCTCATTTGGCATTATCAACAGTTCCCACATATTTAATTATCTTCTCTATGCATATGATTTTCAAATCTAATTATCCTGTTCTAACCTCTTTTTTCTAACCTCTAATCATATCTCCAAGTGACTTTTAGACATCTCAAACTGGTTGACTATTAAACATCTTAAAGTCAACATGTTCAAAATGGAACACATTAACTTTCCCCCTAAATCTTCTCTTCTTCCATACTTCCCTATTATTGTCAAGGGCACTACCATTTTCCTAGTTACCCACTCTCTCAATGTCGGTGTCATTTTAAACTCTCCTCTATCTCCCTCCCACAAAATCCAATGTTGCCAATGCCTGTCAATTTTGCCTTTGCAACATCTTCAAATACATCCCTGTCTCTCTTCTGATACTGCTATCACTCTGCTGCAGGCCCTTATCACCGCACACTTAGACTATTGCAATATTTTCCTGGTGGGTCTGCCTGCTATGAGTCTCATCCCATTCCACTCCATCCTCAATTCAGCCAATAAAGTGATTTTCCTAAAATACAGATTCAACCATGTCACTCCCCTGCAACCCTGCCATCTCAATAAACTCCAGTGGCTTTCTAAAACCTCCAGAAGCAAGTACAAATCCTCTATTTGGAGTTCTTTATATAGGTATTGGATCTCTTTACAACTTATCCCCGTCCCCTCACCCCCAGCTTTCCAGGCTTCTAAAAGCTCAATGAAGCTAATTTCCTTGCTGTTCCATGAATGAGACATTCCATTTCAGATCTGGGCACTGTCTCTGGCTCCCCCATGCTTGGAATACTCTCTTTACTCATAGCCTACTGGCTTCCCTAATTTCCTTTAAGTCCCAACTAAAATTCCATAGAAGTCTTTCCCAATCTCTCTTTCCTTCCTTCCTTCCTTCCTTCCTTCCTTCCTTCCTTCCTTCCTTCCTTCCTTCCTTCCTTCCTTCCTTCCTTCCTTCCTTCCTTCTTTTCTCCCATCCTCATCAATTCCTCCACCATCCATCTCTCTCTCTGTGTCTCTCTCTCTCTCTTTGTTTCTTTCCTTTCCCTTATCTTCTGTTTCAATATCAATTCTAGGACAGAAGATTAGTGGGGCTAGGCAGTCAGGGGTTAGATGACTTGTCCAGGGTCACATAGCTAAAAAGTCTGAGGTCAAATTTAAACCCAGATCCTCCTAACTCTGGGCTTGGCACCCTATCTACAGTGCTACCTCCTTTCTCTCTTTCCAGTACTCTTAATCTCAGTGACTTCCCTCTGTTAATTTCTTTTTGTTATGAATGTTAAATGTTAATTTAACTTTGAATTAAAATAATTGAACTTTGAAAAATAACTTTGAATGTTAAATTCATTTCTTAGTTACATATATAATTTATTTGTACACATTTGCTTGCTTGATGTCTCTTTCATTATAATAAAGACTCCCTGAGGGCAGGAACTTCTTTTGCCTTTTTATATCTTCAGTGCTTAGGACAGTGACTGGCCCACAGTAGGCCCTTAATAAATGCTAATTTACTGACTGAATAGAATACCTTTTACTGTCACATTTATCATTCTCACTTAACTTCTCTATGCTTTAGGTTTTTGATGTGTAAACTGAAGAAGCTGGACCTGATGAACTCAAAGATTCTTTCCACCTCTAGCACTATGAACCTATTGATGTAATAACCTTTTGACTGAGCTTACCATAGTGAGGAAAAGCTTCCTGTACATACTTATTGTGTGTCAGGGTTATGAATATATACAAGGAAGATGGTTCTTGCTCTCAAGGAGTTGAGTGACTTGCCCACAGTCACACAAGCAACTTTCTATCTCTACATTCTAATAAGGGAAGATGATACACAGAGGAGAACAAAGAAAAGTAGGACACAGGGAGAGGGGCAAGGACTGGAGTACAGGCAATATGGTTTGGAAACTGAGGCTGTGAAATCTAATAACCTAATCATGGAAGGAAATATTTTATTTGGTTTAGTTCATTAAAATAATATTGTCTTTATTGGTATAAATGCACAGTACTTTATAATTTATATAATGTTACATCATTATTTGATCCTCACAAACAAAGAGTAGGCATTATTATTTCTATTTTGTAGATAAGGAAACTGAGTCACCAAGAAGTTAAATGACTTGCTTGAGTTTACACAGCTAGTGAGCAATAGAGTTAGGTCTCAAACTTAATTCTTTTGATTCTTAGCCTAATGGTCTTGCCTCTAGAATGCAAAGGTCTTGGCTTCCTATGGTCAGAGTGTGAAGGAGATGCCTACCATTTCCATTTGTTGAACAATGAGTGCATGAAATTCATAGCACAGGCAGAGTTTAAATTTTCCTCTTGTCTGGTTTGCATAAGCCTGGATAGACTCTAAAGGAAGAGAAATGGAGATAAAAGTAGGCTCTACTTGATTCCAAAATGTACATTGTTCATGTTCATTCTCACACATATAAAGAGATTTGAATTCGATGAAACATGACATATGTTTTCTTCCCAAGGAAAAATAAGATGCAGAAACAGCAAACTAAATGTATAAATTTCTTCTGGAGAAAGAAGCTACATATGTATCTACATAGATTTGTATACAATATATAAGTGAATGTTTTCTGAAGAAAGATTCAATATAGATCTATGAAATGTATTTCAGGCATCCTGAAAATAGTAAAAAAGAACTTTAATTCTCTTAGCAATACAAAAGTAGTTGAAAGGATATCATTACAAGAAAAAAAAAGACAAACAAGAAAACCAACCCTTATTTTAAGCCGGTTGTTATTATACTGTAGGTTTAAAAGTCATGTCAAAATTTAGTATGAGGAAAGCATCTCTAAGAGAACACACAAATCAATTTCTACATGACTTTTATCACGAATCAAAAATAATAATCAATCACATTTATAGAATGTCAAGTTTTGCAGAGTGCTTTCCTCCCACCAAAATGATACAGGACAGCATTGGCAAAATATCGGCATACATGCAGAACCGGCACTCTGGGAGCTGCTCTGTTCCCCCTCTTCCCAGTACCCAGAGGAAATTTTTGCATGTCCCACCCCTCTGAATGAGAAACTAGACTGACAGAGTCAAGTCAACCATTATGTGCCAGGTACTGTGACAAGTACTGAGGATTCAACAAAAGGCAAAAATAATTCCTGCCCTCAAGAAGCTCACTACCTAATTGAGGAAGTTAACATACAAATAATTATGTAAAACAAGACATATGAAAGATAAATCAGAAATAATCTTAGAAGGAAGGAACTGATATAAATTCAAAATATTCCTCTGTCACTTAAGAGTTGTAGGATCTAAGACAAGCCACTTAATCACTCTGTGAGCCTCAATTTCCCTCATCTGTAAAACGGCAATAATACATTTAGTGGCTACCTCATAGAGGTGATTTTAAGGCACAAATGAGATAAGGTATCATCTAAGACCCTTTGCAAACTTTAAAGCACAAGATCAATACTGGTTATTGCCATTATCATCATCATTAGAGTCTGGACTTAAACTTGGGTCACTTGAGTAGAATGTCATTCAATTTGCCCCTAGACTACATTAACTGTCAATGCCAAATTACATACCCTTATACCATCAAGGAAATGTAATCGGAATTACTCAGTAGCTGGTATGAATCCTAGTGTGATATCTAGGAAGCCAAAGAAATCAACATACTGCTTTTCCTTATAAGGACATTAGATCATCGCCCCATGAACCTGAGGCTTCCCATATGTTTTCTGCAGCTGCTGATAGACTTTGGAGCCAACGCTGAGCTTTGGCAGTTTGGATTCCTGTGTGTTGTGATAATCAGCTGGGGTTTGGAAAATCCTTCAAAAATCTAATGTTCTGGCAATTTAACAAGGCTTCTGAAAAAAAAGAAAACCCGACAATTTAACATCTGGAACAAAATATTCACAGTAGGCCAACACCAACAGTGCAAAGAACTTTTCTTTCAGTCAAGGGAAAGTATGGTACTTCCTTGTCTCTCATCAAATGGACTAGTCCATTTACAAAGTTCTGGAGCCCTTTATGATAAATAAAAGATACTTAATAGACATAGCATAGAACAAACTGAACACGTGATCCGAGTATCTGTCATATTTTTAATCTGTAATTATCAATTACTTCAATCAAGGCAGAGAGGAAGGCTAATTAAATCAGCAGATGAAACAAAGAGGAGTAACTTACATGCAGCAAGACTGAGTCAGGACCTTAAAAGGTTCCAAAAATAGGCTAGAATGCTTTCACAGTAATAAATATAAAATCTTACATTTGGAATTTTAAAGATTCACCATCACATGTACAAGATGGAGGAAGTAAGACCAGGTAAAAGATTATCTGAAAAAGCCCAAGGAGTAAGTTCAATTATGAATCAATGAGGGGATATAGCAATCAAATAAGTTAATGAAATTTTAGGCTGTAATAAGAGAGTCCCTGTGTCTAGGAAAAAAGGAGGTAATAAGATGTTTTGCTGATGTCACATGTGTAAACTATATAAAATTGTGTTCTATCTTAGGGAAGGGAGAGAGAGAATTTGGGACTCAAAATTTTAGATATCTAATGTTAAAAATTATCTTTACATGGAATTGGGAAACAAAAGAAAATATAGAGAAAAAAAAGAAAAAGGAAGTAAAAGTCAAGCAGTACTCTGTCCCAATCAAACTATATCTAGAGTAGTGATGGGAAAACTTTTTAAAGAGGGGGCCAAAGGAAAGGAAATGCTCATCTGTCA
Organism: Gracilinanus agilis; assembly: GCF_016433145.1. Classification (NCBI taxonomy): domain Eukaryota; kingdom Metazoa; phylum Chordata; class Mammalia; order Didelphimorphia; family Didelphidae; genus Gracilinanus; species Gracilinanus agilis. The sequence continues at coordinate 44,565,312 of NC_058133.1, read as the reverse complement.
GTCTGTTTCTAAGGCAACTCTTTCAAAGTTTCATTGTACTGTATCCTACTCGTATTTGTCAGATTAGGAATAAAGTCATGCAATGGGATAGAACATTTCAGGGGGCCCGCATCTGGCCCACAGGTTGTAGTTTGCCCATCACTGATCTAGAGTATCATGTTCCATTCTGAGAAGTACACGTTAGAGAGGCTACTGATAAGCTGGCATGTCCAAAGGATGGCAATTGGGGTGCTTAAGGTCCTTAGAATCGTGCCCTGTATGAAAATAGGAATGCTTAGCTCAGAAAAAACTCATGATAGAATATAAGTACTGCTTTCAAGTCTCTGAAGGAGAAAGATCAGATTTAGTCTTCTTGGCCACACAAAGCAGAACTAAGAACAACAATGAAAGTCAGAGTGGCAATGTTACAAAGTTTAGTATAAGAATACATATCTTAACTTGAATGGTTCAGAGATGGAATGGGCTGTCTTGAGATGTAGTGAGTTTCTCTTTAAATGGCAATCTTCAAAGTGAAGAACTATTAGTTTTAAAAGTTGACCAAAAGGATTTTTTGTCAGGTATGGGCCAGACTTGACTGGATGGACTCTGAAATCCTTTGCAAATCTGTAATTTAGTCCATATTTCTATGCAAAGATATTTGTTTAATTTTTCATCATCCTGTTCTCTTCTACACATTAAAATCTACAAAGGAAATTCAACAATGAAGCTCAAGATTCCCTCATTTAACCTTTCTGGGAGGTGCCAGGAGAGAATACAGCATTGAACAGAGAATGAATTTATAGGACTTTCTTTTTTTTACTTTCTCCTCTCACGAAAAGAGATAGAAAAGACAATGATTTAACAGATGCTCATTGGAAGTCTCTAAGGATCCAACTTCAAAGTTTGGCTTAGATCAATGGCAAAATACATTTATTATTTTATGTCTATTGAAGATTTATGAAGATACTGCAGTCAACTAGATACAGTACAAAGCAAAAGTGAATTAATATCATGCTTGCACCTTCAATCAAGGATTTTACACTTTCAGGTACACGGGACACATGTGTTTTCTTTCTTTCAGAAGGTAAATGAAGCAGTTGGTTTGCTTTCCCTTTTTGAAGTAGCTACCTTTGATAGTTATGCTCTTGTCTTTCATGGACAACTATACCCAAGCAACTTATAGATTGGAGAATAAGATATTTATTGTCTGCTATGCACAAGGCACAATCAGGGGAATACAAAGAAGAATGAGGCACAATCTATGTTTTTTAAAGAATCTATAATCTAGTAGAGGAGCAGGTATGTGTTCAAATAAGTGTTGCTGTTTATCCTTCATTTTTGAAGAGAACCAATGACATCACTGAGTGATGTTTTGACTTGATCATGAATTAGATTTAAGTGAGGCACAGTTACATAGTTATCAGCCTCACTCTCTTTTCCAGAATCATCAAAGCCCAGTGGCAAAATGGTGGTGTAGCAGTATCAGATCTTAAACTGTACTATAAAGCAGTAATCATCAGAATCATCTGGTACTGGCTAAGAAATAGAAGGGTGGATCAATGAAATAGATTAGAGGTAAATGATCTCAGCAATCTAGTGTTTGATAAACCCAAAGATGTCAAATTTGGGGTTAAGAATTCACTATTTGACAAAAACTGTTGGTTAATTTGGAAAACAGTATGGCAAAAATTAGATTTCTATCAATATCTCATACCCTATACCAAGATAAGGCATATGATTTAAACATAAAGAGTAATATTATAGATAAATTAGGGGAACATAGAATAGTTTACCTGTCAGGTCTATGGAGAAGGGAAGAATTTATGATCAAACAAGAGATAGAGAACATTACAAGATGTAAAGTGAATAATTTTGATTATATTAAATTAAAAAGGTTTTGTACAAACAAAACCAATGCAACCCAGATTGGAAAGAACACAACAAAATGGGGGAAAATTTTATAACAAATTTCTCTGATAGAGGTCTCATTTCTCAGATATATAAAGAACTAAGTCACATTTATAAGAATCCAAATCATTTCCCAATTGATAAATGGTCAAAGGATGTGAATAGGTAGTTTTAAGAGAAGAAATCAAAGCTATCAATAATCATATAAAAATGTTCTAAATCACTCTTGATTAGGGAAATGCAAATTAAAACAACTCTGAGGTGCCATCTCACACCTATCATATTGGCCAATATGAAAGTAAAGGAAAATGATAAAGATTGGAGGGAATGTGCTTGTGGAGGTGTGAACTGATCCAACCATTCTGGAGGACAATTTAGAATTATGCCCAAAGGTCTATAAAACAATGCATACCTGTTGATCTAGCAATTCTACTACTAATTCTGCATCCCAAAGAGATAAAAAAAATGGGAAAGGATCTGTTTGTATAAAAATATCTATAGCTGCTCTTTTTGTGGTGACAAAGAATTGAAAACTAAAGGGATGTCCCTCAACTTGGGAATGGCTGAACAAATTGTGGTATATGATGGTGATGGAATACTATTGTGCTATGAGGAATGATGAGCAGTATGATTTCAGAAACAGAGTTGGAAAGACCTATGTGAACTAATGCAGAATGAAATAAGCAGAACCAGGAAAACATTGTACACAGCAATAGCAATATTGTGGAACAATCAAACGTAACAGACTTAGCTACTAATAGCAATACAGTGATCTGTGTGTTATTTCTTGAACTAAGGTGAATGAACATCAGTTCCAGGAAGAATGTGTCTAAGCTTGCAGACCACCTTTTTAGTTCAAGAATTTCAGAGAATCTTGGCTTTTTGGTCAGAGATAACTGGTGGCAAGTGAAGTCCTTGACAACTACTCTTGTGCTTCTTAGAGAAGATGACCATTGGCAGAAGGATGAACCATATTCCTGGCCTGTGTTATAAGAAGATATTTTCTATGAGAGGGACAGTTTAGAGCCAAACACAAATGTGAAATATTTATCTGGTAGACCCAAAAGGTGCTTCATGTTCTAGGGTTTATGATTCAGCTTCCCTGTATATTATACTACTTAGTGTTTAAGTCTTGTCAATGCATGCTGGCTCTTTTGTATTTTTTAGACTTTTCCCTGTGTGTAGGAAATCAATAACTGTCTTATAGCAGATTAATATTTTATAACGGTATTTTTCTACTCTATTCCTTTGAGGAGACTGCAGACTTGAACTAAAAATCTAAGCCTTAAACATTTTTATCTCTGAGGTTCCAACATAGTGGCCAAAACAAGCCAAAGAATTCCATTCTAGCCAGCAAAATTTGTATTGCTGGCTATATATATATATATATCCTTGGTCTAGAGGTTAATAAGGGCTATATTTAGAATGCATAGAGTAGGGTCTGATTCAGTCACAGGCTGGACTAGATGGTCTCTGAGGCCCTTTCCAAGTCTGAGATTCTCTGCCTCTGTGGAGTAACTGGAGGTTGGATTCCTACATATTTCATAGAAAACAGCTAAGGTCACCATCTGTTTAAGTTACAGTTTGGAGAAATATATGCTAATTATAGTTCAAATGAAGGTGAACAAGTAAGTAGCTCAGACCAGAACCAAAGAAGCTATGTTCCAGAAAGAGTCAGAAAAGTGCCCTAAGAGGATAAAGACAAGAACCCACAGACATTTCCATAAGTTCCATCCATTGATTAAAGGAAGATGAGACATGTAGGAATGGCTGGTGCTGTTCAGCTGATGGGTTCATGTCAATGAAATGAAATGAACAAAAAAGAAAATATGCTGTCTTCCTGGGGCACATGACTAAAACATGCCAGAAAGCCTTCTATGATTTATTAAATCTAACCATTACTACCTACTTCTAGTGACTTAGGTCGGGATAAATAATTCTGCCAGAAAGAAATTAGTTAATATTGTTAGGGATTATGAAATCTTGGGCAAGAAGCTAAAGAATTGGAGACAGAGGTGGTGTTTGCATCATTTTTTGCTAAGAGAAGATAAATGCTTCAGAGGAGATAGGAGGATATGAATAATGAAGAGTTGGTTAAGAAGATGATTTCTTAGGGGCAGCTAGGTAACACAATGGATAGAGTGCCAGGCTTGAAATCAGGATGCCCAAGGTTCAAATCCGCTCTCAGACACTTCCTAGCTATGTGACCCTGGACAAGTCGCTTAGCCCCAATTACCTACTAAAACAGAAGGTAAGGGTTTAAAAAAAGAAGATGGCGTCTTAGAAGAGAATTCTGACTTTTGGGACATGGATTGGAGGAGATAAGAATAATATTTTCCTGATTAAGCATGATACACAATTGAAAAAGATCCAGGAGTTTTACTGAACATTAAGTCCAGTGAGTCAACAGTTTATATATTATTGGAGTCAAACAACCAAATGTCATCTTAGGTGATGAGAAGAGAAATATATTGTGCAGGAGTAGGGAGGTGATGGTCCTATTGTATGTAATTAGCCTCAATCTGACCATATCTGGAGTTGTTATCTTCTCTGCTGGGTGTCACATTTAAGGAAGGACATTGATAAATATTCAGAGGTGGATAATCATTTTGGGAAAAGGCTTCAAATTCATATCATATGGGGATCAGTTCAAGGAACTTGGAACGTTTAACCTGAGAATGGAAGGTTAAGGGTAGATGTGCAGTCTTCTAATATTTAAAGGGCTATTATGTGGAAGAGATCAGACTAGCATCACTTGGTCCTGAAAGACAGAACTAGGAGTAATCAGTAACAGGTATAATTGAGTCAGATATAAATGTGCTAACCCTTCAAGATATTCAAAGAAAGAGAAGATGGAATTAAATCCTATACGAATTCTAGGGTTCTCTAGGGAGGTAGAGGGTTTCCTTTCATAGGAAGTCTTCAAGAAAGAGTTAGATGATCACTTGTCCCTTGTGGTGTGGAGGGATGCTTCTTTTTGTAAGGAATGGAGTATATAGCATCTCAAGTTCTGTCTAAGTTGGAGTTTCTGTGATAAATTTTATAAGGACCTTCAAAATTGGCTTCACTCAGAGATTTAGCTTTTTAAGCTGAAAATGGAAAGGGAGGGAGAAAGTTGATTAAGAAAACATTTAGGAACAAGATAAATGAGCACCATAGATTTGGGGCAGGGTTTTAAAACATTTTTTTGGTCATGAATTCCTCTGGCAGTTTGGAGAAGTATAGGGACTCCTCTTTTTCTCAGAAAAACCTGAATCCATCAGCTCTCTTTCTGGAAGTGGATAGCCCGTTTCATCATGAGTGCTTGGAACTGTGATTGGACATTGTGTTGATCACAAGTACTTTTCAGAGTTGATTGCTATTAAAATATTGCCATTATATAAGTTGTTCTGGTTCTGCTCATTTTATTCTGCATCACTTAACACAAGTCTTCTCAGGTTTTTCTGAAACCCTCTCATTCATCATTTCTTAAAGCATAATAGAATTCTATCACATTCATATACACAATCTATTTGGTCATTTCCTAAATGATGGGTAACCCTCCTGTTTCCAATTTTTTGCTATCACAAAAAGAGCTGCTATGAATATTTTTGAAGTTATGGACCCTTTCTTCTTTCTTTAAACTCTTTGGAGTACAGACTTATCAACAGTATCATGGGGTCAAAGGGTATGAAGAGTTTTATAGCTTTGGGGGCATAGTTCCAAATTGTTCTGTTCTAATCTAATCTAATCTAATCTAATCTTTTCACCATGTGCTCAAATTCAAGAAATAGTATTTCAAGAAACAGTATTTCATTTATTTTTTTGAAACCCTTACCGTACATCCTAGAATACTGTGTATTGGTTCCAAGCTGAAAGAGTGGCAATGGGTGTTAAGTGACTTCCCCAGAATCATATGGCTAGGAAGTGTCAGAGGCCATATTTGAACCCAGGACCGCCATCTCTAGGATCTGGCTCTCAATCCACTGAGTCACCTAGCTGCCTTCTAACAGTATATTATTTCAATTTTTTTTCTTAGAAAGATCTCTATGTCATTATAGATGGTCTTTATGAAGGGTTTTTCTTTTAGTGGTACAAAGCTTTGTTTTATTAATATGATGGTCTGCAAGGCTATCGTCCTTTAAGAACACGCTCTACAACTACACATAGCACAAAACCCCTCTGATAGAAGTCACTTCTGTTGGAGAGTGGGGTGTAAAAGGAATCTTAAGACTGTGTGGACATGGTGAAAGTTAGGTGGTTCAGTGAATAGAGAGAAAAGCCTAGAGATGGGAGGTCCTTGAGTTTAAATATGTCTTCAGACACTTCCTAGCTGTGTGACCCTGGGCAAATCACTTAATCCCACAGCCTACCCTTGATGCTCTTTCTGCCTTGGAACTGACACTTAGTACTGATTCTATACAAGGTAAAGGTTTTTTTTTGTTTTGTTTTGTTTTGTTTTTTTAAAGAATATTGTGTGGACAGATAAAAAAATAATGTGGTGTTTTCTTAACACTATCAAATCCTTCTTAATAGCTTGAAGGGGAGGCAGTGTTCCTACAGAGAGGATGCCACAAGAAGTCACTATTTTGAAAAGAGGAATTCAGTGGGGAAGAAGTGCCATCTGTGAAATGCTCAGATTACAGAGCTAAAAATGCAACTGAGTAAAGTAATCCTGTGGTCAAAAATGTGAAGTTCTAGCAACCAAAGTGTCTATATTGGAAGGCTCAGTGTCGAGTAACGTGCAGCCAGGAGACAGACTTGGTGCCAAGGTACAGATTCCTGATGGTGGAGGCTTAAAACAATCTGCTTTTTTTTTCCTGTGAGAGCTAGTGAAGTGGAACCTGGCTGCCAGTCAAATGGATGGAATTGACAGGGATAGAAAAAATTCCAACTATGCTTGAGTTCTAGGAATTTCGTTGTTCCTCCCTCCCCCTCCACCTCTCCATGCCTCTCCATCTCCTCCTCCACTACGACCACACCTTCCAAAACATTAGCCCTGATAGGATCTTTTATCAAGAACTCATGCCCACTATTTTAGAACTTGGTCAACAGAAGATTCCACTCATTTTTGAAAAAAAAAAAGAAGTTAAAACAAACAAGGCTTTCATGAGCAAGACTAATCAAATCAGGCTACTGAAAGACAGCTTGACTCCCCATTTCACAACTGGAGAAGCACAGCAGCCTTTGGGTTCTTAAAAGCTTTCCACACCTAGCAAAGGACCTACAGAGAATCATATTTTCACATAATCTCACTACTTTGGCTAGTGTCTCACCAAGGATGCTGCAGATGGCAGACGACATTGCTGTATTCAACATCAGTACTATAATTTGCAAACATACTTTAAATAAAAGCATTGTCCAAAGGCTGATTTTGTTTATATTTGACCTAGTTGCCTTAAGTTAAAGGGTTGCCATTAAAATTTATACATAGTCCACAACCAAGTTTGGGAAAACTGTCAGAAGCACAACTTCGAAGATATTTTTGACTCTTCCCTCTTCCTCATGTCTTTGTATCCCCAGGACTTAGCACAATGTCTGGCATACCATAGGTGTTTAATAAATGTTTATTAATTATTGACTATATCCAACTAGTTATGGAGTTCTATACATTCTACCTGTTGAATACCTTTCCCTGATGTCCTCTCCCTCTATTCCCATTACCACTACCCTAGCATTACACTGAGGGGATGGTCTTTTATTGGTTCTTAAAAATGAAAATTAATTCTCTCTTTCTCTGTCTGTCTAGTTTCTTGATCTGAAAAATGGCGATAATAATAGCAGCTTTCTCCCAGGGTTGTTGTGAGGATAAAATGAGGTAATATTTGTAAAGCACTTTGCAAGCTTTAAGTGCCATAAATGCTGGTTATGATGGTGATGATGATGTATGCTGGGTAATTTTTAAAACAGTGGTATTTTGTTGATCATTAGCAAAAAATATACAGAGTCCTTAGAGGACTTCTAATGAGTTAATCCAGTTGTTGATTTAAAGAAAGTCCATAGGTAATGGTGGTAGAAGATAAGTTTTCAAAGAGTTTGATCAGAGTAGAAGTCATCTGAGCAAATCCATTAAGCTCTTTGAAAACTTTGGAATAAAAGACTTGAATGGCAGGCTCATCTCTCTGAATTCCATTTGTTATTGGAACCTCTCCTGTTTCAGACAGATAAGATCCAAGAACAAAGGAGAAAAATACAGGTTTAACTCACCAAAGGACTTAGCTTAGCACATGGAACACAGCATGACCAAAAAGTCAAAAAAATAAAAAGCATTTCCCCCCCTTTTCAGGAATTTACCCCCTGAATCCATGGCAACAAATATGCCTACTTTTTTAGAATAAAACTGACAATATTAGTTATATTTTGTTCTGTTCTCATTAAAACAAACATTGATAAAGCAAGAAAGTCAAGATATTATTTAAAAAACTTTAGTTTTATATGGTTTTCATTTCATAATTTGACACATGTGGGATTTGTAATTTACAGGAACAGAAAGTCAAGGACTATTACATTTCTCTGGAATGAAAGAACGTTGTGATCTAAAAATAAGTGATGGTACATAATTTATGGCAAAAACCACACAAAATAAGGGAATGCGTCACATTTCCATGAATTTTAGTACTCTATGAAATGTTCTAGTTCTTTGGTTAGTCAGTAACAGTCTCTGTCTAAGAAAGTTGGTCAGTCCTTGGACCTCCCATGGCTAGGAGGAGTTTTTGCTATTTGGATCAGCTGATTAGCAGCTCCCTCAGATACCAGCCAGAGGACAAACAATTTATGCTAAATTAGACATTCATTGATAAGTTTTCACTTATCTCTTTTGCACAACATAAATCACTATAGTTGGCAAGACTTTACTTGAGGGTCCTTTTTTTTTGAGGGGAAATACGTCAGGATTTCTGGGTTCTGTGGTAACATATGCTATATAAGCTTTTGGGGTCCACTATGTTTACAACATAAGCCTCCTATCCAAAATCCCTGAGATGTTAACCTTAATGGACAATCTGATAAACAGTGTTTCTCCATCTTTCTGTCCAACACATATCCAAAAGGGGCCCTACTAAAGTTCTGATGATCCTCCAAATATGTAGCCTAAGCCCCAAGGACTATCAGATCTAAAGGATCTGAGTCAGGCACTCCTTTCTAACGAGCTTGTCCATCCAGGGTTTTCTTAACTTTGGATAACTTTCTAGTTTAAAATGATCTATTCTGTGTTAGTCCACATGTCCTTTTTTGGCAGCTGGCATGGGATCAACTCCTCCTTATTTTCCATACTCTACAGAATTTAAATTACTAATAATTAGAGGACCAGAGAGCAAGGAAATCAATGCACTCTTCATTTACTTATAGTCTTTAAAACAACCTGAAGAAGACTTAGAAAGCATCTGATATCTGCCTTTAAGCATCTAGGAAGCCATTAAATAGAAGTGGTAGGTTTTCAAATTCCTTCTATGCTACAAAGGACAGAGAAAGTTACAGAAAGTTAGAATGAAATTTTAAGGGGAAAAATTCTTAACAGGTAGAACTCTCAATGTAGTGAACTTCTTTGGGTAGGTTCCTCTTCATAGGAGGTCTTTAAGCAAAGGCTAGAGTTGGGAACGTTGTAGAGGGCATTCTTTTTCAGGTACAGGTTGACCTAGAGAATCTAGGTCAGAAGCTTCTAACCCAGTAACCTGTAAATTTAGACAAGAAAAATCACACCTTAATTTTCACTATCTTTCAACTGAGATTTATCATCTCCTTCAATCATAAGTATAGGCAAGAAACATTTTGAGAAGTGAAGCTTACCCTTCACTGGACTGTCAAAGGGGTCCTTAACACATGAAAAGGTAATGAACTCCCATATTAGAAGGTATATTCTACTTCTGAGATTCTATGAGAATATAGATGAGAAAACTGAGACAGAGAGAGAGGTTAAGTGAATTGCCTATGATCACATAACTAGTAAGTGTTTGAAGCAGGATTTGAACTCAGATATTCCTGAGTCTAGATCCAGCAGTCTATCTGTTGTGCCACACAGTTGCCTGGAATGAAGGATGAGATAATAGGAAGGTTCCATATACTGCTGAGGAAAAAGATATTTCCATTTCCATTCAGTTTTATCCATAGGCTTATCAAATCTCACTTTTCTAAAATTCTATTCATCTCTTTAATTGAAGTAATCTATTAATTTTTAAAAAGAAAGATAATAGGGGATGATGTCAAAGAAATTTGAAGTGAGGAAAACTGAAGAAAGATCATTACAAATGGTTTCAGATTTTTCCAGCAATATAAGATCCTCATCTATAGTGAGTAGGATGATGAATCAATTAGGGAAGACTGGCTTGCTACAGTGATGGTCCCAATTAAGATTCAGCAGAATAAATTTGGAGTATAGTTAGTCAACAGTTTTGTGATTTTCTCATATTCTATTTAGTAGTAATGTATAAAGGCATGAAGAAGGTGGGTAATATGATTATTTGAAAGTTGGGGTTTGGCAAGATGTGGTCAGTGATAGGACCAGGGAACAAAAATTGAAAAGCAGAGGATAATATCGAGTTGAACACACTCACTAATAAATTGAAATTAGGAAGGGAGAAGAGAAAAGATTTCCAGAGAAAAGATGATAGTATAGTACTAAGGAATAGAGGGATTTGAGGTCAAATTATGGAAAAAACAATAGGTTTAGGAAAGATGATGACTATCTTTGTGTGTAGCAAACATAAAGTGAGAGAGTGGGTCTTGGAAACTGAGCAGATTGAGGAACTAGGAAGCATATGAGAAAGTGCCAACATTTATGTTGAAATCCCTTAGAATAAGGGCAGGATTTGAAAGAGAAAAGGGGAGAGGGAGAAGGAGATGGGGAATCTGGCACTGTACCCAATGAGAAAGGAGGAAGAATGTCCTGAGAATCAGCAGAAAATGACTACCAGAATCTGGATTGGGTGACAAATTTAAATTGCATAAATTTCAAAGAAGTTGTTGTTGATGGATGGTGGTAGAAGGAAAGTCTAAAAGTAGCAATGGGAAATAAAGAGGGCTCTGTCTCCTCTAGGATGATCGAGAAATCTGTTAATAGGTGATATGAGTAAATGTGTAATCAGTCCTAGAATGGGAGCTCAGGGATGTGATGTCATTGGGAAGAAGTCAGATCTTAGTGAGACTCAGAAAATGGAAGGAACAAATGATGAAGTGGTGACAGCTAAGAGGCATTATGGTACAGGCATTCCAGGGGGCATGGTATAAATATGAGAAGATGTAGAGCGGGACATTTTTGGGGGAGGGAGAGTTGAAAGGAATAGGGATGAGGAACTGGACAGTTGGGTTTGTGGAAGCAAGTTTGTTCTTTGGCAATCAGGAGGTCAGTAGCTAAGGGATAGGGATGGATAAGAAGGTACGAATCCGCTAATCATTAAAGAATGAGTCCGTGCAGAGCAACAGTGAGGTCCACTGATAAAGGTAGGAGATTCAAAGATTCAAATTTGGTCCTTTGAATTTTAGCCCAGCCCTCAGCTGCACATCCTATGTTATAGTATTCTAGGAGGCATCTGGAAAACTATATGAGCAAAAGGTCCTGTTGAGGCAGGAGGTCTTGTCAAATAAAAGCAGTTCTGTTTTGGATGTAAAAGAAGGTCACAAAATATTTTGAACTGGGTAATTTTCCCTTAGAAAGACAAAGACGCTGGAAAGATGGTGATGATGTGCATACGTGATGCTTGCAAGTGTCAAAATCTGACACTAGTCAGATTTTGTGTTATTTGTCATGATGTGATTTCTGTGTTATTTGGTTTGTTTGGCCTGAATGAACAAGATCCCAAAATCAATCTCACAGGTCACAGAATTTCAAAGTTATGGAAGGGACAGACTTCTGTAGTCAGCTAGTTCAGCCCATTCCTTCTTCAATACACTGAGAAGTAACCATTTAGCCTCTGTTTAAAGGCAACCAGTGAGGGAGAAGCCACCGTCTCTAGTCTTTTCTGGCTGGCACATGTACATACATATACATGTACACATGAGTATACACACACTAGCACACATAAACACTCTTTGAAGAGACATAAAAAGTATCTGAAAAAAATTATATGATTACCAATAATATCTATCAATGTATTGAAGTAACATCATCGGAAGGTAAAAAACAGAGTCAATTGAACTTGAAATCTGTTTCTAGTTTGTCTTCTATCATTTTTCCCCATGTAAAATGGGGACTCCTTTGTGGATTAAACAAAGCTACGAAGTGCCTACTCTGGGTGAGACATGGTGGCATACAAAATCACGTCCTTCCCAAGGAAGCTTAAGTAGAAATGGTCTCTAAAGGGGATTTTATTCCTGAGAAATGACTTATCACAAACATCTATAAGGTTCCAAAATTCCACTTCCTCTGTCCTGAACAAGTTTACCAATATCAAGGAGTCAGGAAATGGAGAAACACATATAAAAAGAGATAATAACCCATTTACCAGTCATTTAATCCATCATTCAGGTGATCACAGAATCCAATCTGTTGTTACAATCTGCTCATAGGAAATAATAAACTTTTATACTGACACATTTACTTATGCTTTGCTAAACAGTCTTCAGTATTTCAAATGTCATGATTGCAAAACATCCTTTTAAAAATAAGCATTTCTTCACAGCTAATCTCCAGGCAATATATCAAGCTATACCTCAGCATGAGATGGGAGCTATATTATATATTGAAATTCTTCCACGTTGAAACAGATGTCTCAGGATTGCTACTTTTGCAATGCAGTCCATTTTTCCTCTATCTGGGCAGCCTTCTCTTGCAATCTGATCTCCCTATCTCCTCCCTGGACCACCCCTATAAAATACCTTCTCGCTGATGACTCAGTTTTTCCTCAAGTATGTTACCTTGACTGACCCGCCTTTATGGTCCCCCAGGTTCTGTGGCTAGTCAAGCTGTCAAGTTGCTCATATTTCGGCTGGTAGATAAATAAAAGCCACACTGTCCCAGTTTGAAATTAACACAGGCATAGAGAATGAATTTCCCAGGCAAGAAACATCAAACAAACATAAAACCAGGGAATGTATTCCTATTTCACTGGAAGCTCTATAAAACTAAGTTAAGAAGTTGACTTTCCCCTTGCTTTTCACAATCACATATCCACTGGCATTCACACACATACATATGAAGCTTATACCCCCCCCCCCCCGTCTGGGACATGAATGTCCATTCCCAAATGATATATTTAAATACATTCATGGCATTGATCTTTCCCCTTCTGTTTCTTTAGATCTTGTTTAAAATAGCAAAAGGTTGTCACCAATTCTCCATTGGTGGCTAGCATGTTCCATAGTAAAGAAAAGTAAAACCAGGTCTACTTCTAGTGTTTTTCAATACAATGGCAGATCCTTTTAAAGGGAATGGAAGTCAATCCTCACAAGCCTTTATTTTCTCCATTTCTCATCTCTCTTCTCTGTAAGACACAAAAATAATGGAAGTTTGAATTCAAGATGGATTCAGACTTTTTCCTTTAAGGAAGGTTCAATTGGGCTCTATAAGGCATACGCCCAGAGAGAACAAGCCACTGGAATAGTAAGTCTTCTACACACTCAAAGAAATTTGGCCTCATTAACTGATGCTACTTAGAAATCATCAACCTATGCCTGAAGAGGAATTCCCTCTTCAACACACTGAGAAGTGGCCATTCAGCCTCTACTAAGAGCTGTAAAGCTACCATCTCTAGAGGTAGCCTATTCTCCCTGGTGCACACACACACACACACACACACACACACGCACGCACGCACACGCACACACACACACACACAACCTCCAAGACAACATAAAATATATCACACCCATTGCAGTTACAAAAATCTAAGGTATCTTAATGTACCCTTTGCCAAGGATCAGTTACTTTGCTAGCCATGAGTTAGCAATGAAGAAAACAGAAAAAGATACAGAAAAATACAGGGAAATTGATATAGAACAATATAGATAATGATGACCCTAATGTAAATTAAAAAAACAAACACAGAAAGACAACTCAATTCCAAATAACTGCAATGACAAATACTGAATCCAGAAATCTGATGCCTAGGGATACTCAACATCATATACATAGACAGGTATAGTCCCTGAATAAATGTTTCTCTTTGCTATAGTGCAATGTATGGCGATACTGAGGAACATGTAGGAGATATACAGAGAGTGGTTTTTTTTTGCATAAAATACATAGGGAATGGACCTGTGATTATACAGAGATAGGCAATTCACAGATGAGGAAGCTCTTTCTACCACTGCAGGCTGACATCTTCTCTGGACTTATAGCCTTAGCTAGGTGTCTTAGAGGTTCAGTGATTCACCTAGGTTCACACTGCCAATATGTCAGGAGCAGAACTTGAATGTGATATGTCTTAGATCTGAGGCCAGTACTCTATATGCTTTTTAAAGTAGTTTTGTGACTTTATGCCATTAATAATTTTTTAAAGAGACAATAAACTGGAGTTAAGCAGAAGAATCGGTACCATGGAATAGGAGTGAAGAAAATCTGGATTTGGGTTCTGCTTCTGGTACTTATTGGCTAGGTCACCTACATAAAGAACCCCCTAATTTCCCCAGTCAGCTTTCTGAGTCTAAGTTGCAGAACAGCCACGATGACCCATATTGGTAGAGGGAGTTTTTTTTTACTGGGAATTCCCTAACCTAATGGCAGTAATACAGAAAGAAAACAATGCAGAACTAGGAAGGTTCAGAATTGTAAATCTGTTTATTTTGTAATTAAGTCATTTGCTAAAGAGGCCTTTTTTGAAGTATTTGCCTGGGGAGGTAGGGGTGGCATAGTCCAGATCGATAACTGGAGGAGACTGTGTAGATGAGGCAAGCTATTTAGTTACAGCCTTTAGTATGTTTTGAGTTTTTATTCCAAGTGGTTCATATGGCAACTTGGACTCCTGTAAGACCTTTTTAGCTGCAAGAGCTATATATAAAAAAAAAGATAGGCGAGAAATTCTCATGCTGTGCCAAGCCCCATTGAGTTATCTCAAAGGGCTATCACAAAGGGATATCCTGGAATAGCCACCTATGTTCTGACAGATAATCTCGAGATTTTATGTGTTTATGTGACCACCTGGTGTTGACTGCTCCTGGAAAACAAACAAACAAACATCATAGAAATATTATCCTCTCCAAGAATTAAGGACAGAGAGTGAGCAGGAGAGTGAACGCAGCAAGAAGGAAAGGATTCTCTCCGTTTTTTCAAGTTCATAATTTCCTTATGTCCTCTGGTCTCTGCCACACATCGTAGAAACACTGGATTCCATCAGAAACCTCCATTTCTGCAAGTCTCAAATATCTTATCTAATGCTGAGTTTTTTAATTAATGTAGAATATGGTAGTGTGATATGGTTCCACCCTTCCATTCACTGGCACCAAACCCTGTCCTGGGTTTCCCCTTCCTATTAATATCAAGCTGCTATTCTAGTTGCAAGTCTCTATAATAAATAGTATCGCACACTGCTGGGTACCAGTTTAATGTCACCTTCCATCTGGAATGATTACTAGGATTTTATTAGAAGAAACCAAAAGAATTTGCCACCTCGTCCCCAACATCCATCTCCATTATTTTATTCACAAGAATCTTTAAGAGTTAACCTTATTGAGAGGGGTGTTGCTACATGGCAAAAGCTTGATTGGAGATGAATACTTACCAACAGTATGAGGGAGTTGCTAGGGTCAGCGAAACGATATCTGATAAGGTGACAGGAATGGACTGTACCCCAGCAACTTCCTGTAGCATATAAAAACTGCAGACAAGTAATTCCAGACCAACACAACAACAGGCTTGTTTGTTTACTGTAGTCTGGATTACAAAATGATCTATTTCTCTTCTCCTGATAGTTCAACAAAGAGTATAGGTCAGAGAGCCAGTGCCCCACTGGACTTCGTTTCCCTGGGCGAATCTGAATTTAGTTTGGTTCCAATGAAAATTTAAATATGGATTTGCAGAGGTCTTAAATTTAGCACCACCTCAAAAGAATATAAATAGCATTTTCAATAAAAGAAACATAGATCATTAATAATGACTTGATAGATTGCTTCACCTTACTATTAATAAAGAGATTCAATTAAAGCAATTTTGTAAATAACTGTGAAATAGGCACAAATAATTAAAACTACATGCTGGTGAGATGATGGAAAAACAGGTACATTTATATACTCCTGGTAGATTTGCCAACTTGCAGGATATTTTGGGAATTTTGGCAATTTTGCCATAGTATAAAAATGGCAAAATTATCATTCCCTTTGCCTCAATGATTCTGTTGTTAGGAAAATACTCTGACTGACACCAAAAAACCGCATATCTATGCAAAGGTTTTCATAGCAGCATTATATTTAATTTAAAAAATATAAACTAAAAACCTAGAAATAGACTAAATGTTCAGAAATGGAAATAAATTAAATTGTAGCACTTTCATGTAATGGAATATTTTAGTACAATTAAGGCCAATAGGTATATAGAATACAGAGAAATTCTGAAAGACCTACAGGAATTTAGTATTTAAGAACTAAAATTGGAAAAAATTGGAAAAAGACCGAACAGACAAAGATCAGAGTTAAAGGAGATGATCAAAAATTATTTTATATCTAAAATAACTAAAATAATTTAAATGTTACAAAGCAATTTTGGTTAATTTTTTTGTTTGTTTTTCACTGCTAAGCTTTTAATTAAATAAAATCAAATGGAGAACCACATAAGCATGGATTGGGTTCAAGTTCTGCCTCTGATGCATAGGCTGTATGAGCCTTGGCAAATCATTTAACTAATTGGTACAGAGCAATTTTCTACAATTATAAGTTGCAGAGTTTCCTTACCATGGAGTTCCCTATACCAAATGCCCTATCTCTACCCCCATGACCATGGACGAGACCAGGGATTGATAGGGGGAAGCTGAGAGTCCTAATCCAAAAGTTCTGGATTTCAGAAAGGTATTTATTTGACAATCTTTCCCAATGCTCTTTGGACAAGAGGGACAGGTATGGACTAGACAATAGCACAAACTAGTGGGTTCACAATCAGTTGAATCAGAACCAGGCAGAACTCTGAGTCTAGTTAGCCTCAAAGAAAACTGATTTATTGGATAGAGTACTGCTCAGTCTGTCATTGGCTCTGCTCTCATCCACATTTTTAAATGTCTCACATGAAGAAACAGATCTCATACTTATCGAGTTTGAAGAGTGCACAAATCTGGGAGCGACATCTAATACATCAGATGACAGGATGGTGATCCCTAAAGGCCCAAACAGACTGGAACAATGAGCCAAGTCTAAAAAGATGAAATTTAATAAGGACAAATCTAAAGTTCTTTAGTGGGGCTCAGGTATGGTTGGGGGAAACTGTGGCTACACAGAAGCTTATGTCGAAAAGATCTGTCACAGTAAGTAGACTGTGGGTTCAATGTTAGCAGTGTGAAATGGCAGACCAAAACAAAAGAAAAATCCTAATGTGACCTTGAATTGCCCTGGTAGAAGCACAGTGTCCTGAACAATGGAGGTTAGAGTCCTGGCATTCTCTACTCAGGTCAGATCACATTAGGAGTATTGTGTTCGGTTCTGGGTGCCATGTTTTGATCCAAACATCAACAAGCTAAAGTGTATCAAAAGTGGGTGACCTGGATAGTGATGACACTTAAAACCGAGTAATTTAAAGATCTGTTGAAAGGACCAAGAATGAGGCAGCTCAGTGAAACAGAATGCTTTTGGGCGTCAGAGGACCAGAGTTGAAATCCATCCTGTGACGATAATGGATGATTGGTTAAATCAACTCCTGGATCTTAGTTTCTTACTTTAAAATAAGAAAATGGTAGAGATGGTCTCTGAGATTCCTTCCAGTTCCTAATCTGTGATTCTATGAAAACAGTCATCAATCTCATCCTGCCCTCTTCATCGTGCCTCCATGCCTCTTCCTTTCTAAAATGTATCCTCCTCCTATTTTGACTTACTGGAATCCTTTTCCTTCAAGGTACACACCTTAGGGCCACCTCACCCATGATTCCTGTCTTGAATTCCTCACTCCCACCTAAATGTGACTTTTCCTTGCCCAAACATTAGATGCCATTAAAAATACTCTAGCATTTACTTGTGTGTGTGTGTGTGTGTGTGTGTGTGTGTGTGTGTGTGTCTTTTCCTACTAGTCTTTAATCTTCATAATATTAGGAGACTATAATTTTTTCTCTTTATATCCCCAGGTTCCTCGCCCAGAGGCTGTCACACAGTAGATGCTTCATAAACATATTGAATCGAATTTCATTGAGTCCTAAGCCAAACCCAAGAAGGCTGTGGAATTGTAAGAGTGATATGCTTAGAAGCAGCTTTTCCATTTCTCTTAGGAAGAGAGTACGCAGTGAAGAACCCTGTCATATATTCCAGCATCCTCTTGTTTTTTTAAAGATACACTTGAAAGTGTTAGAAATGGAAGAGAACATGACTGTATAACAACTGCTCAGACTAGGAACTATGTTTCCTTTAGAACAGTATACAATGACAAGAAGGCTCATTCTAAAGAGTTGAAGTAACAAATGAGGATATCTTTTGTCTTTTGCAATTCTACATTCATCCCCCATCAGACACCCCTTTATTTACTGAGTAAGTGGACTTTCATTCCTTTATTCTGCCCAATGCTGATTTTTTGAGGCATAAGCAATACTCCTTCAATATCTACATGTATATTTATAGTCTCATAAAAGAATGTCTGAAAAGATTGGCTCAGGAAAGCCGGCAATGGTTGAAAAAGTGTTTTCTCCTTTCTTGATACTGTATTCATTTTGAAAATCAATGCAGAGTTCAGCTCACCATAGAACACAGTTTGCTTTCTTGGCAGTTTTAGCCATTTGGTTCTGTACCCACTCATCCAATGAACAGCAGGTTAATTTTAAAATTATTTATGATTGTTAAGCACTACAATTGACTACATTTTTCTGTCAAATAAATAAAAAATCTCAAATATAGTAAATTTTCCAAAAGACTAATAGATGACCAGTTGCCAGGTGAGTCGTAAAGAAAATCCCTTTCTTGTATGAGTTGGACAAGATGGCCACTAAGGTCCCTTCCAGCTCACACAATCTATTACTGGGTGGAAGAAAAAAATTCTTTCTTCTTTACTCTTCCCCACCTCCCTTCTTTCTTTCTTCTTTCCATTCCTTTCTCCATCACAATGGATTTTTTACAATCCTTTCAAAAGTGCTCTCTAAATGAAAGAAGGCTAGGAGACTAGGAGTAGCTACATGACATTAATTCTTCTATTTACATGAAATGTAAATTTAACTGTCCTCATTCATATATACACATGCACACATACTGCAATGCTGCCTTTAATTGTTAAAGTTCCATTTAAATATTTTCATGTAATATAGCACATAAATATATTAATGATTTAATAATTTCTAATAACATCTCACTTTATAAATGTAAAAGTAGATATATAAAAATATACATAAATACACACAAAACGCCAAACTTCCTTAATTGTTAAATCATTTGAATAATTTTATATGATCCATTATTACTTATAAATAATTTTATAAATACTAATTAAATATATCATTTTACAGATGTAATTTTCATGTAATCTAGAAATAAATAAAATATTTTATCATAGCTAATTAAATTATAAAAATAAAATGTATTTATAAACATATAAATGTGTACATACTGTACCATGCTACCTTTAATTGTTAAATCTTCATTTGAATATTTTTTCACATAACATGTAAACATTATATATAACTTTATCATATCATTTTATAAATGTAAAAACATATATGTATATACATATATATATACACACTTACATACATACCATATTTATACACACACACCATACCCAAACACATTTTCTTTTTTTAAGGGAACACATATGCTATTCAATGTTTTTTTTGCCTTGACTGAAAGGCTGAGGTGCTAGAAATAGGGAGTCATAATTAGGAGGCAGAACAGCAGGGCCTCTGGCAGGGTTCTGAGCCAGCAGGATTATCTAGGGAATGGCAGAGGAGAGGAGTTTAGAACTGGAATTAGGCCAAGAGAACTGAGCTTGGGCGTGATAGCTAAGGATATTTGATTCACAACCTTTTCTTCGTCAGCAAGGGAGAGGAACTGGAAAATATCTCTTGGCTAGACTGGTAGAAGAATATCTTTAGAGTCTTCTTTTCTATTACTGTGCACTTCAAACTACAATGAAGTTTAAACCCCCTAGATGGCTTAGGGACCAAAAAAAGAAAGAAAGATGTAGAGAAGGGCAGTCAACACCACCAGGTTCTTACCATTGGCAAACTAGAGCTTGGAACTTAGTCACAATTGAATCTTAAGAGGCAGTACAGGGTAGTGGGAAGAATGTGGATTTTGGAGTCAGGGAAGCTGGCTTTGAGCTCTACTTCCCTTATGTTCTACCTATGTGAACTTGAGGAAGTCACTTTGCTTCCTGTTGCATGAGTATCTTCCTCTTTAAAATGAGAACCTCAAAAATCCCTTCTAGTTCCAAACCTGTTATTCTTGGGTGAAATGATTCCCTCTCTCCCTTTATCCCTTACTTTTACTTGATGGTAGTTGAAAACCAACTTTTTTACAAGTTAGCATCTTTGAAAAAAGTTGGGGATGTTAAAAAATTATGAAAACAAAGTTGCCCCTAAAATGTTAGCTCCCCTATCTGTATACCAAACAAACAAAGCAAAAACCCCAAACTCAGCTGTGTTCCAGGCTCAGGGCACAGCAAGATCCTCTTAGTACACCATCCAAAATTTATAACAAAATGGAGATAGCAGTAGAATGTAAGTTCCTTGAAGGCAGCATTTGAATCCACTTCTCTCCTAATTTTAAATATACTGCTCTTGTTGCCCATATATATTTTTGGATTAATTTTATTAGTAGTTCTTCATTAAATCACAGATGATGTTGAATGGACTTAGAGCCAGAGAGGACCTGAGAAGTCAACTAGTCTTGCAGATGCCCTTATCTTGTAGAAGAGGCAACTGAGGTCCAAAGAAGTTATAAATGACATTAATATATGAAACCCAATATACCAAAAATGTGAATTTCAAAATGAGTAAATTAGGGATCAATTTTTATATTCCAAGTGAGTCTTCATTTTATGAAAAGATTTGTCTCGGGTTTTCTGCTGAGTATTAGTGGCCCTTATTTAAATTATAGCTTTCTTAAATCATATGGTTTAAGAAAAGTTTAACTTACTCATAAAATTTTAGGAACAGAACTAAGTAAATATATATTATGTAATGTGAGTTACACCTATATAGAGCCTCTGAAGTTTTTTCCAGGTCTATAGATGTGATCCTATGTTAATCCCATTTTGATACACATTAAAATTAAAGAGGAGCAAAATAAAGTATAACCACACAGTGATTGAAGTGCATGGCAGGAACAGATAAAATCAAATACTTTTCTGTCTCATTCTAATAAAGATGTAGTTCACCTAAAAGAATAGATGTGTCCTGAAAAACAAAGAGTAAATTGAAACATTTGTCAACTGTAGTAGAAGACCCACTATTTAAAGAAAATTCTTTTGTAAAACTGAAATCTTTTGAAATGTAAGTAATGATTCCCTAAATTATTATCTATAGGTTTTTCATATATTTCATCTCTCTCTCTCTCTCTCTCTCTCTCTCTCTCTCTCTCTCTCTCTCTCTCTCTCTCTCTCTCTCTCACCCCNTATATTATGTAATGTGAGTTACACCTATATAGAGCCTCTGAAGTTTTTTCCAGGTCTATAGATGTGATCCTATGTTAATCCCATTTTGATACACATTAAAATTAAAGAGGAGCAAAATAAAGTATAACCACACAGTGATTGAAGTGCATGGCAGGAACAGATAAAATCAAATACTTTTCTGTCTCATTCTAATAAAGATGTAGTTCACCTAAAAGAATAGATGTGTCCTGAAAAACAAAGAGTAAATTGAAACATTTGTCAACTGTAGTAGAAGACCCACTATTTAAAGAAAATTCTTTTGTAAAACTGAAATCTTTTGAAATGTAAGTAATGATTCCCTAAATTATTATCTATAGGTTTTTCATATATTTCATCTCTCTCTCTCTCTCTCTCTCTCTCTCTCTCTCTCTCTCTCTCTCTCTCTCTCTCTCTCTCTCTCCCCCCTTTTTAAATTAGCCCTCTAAACACATAATTTATTTTGTTTCTGGCTATCCTCTCTCTGATTCTCTCCCCTCTCTCAGTTTCATCTTGCTACTCTCCCAAATCAGTGCAATCCCATCTGTTATAGTTCTTCTAATAGATCCTTTTTACAATGTATTGTTGCCAAGGTCAGACGAGAATGGGATTCATAAGATCCCTACTTGAAAAATCTTCTTTTATGATATCCCAGTTATGAAATAATAAACTCCTCTTCATCCTCTTCTTCTTTCTCTTCTCTATTCCTTTTCTAGAGTATCCCTTTTCTATTTGCTCTTTGAAAACTCAATCCCTGAACTTAAATCTTTTTGTTTACTGACCTCTAAAGATGGTAGGAGGGGCAGCTAGCTATGTGGCTCAGTCCTAGAGATGATAGGTGCTGGGGTTTCAAATCTGGCCTTAGATACTTCCTAGCTGTGTGACCCTGGGTAAGTCACTTAATGCCCACTGCCTAGTCTTTATCGCTCTTTTGCCTTTGAACCAATTTACAATATTGAATCTAAGATGGAACATAATGATTTTTATTTAAAAAAAAAAAGATGGTAGGATGACAAAGAAACACTAATGCCTTCTAAAGCCTCAATGAGTCAAGGACTTGTTCACCACTTCAACTGTTACACCCTAACTTTCTTGGTTTCTTTTGCCTTCCATTTTTGCCTTTCAAAAACTGCACAGCTCTCGTTTTCTTAACAAGAATGCTTAAAAGTCATGATTCTATTAAAAGTCTATTTTCTTTCCTGTAGGATTTTCTTCTACTTTGCAAGGTAAGGTAGTTATTTTTGTATAAAGGTTTTTTTTTCCTTTTTCTTTTCTGTCATATTCAAATATTGTCTTTGGTCTGATTCTGATTTGGTTCCTCGGTACTTGATCTACCTCTCTTGTACTCTTATGGTATTTTTCCTTTGACCTATGCGATCTGGAGTTTGGAAATCATCTGTCCAGCTGTGTGAAATTTGTGGTTCCTTTCTGGTATTGATCTATGGATTCTATTTTAACTTTGACCTCTGGTACCACAACTTCTGAGATTTTAAAAAATCAAGTACTTTCAATATGTTTTCCAGGTTTTGGTGAGTGTTTTTTTTCCTGGGAACCAGATAAATATTCAATTTATTTTCTTTATTCAATTTTCCTTCCATATCAGCTGTTTTTGATAGTAGATATTTCATATTCTTCCAATTTTGTTGTCTTTTTTTACTTTGCTTTAATAATTTTTACTGTTACTGATTTTTTAGTTATGTTTCCTCTGTTCTTTATGTCCCAGTGATGTCTACTATTTTGCTATGGTTTTACAACTTCTATTCTAAACTGCTTATTCTTGTGTAAATTTTTCAACTAAGAGTTCTGATTTCACTCTTTATCTCTTCTTTTCTTCCTTCACTTGACTATAACCAGTGTATCATCATTTTAAAAAACTCTTTTTTAGAATGGGTGCAAGTATGGGTTCCAAAGCAAAAAAAAAAGTAGTAAGAGCTAGGCAACTGGGGTTAAGTGACTTGCCTAGGGTCATACAGCTAGAAGTGCCTGGGGCCAGATTTGAATTATGTGGCCATTAATGTTTGTTGTTTTTTTTTCCAAGAAGATTATTTTATGGGAGTTGAATTTTGTTTTCTGACAAAATTCTTTGCTTTATTCTGAGTATTTCTTACTCTTTTGAGATGATGGGGGAAAGATCTGAATTTGGCTGGCCTGTAATGGTTTTTCTTAGATCTTGGATCTTTCTACCATGCCCACAAGCCATAATGCCATGTCAAAACTTAAAAACCAAAAGATAGGAGTTAGCAGAGGAAATTAAACTACAGAACTGTGGAAAGAATATTGGACTCTGAATCAGGAAAGATCAGTATTCAAATCTTGATTTTGATGTTTACTGGCTGTGCGACTATGAGTGAATTATTTAATCTCCTTTAAACCTCAGTTTTCTTATTTATAAAATGAAAATAACATTTCTACTCCTTATCCCCTAGACTTCTTATGAGGATCAAATGGGTTATATCTTCCTTAGCTGGATATGAATTCTTTAAGGGCAGAAGCCATTTATCTTTAGATCTAGTGTCTGAAACATAACAGAAACTTAACAATTGTTAAATTGGATAATGTAAATCACATACTGTGGACCTTAAAGCACCATGTAAATAAAGGTTAATTACTGTTATTTATAGACTGTCTAAAGACCTCCATTAGCGTGGAGGTGACTGGATACTTGAAGACTGCATGGTTAGATGACAAGTCCTGCCAGGTCCTAAAAAGCTGAACATGTTTTGAGTATGCCCTTGGTGATGGACAGCATGTCTGCAAACCCAAGTCTAATCCTATCTAAATTCAGAGAAGCCCATTAGACACTGGCTGCTGGCTACAAAATCTTTGACATGGAAGCAATTCATGCCTACTCATCCTGCCTTTCATCCATGTCCTCCTCCTCAAAGGGTCCAACCAAGGTGGTATGGAGTCTTCCTCAGTTTTTCTTTAAACTTTGGGGATAACAAGGAATCATAAAGATTTTCCATTGGTGATCCCTTGCTCTTATCTAACAAGACCATCTTTTTTTCACTACACATACCTATATGGAATAGTGGCAAAGGTATTCAACCTTTGGTTGGGAAGATCTAGCTTTGAATCTACCTTAGACCCTTAGTAGCTGGCTCACTCTGCGCAAGTCACTTAACCCCAGCTGCCTAGTTCTTACTACTCTTTTTCTCACTTAACTCCTCAGCTACAGTTTCTTCATCTGCAAAATGGGGATAATAATAGCACCCACCTCTCAGAGTTACTTTCCGGAACAACTGAAATAACATAGGCAAATCTAAAATCACTAGCCATCAAAGGCATCTTTATACCAGGTCTCCTTTATCAGTCCCCTATTGCTGACTCCTTACATCTCCCATATGCCTCTCCTTTTCCCTTTTAATGGTCCTCCACTTCAATTCTTCAGAGGCAAGATTCACAGTCATACAAACACAAGACTTTTTGACATTAAATACTTACCTTGCTTGGAATTCATTCAAAAGGAGTCAAATCCTTTTGATAATGAAACATGAATTGCAAGAATTTCCAACAAGAATTTAAACGCAATCTTCAAGTTCTAGATGGTATGAATTTCCTGAAGGTTAGAGGATTAAATTACTTAGAGGCTCCTTAAAGTTGCATAGGATTTCTCTTGCCTGGAAAAATAAGTGGAGTATTCTGTGGTTGTCACACTCTATCGACGTATCTACAATCAGTACAGGACATAATACTGAATAAACCTGACAGCTACACCAGGGTCCATGTAGCTCACAGCTTAAGAGCATTATTAGGATTCTCTAGGAGGCCAAGCCAGATGGACCACCTGGGGAGGTGACTTTGTGGAAGTAAGGTCCCAGTCTGCCCTTTTCCACACATGGAAAGCACTGACTCAGCCATTAGGTGAGACAGACCACCTGGGGAGGCTATTTTGCAGAGCCCTGCCATCACACCAACATTCCAATTGGAACCTTGGGGCCAGCTAAATTCCGCCTGTTCAGCACTCTTTTTCACCCACTGCCAGCATGTCTGTCCTTCCAGCATAGTTCCCAACCTCCTTCCTCCATCTAAAATTACTGCCCAAGGCACAAACTCAGGGCCCCCAAACTCCTCAGTGCTCTGCTATTCATATCTATTGTGCCCTCTGGAACTCTCCTTCTGTTGTGAATAGATACCCTAACATTCTTAAACTTTCCTAAAAGCATTCTTTCCATTGCTTTGCATTAGCTAAAACCTATCATTTTTCTGATGCCTCTATGCCCCTCGAAACCTTTTTTGTGGAAAGTGTATCTTATCCCACTCCTGATTCAAATTAGCAAAACTCCTGGCTCCCTACTAGCTAAAGAGCATTAGATGTCACCATTGCAGAATGGAAAGAGTGCTGGCTTGAGAGTCAGAGGACCTAGTTTTGAACTGGCTCTGTTATGTTATCTGTGTGACTATGAATAAGCCCCTTATTCTCTCTCAGCCTCAATTTCCTCATCTGTAAAATAAATAGTTTTGATGAGTAGAGGTGAAAGAGTGTTGGGTTTAAAGTCAGAGGATGGGGACATGGGTTTGAATCTTTCCTTTCTTATTACTTATGTAGCCTTAAGTAAATGACTTAATCTCTTTGAGGTTCAGTTTCCTTCAAGTCCTCCTCATGAAAAATGAAGAGATTAGATTAATATAGAGGGGAAAATGGCAAAAATGACAAAAGGGCAAAAATGATCGATACTGGAGGGAACGTGGAAAATGGGGACAATAATACGTTGTTGGTAGAGCTGTGGACCAATTCAACCAATTTGGAGAGCAATTTGAAATTGCACTAAGAAATTTATAAAACTGTGTAAACTCTTAGATCCAGCAATTGCTGTCTGTTTCCCAAGGAGATGAGGGAAGGGGTAAAGAACTTTTATGTTCCAAAATATTTAGAGCAACTCTTTTTTTGTGGTGGTAAAGAATTGGAAATTGAGGGGATCCTATCAATTGGGAAATGACTGGATAATTGTGGTATTATGATGGAATACTACTGCAGTATAAGAAATGATGAGAAGGCTAATTAAAAAAAATTTGAAAGAACTACATGTGATAATGAAAAGTGAAATGAATAGAACCAAGAAATTATCATATACAACTACAGAATTAATACTGGAAGAATAAATTGTGAATGTTACCTTCAGAGAGTGAATTGAAAGGTAAAAATATGAAAGACTTAATTTGTATGTATATGTGGGTCTCCTGGATGATACATTCTGTGATGATGAGGAGGATGAGGAGAGGCTGAGACACTTGTGGATACATTCTATTAATTAATTAATTAATTGATTTTTTTAGAAGAATGTTTGATGTGGCATCAAAAGACTTGAGTCTGAATCTTGGATATGCTACTTTCTTTGGCCTTGACCAAGTTATCTAACTAATCCAAGGCTTGGTTTCCCCATCTGTAGAGTGAAGAGGTTGATTCCATTAGATTCAATTCAATTAGCCTAATATAAACACTTACTAGAAGTAGCCTATTACATGTCAGGCATTGTTTTAGATTCACTGGCGAAATAGTCCTTGTCCTCAAAGATTTTACATTCTACTTGGGGTAAACAACACATATACAACAGTTGACATTGTCTTCACCTGTTCACGATACATCAAATTTGCTTAGATGACAACATAAATAGGTGTATGCATGTCTTCAGGTTTGTGTAAATAATAGGATCTGTGAACTAACAATATAAGGATATGTTTTTATAATTCTCCCCAATTATTTTGTCAGCTAAAAATGTAAGCAGTCCCTAGTTCCATTTATGATAATGCTGGCTAATATATGGGGAACACAGAGCAAAGGAATATTAAAAGAGAAAAAAGAACTGCTTAAAATGTAAGATTTACAGCATGTTAAAGGAAAGGGTGTGGGTGGAAACCAAGGATTTACCAAGTGCCTCCAAAGTGTTAGAAACTGTGCCAAGTATTTTCTTATTATTCCATTTGATCTTCAAAGCCATTCTGGGAGGTGGATACTATTATCATCTCCATTTTACAGTTGAGAAAAGCAAGGCAGACCAAGGTTAAATGTCTTGCCCAGGGTTAAAAAGCTACTAAGTATCTGAGGCCACATTTGAAATCAGGTCTTTCTTACTCTAAGCCCAGAGCTCTATCCACTGTGCTGATTTGACTGTTTGAGTTCTAGAAGGGGCCAAAGAAATTTGAAGTTGAAACCCAAGGAAGGAAAGGGACTTATCCAAGGTTACACAGCTACTTAGAAGGAAAATCAGAACTCAGGTCTAGTTTCCTGACTCAGACTTGAGTTTGATTTTTTTTTGTCTCTCATGCTTTTGTGGAAAGGGATTTCCCTCTGAAGAAAGAACTGATGGAATGAGAGCATAAGGGAGCTGGGACCAAAGATCTATGGATTAATCTTCACCTTTTGCCCTTTTTTTTCAGTGGAATGGGAAAGGAGGACTTAGGGAAAGGCAGCAGGAGCCCAGGTTCCAGGAAACTAGAGGCAGGGTGGTTTTGTGAGAACCTTCAGGGCTACTTTGGGGATGTAGTTCTGTCCTCAATCATAGAGGTTAGAAACTAAAAATGTTAATAATGATTTAGAATGATTGACAAAGTGTCAGTACTACTGAGGATTTAAAGGCAGTAAACAGTCACATTATGAACTTATTTCAGATTTAGTCCTTGAGGACTTCATCTATGATCTCCAAATAATGAATGTTATTTAAACGGAAAACCTTATTTGACTGGTATCTCCAAGAGTTTGAGATGCTATTTACAGTGTTATAAAAAAACAAACCAAAACCAGAAAACAAAGTAGTGAGTTCACTGCCTTCTCTTTCTCTCTGCTCACTCTTTAATCCCTTAAAATCCACCTTCCAACCTCATCATCCCACCAAAAATGTTCTCAAAATTATCAAGGATCTCTTAAATGCCAAATCAATGGTCTTTTTTCAATCCTCATTGTCCTTGACATTTTTGCAGCCTTTAATGCTATTGATCACCCTCTTTTACTTGATACTCTATTCTCGCTAGGTTTTGGGGGGGATACCATTGTCTCTTGGTTTTCCTCTTACGTATCTGACTGCTCCTTCTCTGACTCCTTTGCTAGATTCTCATCTGGGTCATGACATAAACCACAGATGTCTCTCAGGGCTCTGTTCTGAGCCCCCTTCTTTTCTCCCTCTATACTTCACTTAGTGATGCCATAATTGCCACGGACTTAATTACCACCTTTACACTGATGATTCTCAAATCTACCTATCTTGCTCCAACTTCTATGTTGTCCTCTGTGAAATGCCTTTCAGACATCTTGAATTGGATGTCAAGTAGAAATCTTAAATTCAACCTGTCCAAAACAGAACTCATTATCCTTCTTTCAAACCCTCCCTACTTCCAAATTTTCCTACTACTGTTAAAAAAAATACCATCCTCAAAGGTCTCTAGGCTCACAACCTAGGAGTCATCTTAGACTCTTTACTCTTTCACCCCCTATATCCAATCAGTTGCCAATGCCTTTCCACTTTATGATTGCACACCTCTCAAACATGCCCCCCTTTCTCCTCTGATACTGCCTCTATATTGGTGCAGATTCCCATTATGTCACCCTTGGGTTATTGCAATAGTTGGAGATCTCAGAGGCTCTACTTGCCTCAAATCTCTTCCCACTCCAATTTATCCTCCATTCAGCAGTCAGTATGATATTCCTAAAACTCAAATCTCACTCCCTTCTCCCTCAATAAACTCCAATGACTCCCTATTACATCCAGAATCAAACATCATATCCACTGTTTGGCATTCAAAATCTTTCATACTCTAGTTTACCCTACCTTTCCATTCTACTTATGCCTTATGCTCGCGTGTGAACTCAGATCCAGTGACACTGGCCTCCCTGATTTTCCATTAACAAGACATTCCATCTCTAGGCTCCGAGCATTTTCTCTGGCTGTCTCCCACATCTGAAATGCTTTCCCTCCTCATCTCTGCCTACTGCCTTTCCTGGTTTTCTTCAAGCCCCAATTATGATTGCATTTTCTACAAGAAACCTTTCTCAACTCCTCTATTCTAAAGACTTTTCTCTGTTAATAATTTCCTATATATTAGTAATATATCCTATATACCTTATATTGAATATAAAATTAGTATTATGTATTCTATATGCCTTATGTAGAATATATATTTCCTATATATTAACAATATATAGCTTGTTTGTACATATTTGTTTACTTATCTTCCCCAAAAGACTATAATTTCCTTGAATTGAGGACAAGGATTATCTTTTGTCTCAATTTGTATCCCTAACATTTAGCACATAGTAGACATTTAATAAATGTCTATTGATTGACTGACTGCTCCACAGATGTGGAGGATTTACAGAATTTATAAATCCTGAAGATGATTCCAACTTAAAAATCAGTGAAAATACTCAAGATTTTTTTTCTCCTCAAATTTGGAATAGGTCTCACGAGTCCATCTATACAGTTCACACTTAGACAAGCATCCTTTCTACAACATCCCCAAGAAATAGTTATCCAGCCTCCTGTGCTTGAAGACCACTAGTGAGAGGAAACCCATTACCCCTCCTGAGGCAGCCCATTTCACTTTTGGCCAACTTTTGAAGGCTTTTCAAATTAGACAGAGAGCTACAGTACTTTCCTTTCCTAACAGCCATAAAACAGTAATTTCTCTCTTCAAAATTCTAAGAAGCTCAATATGTCAAAAATGTATTTTCTAAACATCCACCCTCATAGCCTTCCTGTGAAAAAGATTAGTTGCAAAAACTACATGAAAAAACCCAAGGTCCTGAAATATTAACTGGCTCAGAGAGTCAAGAAAGACCTTGCTGTTCTCTGTTCCAGCTGCACTCTGACCACACTCCCACCAACCACCTCTTCCCTAAGCCACTGCACGTATATCGAAGACATAAGCCAGAGACTTCTTGTCACATTCTACACGTCAATTTAAAATTTCAGTGAAAAACCAGCCTGATATATATGAAAATATCCATTCAACTTATTAGAGTATCCTGAGAAAAACTGTACTGAATCATTAATACAAAAACTTTGAGAAAGTAAGGAACAAAAAGGTATAAAATGTTAATAGTTCTTTAGACTCCATTATTTTTCTGACTATATGGTCTGATTTGCTGGGTTTAAACAGTCAAATCGATCAGCATTTATTAATCACCTACTTTGTGACAGAAACCGTGTTAAGAGCTGAGGATATAAAGACAGACAGGGCAGATCTGAAGCATGGTGGGGGAAGTTGGCTATTTTTGTGAGGTGATTTTAGAAATCCTGCTCTGCAAAATACTGCTCCCTCCTAATGACTGATCCCACAGTCATTTTTAAGAGGGATCAAGCCTTTTATTACAAAGTTGTAGGTAAGATTTTAAATGTCAGTAGTTCTATGACTCCCTCTTCCCCCACTGTTTCTCCTCATCCTTTGCAATCTGGTTTCTACCACCTCAAAATTTATCAGAAGCGACTTGAAGGTTACTCTGTTGTTGTCATTCAGTAGTTTTTCCGTTATGTCTGACTCTTCATGACCCTCGTTGATGTTTTCTTGGTGAACATACTAGAGTGGTTTGGCATTTTCTTCTCCAGCTCATTTTACAGATGAGGAAACTGAGGCAAACAGAATCAAATGACTTGCTCAGAGTCATACAGCTAGTAAATGTCTGAGGGTAGATTTGAACTTAGGAAGCGGAGTCTTCTTGATTCTAGATCTGATGTTATCCACTGTGCCATCTAGCTGCCTAAGATTATTAATTACTCCCTACTTCCTAAACCCAGTGGCCTCTTTTCAGTCCTCACCTGCCTGAAGATGGATGTTCTCCAAGATTCTGTCCTTAACTCTCTTCTCCATATCACTGCAGTTCTCAAAGTGTATTTCCCTGGGAATCACATAAAACTATACCTGCAATGCAGGTCTCCCAATTCTCTTTTAGTATTGACAATTCAAATGTTTGCTGTGCAAAGAATAATACTGTTCTTGGAGAGAAAAAAAAATTGAGAACTACTCTTTCTCATGTAGTATAAAGACAGTATAGTGAAATTCTACCTGACGCTGCTTTGTATGACCTTCAACAAGTCACTTAACCTTTACGGATCTCAGTTTCCTCCTCTGTGAAATGAAGAGGTCAGACAAAAAGACATAGGTAATCCCTTCCAGTACTAAATCTTTGATTTGATTCTTCTTAGAAAAGTTCATTCATTTCTAGGGTTTTGACTATTACATTTCTGCAGATGACTATCAAATTTATATCTCCAGTTCCAGGATCTCCTGTTAAGTCCAATCTCCTTTCTTTACAGATGAGGAGCCTGAAGCCCAGAGAAGCTAGATAACTCCCCATTTACACAGCTAGTAAAAGTCTATTTAGGGAGGAATTTGAACTTGGGTTTTCCTGGCTCCAAGTCCAATACTCTTATCAAACATTGCACATTGCCTTTTCTCAGTTCCAGACTGGCATCTCCAACCAGATTTTCTAGTGGTAATTCAAAATGGACAATATTACAAGATGATGATGATAAATAATAGTGATTATCAAGACTTTCTGTCATCTCCCTGCCTTGATACTTCAAAACCCTTCTTCTTCTTTAGCTATTCTCTACTTCTTTGCTCCCATTCTCCTTCTAGGGCCAACTCTTCCATTTGTATCTTCTGCTATCTTATCTAGGAGCCTGTTCCTGTGATTATCTAGAAGATGAGCAAGACCACCCTGAAAAAAGAGCCTAGCTCAGTGCCTTGGGCATAGTTCACATTTAAGGCTCACTCTTCATGGTCCCATTTGGGGTTTTCTTGGCAAAGATACTGGAATCATTTGCCATTTCCTTCTCCAGCTCATTTTACAGGTGGGAGACTGAGGCAAACAGGATCAAATGACTTGCTCAGAGTCACACAGCTAGTAACTGACTGGGGTAGATTTGAACTCAGGAAGATGGGGTTTCCTGACTCTAGAACTGGCACCACCATGCCAAACCTTCTCTTGTGTGGAATCACAAGATCTAGTTTCCATCCTTGTCCTTAGTCAGCCTGAAGGTATAGTTTCAAAAACATTCAAGTGTATAATCTTTTTCTTTTACTAGCTTGTAAGATTTTTTTCCCCTTTCCATAATGTCCTAAAATAGCATAATCTAATATGTTAGCGCAAATAGCCTAAAGCTATGCAGTACCAAACTACTACTATTCTGGACAGTTTTCATTTTTATTAAACTTTACTCATCAATAGCGTTTCTTTTAGGTAAAATTTAATTTCTTTTTATGCCCAGAGGCTGTACTTTATCCTGTAGCTCAACTAACATCCCGTTCTTACTTTGAGGCACTAGACTCCAATTTCTCTACATCCTTTTACCCCAGGACACCCGAATATGAACAGACGACTCTTGCAAAGGTCTGAATAGAATTATAGGGCTCCAGTGTGGGTTTTATATGCTGATTCTTGGAACACTGAGGTTTTTTTTTTTTTCCTAATATCTGGCCTCTTCCAGGACCGCCTTCAATAATTAACACCTCAGAAGAGACTAGAGAATGTCCCAAAAAATCCTTCAAGCTTCCAATTTCCCTAGGTGAGAAAAACCCAGGACTTCCTCTGGGTGTGGTACAATTTGAATGTAACTTCCTTAGATAAAACAAATTTCCTTTTGTAAGACTGGAAGTGTCTGTTACCAAACATGAATTACACAGCATCTGGTTGAGCTGTCTAGACATAGTCAACCCCGGCGACACTGCCTTCTCTGTCAAAAACCTGGGTTAAGCCCAAAGAAAGCTGATGTCCAGCTAAGCTCGGAAATATATTCCTTCCAGCCAAAACCTGGCAGGGTTCTGGTGAGCACATTTGAAGCCAATGAAAAGCATGATTGGAAAATTAAGAACACTAAGAAAACGGTAACTACAAAACCCTTTCACAAATTAACAAGGATCAATGGCATCAAGAATTTGAAGGGTTTCCAGGCTAACTCCTAAATAAAGGAGCAAGTTGGCCTTTGTAGATATATAAAGATATTTTTACAGCCTTACAGACCCTGCCCTCCTTGTTCCACTTCCAGAGTTTGATAAGCAATTATTGCATACTAGTAATGATAACAATCTCAGTATGCTAACCAATTAATAACTTGGAATTCTAAAGAGCCTTCCTTCCTTAGAAATCAAATTTGTCTTTACTATAAAAGATGGGGAAACTGAAGTACTGGGGAAACTGACGAGCACATACACTTCCACGTACCATGGTGCTGGTGCAACAAGGGGCAATGTGATACAAATGAGCAAATAATGAATTTGGAGTCAGAGGATCTATGTTTGAATCCCAGCTGTGCAATTCATATCCATAATTCTAGAACTGGAATGGTCTTCAGAGGTCAAGTGGTCCACATGGAACTGTGGAAAGAGCTCAGGATTTATATTCAGGAAGCTGGATTCAAATCTCACCTCTGCCCATTATTACCTGTATACCCTTGGGCCACTTCAGTTTCCTCAAGGACAAATAAGTGAGTTAAAATAGATGACTGCTGAGGTTTCTTCCAGGTCTTGATCATCCTTTTCCAGAGGAGGAAACTGAAGCCAGAGAAGTTGAGACTTGTCTAAGGACACACGTGCCAGAGATGAGATTTAAACCCAGTATAGTCGAGTCATTTAGCAACTCTAGACCATAGTTT
This sequence comes from Gracilinanus agilis, assembly GCF_016433145.1. NCBI lineage: Eukaryota > Metazoa > Chordata > Mammalia > Didelphimorphia > Didelphidae > Gracilinanus > Gracilinanus agilis. Next base: position 44,531,187 of record NC_058133.1, on the reverse strand, counting down.
TTTTCCTCTTCTGTAAAAAGGAGGAATGGAACTAGATGGACTTTGAGGCACCAATTCTTAATCTATGGTGATACTTGACTTGCCCAGTGCCACAGAAATGGGGACAGAGATAGAAAAAAGTTGGACTTCGAATACTTCCTTCTGAGAGTCCCTCTAGGGCAAGGGGTCTTAATCTGGGGTCCACAAATAGATTAAGAACTTGGGGGGGGGATAAAATCTTTGTTTTTGTTAGACTCTCACTGAAATTTAGCAACCCCTTAAATTATTTTCAAATATTTTCCCTTGAAGATATTTACAGGCTTCACCAAACTGTCAAAGGAGACCATGCCTCAAAAAAAGGTTAAGAACCTCTGATCTAGGGAATCTGTCCTCATATACCTTCTATAGACTTGGCATTCCACATTCTAACACTGCTATCCAGCAGAGTTTTTGCTTGGGCCCCATCCAAAGGGTTTTAGTTACTAAAATATCAAAGCTGTTTCACAATTTGGCAGTTTCTTCTCTAAGACAGCGCCAGAGAAAGGACCCTAAGGACAGCATTATAGCAAGGTTCTTTCCTTCTAGCTCTGCCCTACATATCCCCATATTTATAGCCTCAAAAGAAAGATATTGAGATTATTTTGTCTAAATAAACCCTTGGTTTAGCCCTACTGTGTGTCTAAGCCTTGGTTATTGTCCTACATAGGAGCATATTACACAAAGGCTCAACCTAGGAGAACTGGTTCAATTAATTAAAAGTGCAAACACTCATGAGACAAAAGAGTCATACTAACATAACATTAACCTCTGTTGAAAAGTGGGGAGGCAGGAATTTGGGAGGTTTTTCTTTTTAATTTGAAAGTCTTCCAAATGTTATGCCATTGCTCAAATGTTGTCAACTGTGTTCTGGGAAAAATAGTAAACTAGAAACGGTCTCTAAACAGTTTTAGATCTAGGAGAGACTTTTTGCATAGCTGAGCACTTCAGATTTCCTTTTTCCTTTCAATTTTCATTGCTATTTATTATTTCTACATCACCTTTTATATAGTCCATCCTTCCCCTCTCAGGCAGTGTATCCAGTATAACTAAGAAGACTATTTATCTGGTAAACTTGCATTCTGATGTAAGAAGTGCAACTTCAAAGCTGGCAGGTTAACTGTGGAGATGGGGGCTCATGATCATGCCATACCAAGATGAGTCAAAGGAATTGTTGTTGGGGTTGTTCAGCCAGAAGAGAAAGCTCAAGGAAGTTGTATCCCTGGTATTCAAGTACTTGAAGGGCTTTAGTACAGAAGGAAGATGAGACTTGTGCTTGATTCTAGATGATTCCAAAGGAGTAGAAATTACAAAGGTAACCTTTGACTCAACGTGACTTATTTTTGAATTGGTGACAATTAGGATTATCTAATAATGGAAAGAGCTACATTTCAGGAAGAAGTAGGTTCCCACTACCTAGGGATATTTAAGGGAACTTGTTGTATATGTTGGGATGAAGTCCCTTCTAACTTTGGAATGTTGAGATTCTGGGAAACAGAGAATGAGCCTTCTGTAGCCCATAGTAGAGCTTAGAAAACTCTTCTGGTCCACTAGAAAAGGGAGGTCATGATGCATAAAATTGTTATCCCAGCATGGTCTAAGCCTAGGCTAAGATCCTACCACTTGCTAGTCAATGCCAAGGTTCTAAGGCTCTTGCATGACTAAAGTTTAGTAAATCTGCATTACACAAAATGCTCACAAAAACACTGAATTATCCTCTGCTCCCTCAGTTTGCCAATCAACCAGTCCTAATTCTTTACAGGAAGTATTACAGTAGTTTCTACTCTTTGAAAGCCTACATCCTTGCCTCCCATTCAATCTTCAACAAACATGTTGTAGCATCCCCAAAGTCTTCACTTCTAATTAGCTCCAGGGAGACAGTGAGAACTTATAGTGCACCCCGAGTCTGCCCTGTGGCTAGGCAATAAATATTAATTGAGACAATAGTGCCAGCGCTTTCATAACCTTTCTCGTTAGCAACATCAAAGTCTATTAACAGGTTTGAAGCTTTTATTCCAGACCACTAATTATGATTCATGTTTCGTTGACCTTAAGTTGACATTCTAATTCTCTCAATCACTCCTTCTTTGTAAGAATAAGACTGTCAGGCAAGATTACTAAATGTGAGGAGTGTGGGGATCCTGATCCTTCTTAAAAATTAATTGATGAATTGAGAGGCATCCATGTTCTTCTCCCTTCTCTACATCAGCATCACTTTTCTCCCTTTTAAAGGAAGTTACTACACTAGCTCTATTATTCCACCAACAGTGAAATTCCCAGAAACAAAATGACTTTTGACTTTCTGCTAAAGAATCTATAGCACTTCCTTTATACCAGTTTCCACGGCATGAAACAGCAATGATATGAAAAAACATGTTTTTGCTTTCAAAACAGACAACACAGAATGCACGAGATCTAAGGAAAATTTGCATTAGTGGATGAAATGATAAAAAACACTTTCAGACCACTGGGGTCAATAAAATACAAGGTTAGTTTTCAGGCAAGGCACTGTTTCTAACAAAATCTATATCTGGAAAATCCTATAAATAAAATGGAATACATGTCTCAGACTTATTTTTACAGAGATAAGAGAGTGGAACTTAACTGATACCCAACTGTGTTTGAGAAAATTTCAGCCAAAGGATATGCTTGATTGAGCCTTTCTTGCCACATTACCCTAGGAAATCACTCACTTCAACAGTTTTAGTGGGTCCTTGAAAGAACATAATGACCTCCCCTCTCAAGTAAATACTAACCTATCTCTGACTCACAAAATCATAGAATCTGAGAGTTGTAAGGTTCCCAGTAGCTACCTGGCCCACCCCATATCCAAAAGGAATTCCCACTAAGTTATCTGACAATTGGTTATCTGGCCTCTGCTTGAAGACCTTCAAAGAAGGGGTACCCACCACCTCTACAGGTAGCCATTTTATATTCTACTCCAGGACAGTTCCAATTATTAGGAAGTTTTTCTTGACATTAAGCCTAAAATTGTCTCTTTTGAACTTCCAATTCTTTCAGGGTCTGTCCTCTCGGATCAAACAGAAGTTTAATCCTTTTTCCATTATGACAACCTTTAAAAACTCTGAACATAGCTATCGAATGTCCTCTGAGAAGTTACTTCTCTAGGCTAAATATTAAATATGTCCAGTTCCTTCAACTGTTTCTCATATAATGTAGTCAAGACCTTTCACCCTCTTGGTTGCTCTCCTCTGGGTATTCTTCAGATTATAAATGTGGTTCTTAATCTGTGATGCCCAGACTGAACACATTACTCCACATGAGATCTGGCAATAGTGGTGTACAGGTGAACTACTGCTTCTTTGTTCTTGGAAGCCATGCCTCTTCATGAATCCATCCCAAAATCTCTTTAGTTTTTTTTTTTTTTGACCGTCATACCACATTGCTGACTCATATTGAGATTGCTGCCTACTAACCTCCACATCCCACTGAGATCTTTTTCAAAACCATTTCTGCCCAACCATGCCTTCCCCCAGTTTTGTACTGAAGTTGATTTTTCTTATACCCAAGGGTATTGAATTTCATCTAATTAGATTTAGATCAATCCTCAAGTCTATCAAAATCTTTGTAATCCTGATTGCAGATGAAGTATTAAAGTATAATTGGGACATGCTTAGAAAAATAAATAAAAATACAACACAGTATAGATGTTAATTTGTGGTTTAAGAAGCCAATTATGCAGCTTGATAGGATCAATTTCCATTTGAGCACTGATCTAGTGGGATATCTATCCCTTATATCTTTGATAAGCATGTTGGCCATCTAGTCCTTTTTCCAAGATACTGATAAAGCTGTGAAACAGTATAGAACAAAGCCTAGAGTCCCAGTTTAACAATGGACATAGTTCATCTGATAGGTGACTTGATTTCAACAAGGACAACTTAATGCCTTCTTACTGTCACCATATCTGTCATTTACAGTACAAATGTCATTCTCCTTGGCACAGAAAATAGGAGAAAAATCAGAATGGAGCAGCTCATCCACTCTCTGTTGTTTTTTATCCTCATCTCATCCATCCCAAAGGTCCTATTCCTTCTTTGGTCCTCCTTTTCTTCCAATATAGCTCAGGAATGGCTTTTTTGTTTTCCTTAAGATTCATTATGAGGCTCAATTGATTCTTAGTTTCATTTCATCTGACTCCATTTTTACAGGTCTATGCTATGTTCATATTCATCCTCAGTTACCTGGCTTTGCTTTCATCTTCTGTACATTCTTCTGTAAAACACAAGGTGGGGGAAGGTGGGGTAGCTAGATGGTTCTGAGGATTGAGAGCTAGGCATAGAGATGGGAGATCCTGGGTTCAAATCTGGTTCAAATCTATACATAGTATTGATTCTAAAATGTAAAGTAAGGGTTTAAAAAAAACCCCAAGTTGGTTGGTGAGTTCCCTGGGCATTTGACATTGATCTGTTCAGGAAAAAAAAATTACAATTTTCTTTCTCATTGGAATCAATTAACTACCAGGTCTTTACATATTGGATTCTGACCTTTTTATAGATACACTAACATCTTTCTGGACTGCATTTGTAGTTTCATTGGTAGAGAGTTCCCTATGAGGAAACTTGTGATATCAACACAGATAAGCACCCACTTTCCAACTTATGGTCTTAGAGAAGAATTGCCTGAGATACTAAAGGTTAATTGGCCTAGGGTCCAGTTTTTAGTATGTCCGAGGCAATACTTGAATCCAGATCTTCTTGACTATGAGACTGTCTCTCAACTTATGACATCAAGGTGACTCTCAGAATGGGAGACAACTCTATAGGATCTTAGATCCAGAAATGGAAGGGACCTCAAAAACCATGTAGACCAACAATATCACTTTTTTTAAAAAAATGGGTGAAGTAGTAAGAGCAATCCTATAAAAATAAATAAAAATAGATGAAGAACTTGAGGGTGAGAAAAAAAATTGCTCAAGCTCACAGAAAGAGTAAGCAACAAAGGTGGGATTCAAACCTAGGTCTTCTCAGTTTAATGTCAGTTCTCTTTTCCTCTTTATTACACTGGCCCTTTCATCCATTGGTCTTAGCTTTGTCACCACAGGCCAGGCAGAACAAATCTGCTCTACCTTCTTCATCATCATCCTCAACTCTACCTTCATCATCCTCCTCCTCATCATCTATATCATTCCAACTGTCCTATTTGCTCCTAGAGTTGTCTTGAATGTGCTTTCAGTGAGTTTGCAGAAGATGAAGTTAAAATCTAACACTTTTGCAAAAATCAGTCATTTTGTTCACTTCTACAACAGTCCCCAAAACATTAGACATTAACAGGATAATAGCAAGACAGTGACCTGTCCTAGGATCATTTCAACCTTGACTGCACTGAACTAAAATAAGGAGATAACTACAGTAATGGTAATAATAATGTCATATAATATTCATCTAAATGCACACTTTAAGGACTCTAAAATAGCAGCCTACTTGTTGAATATATTAGGGAAGGGATTCTTACTTGAGTGCGAGTTGGACTAATTGGCTTCCTGAATTCTGCAATTTTATTCTTTTGATAATGAGGACACATGTGGCTGCTATTGTGAGCCACTTTACTGTGTGCCAGTCACAGAGATTCATTATTTGCTTTCATAGCTCAAAGATTTAGTCTTCTGATTCCACCTTCTGACACTTCTCCCTTCCTGTCTCTCCCTCTGATGACAGTGTCATATTTCAAACCCAAACCTGTTTGAATCTAAACATAAACAAAAACAATAATGATGATGATGGCAATAAAGAATTATCATACATAATATAGAGTAGAGAGCAGACAGCTTCCCTGTTTGTCCTATAGTTTTGGCCAAACTTACCCTGCTAACAGTCCTGGCCCCATTTGTCTGCCTCTCCTGAAATGACCCGTGCCTTGGCATGATACAAGAAATGGCTCCTTGGTACTTCTTCCTTGTTTAATCATTGGCAGGCTGGTTTATCTTTGCCTGCCAATTTATCTACTGATTAATATCACTCCTGTTAGTCCAGCACTATATAGTGCTTCAATAAAACGCCTATATCTTTGAATTTGTAGAAGTCTATTTACTAATCTGTGCTCACTGCTTCCTCATCCTCATTCTGGCAGATAGACCCACTGAACCTCACTTCCAAGATCATTCTGGATCCAGGTTCTAACAGCAGTACTAGTTGAACTTCACCAAACTAAGATCAGAAGAATGAGAATTAATAATAATAAAAAACACCTGTGAGTTCACTAGAGCATAAAAAGGTAGAAAATAAATAGCTCTCTGAGCTTCATTCAAAAAGCCATCCCAGGAGTGATCCTTTTGCTAATTCTCTATTCTCTAAATCGTCTTCTGTAATGTTCAGGGCATTAATTTATTTTTATTATTAATGAATACTAATTAACATTTATTTATTTAGTACTGTACAGAGAAAAGAAAGCTGCCTTTGGAGTCAGAAAATTGGGATTTGAATGTCCTCTCACACTGCTGGTATTATATAGGGAAATTCCATAACCCTTCTGGATTTCCTCATCTATAAAATGAAGAGATTGAATGGTCTAATCAGCCTCTGAGGTCCTCACTGCTAGTTCTATGATCCTATGATCCTTTCCCTAGGTTAGGGCTGGGCAGGGGACTGAAAGGAACTCTTTGACATTGAATCAGTCACTGCTTTTGCATAGTACCCTGATTCAAAAGAACTAGATTCATGCCTTGGCCCCAGTTCCCCAGTAGCTGAGTCCCTTTCCTTGTTATGCCGTTTCCCAGAGTGGCAGAGACACTGAGTTGTACTCTAATTACTCAGTAACTCAGGACCCCAGCATCCCTAGTGATCGAATTCTTGGCACTGAATTCAAGTTTCTGAGGATTAGGTCACCAATTATACATGATGGAAAACTTCCTGGATGTCAATCACAATCATAACAAAAACAATAATGATGATAAGAAACAACTATCAATTCAATAGAGTATAATACAGAGCAGGGAGCAAACATCTTCTGCCCTATTAGCCAAATTCAAAAGCTTTTCACATTTCCACATATTCTTTTGTAACCCTCTGTGCTCTGAATTCTAACTGCAACCATTTGCATTAATGGGCAGAAGTCACAAAAACTCAAATTTCAGCTTGTGGGAAAATAAAATTTTCTTTTCTTTTCAAGCCCCGACCTTTTGTCTTAAGACAGGAGAGAAGCAAGGGCTAGGCAATCAGGGGTAAGTGACTTCCCCAGTCACACAGCTAGGAAATGTCTGAGGCTGTCACAGATTTGAACCCAGTTCTGTAGCTTTATCCACTGAACAAAGACATGAATGGAGCTGGGAATGCAGGAAGCATGTTTGGGCAACAAATGGTCCAGTTTGGCTGGAATATGGGGCACATAGAGAGGAGTGCTTGGAGACTAAGTCAGGAAAAACAGGTTACAACCATACTAAGTAGGACCTTGAATGCCAGCCTGAATTCAGTTTAGAATTAAATCTCTAGTCTGACCAATCACTGTATCTAAAGCCCATTTCTGACAGTGTGACATATTCAAAAACAGCCAGAAAGGTCATTGTTTTAGTTGCTGTGAGAACAGCAACTGGCATTAGTGGTAATATTATATAACTGCAACAATTAATCCCTCAGAGAGTTGAGAAAATGAACCCTTCCCCCATTTCCCTTCCTTGAAGAGGTAAAAGGCTATGGGTTCAAAATACTGCTTATATTAATATTAGATGATAGGCCATTTTTTAAAAATCCTTACCTACCGTCTTGGAGTCAATACTGCGTACTGGCTCCAAGGCAGAAGAGTGGTAAGGGTAGGCAATGGGGGTCAAGTGACTTGTCCAGGGTCTCACAGCTGGGAAGTGTCTGAGGCTGGATTTGAACCTAGGACCTCCCGTCTCTAGGCCTGGCTCTCAATCCACTGAGCTACCCAGCTAACCTCAGATAGGTCATTTTTGATGAACTATTCCTTCTCCCTCTTTCTTTAAAAATTTTTATTACAAGGGCTTCTCCTCTCTGGGTAGGAGAAAGGAGAAGGGCATATTCAGATATGCAGATGAAGTAAAAACAAAAGGCATCAAATATGAGGTTATTTAAAAGTAATAATAATTTGCAGTCAAATATGTGTATATAAAAACTCTAAAATTATTAAACTGTCCTTTGTATTTAAGATAGTGCTGCTGACCTAAAATGACCTTGGCATTTGAATGCTGATTAACTTTGTTCTCTTTCCTCTTCATCCTATGACTTTTAAAGAGCCTATTTCCCTTTTTAGGCTATAAAGATGAAGAACTTGGAGTCTAAAGTGCCAAAATAGTAGACAAAGTTCGTAACTGTACAATGCTAAATGCCTTCGAAAGGCTCTGGAATGGTTATTAGCAAGTGCAGCAAAATTAATGATGACAGTGCTTTATTAAGTCTGAAGAACATCACCACAGGCACAAGAACAGGAAAGGGCAAGGAAAGTCCCCATCATCTGTTCTCTCTCCTTTTGTTGGTTTTTACTCCAGGTGGGCTTTTCACAAAAGGGAAATCATCAGGAGTGAGGGAGACTGGTGTTGATGCTATAATAAGCATAAAATTTCCCAGGAGAAGAGACAGAATCTGTCGAAATTTCTTGACACGTTAACGTTCTTGAAATGCTAATCGAGGCTGCCTTTAAACATTCTGATGGTACAACTGGTAAACTATCAAATGTTATTTCATTCCTCAGGCATTGCCACAAAACTGATTTTATTCAACCCAATTCAAGAGGGGTGTGTGAGTGTGCATTCTAAATGTGTGTATGTGTGTGCGTGCGTGCGTGCGTGCGTGTGTGTGTGTGTGTGTGTGTGTGTGTGTGTGTTGAAGAAAGCTAAAGAAGACAGTAGTTGTTTCCATTTTGGAATTCTAGTCTGGAGACTGACCTCAGGGCAGCCTAGTGTTTCAAGGACCATGTTCTGAATTGTAATTGGGCACTCAGAAGCACTGAGACCTGTGGGAGATACATGCCATTTTTCTGTATCAACTTTTAGTAAAATTTTCTAACTTCATTTCCTTTTTCTCTCCCACCTCTCTGTGAAGCAATGCTCCAGGGTCCAATTTGGAAGCAATATAAATCCTCCATTTATGTCCAAAGCACTAGAGGTCTCAGGTAATTTAAGCACCTCACTGATCACAGTGAAAAGGGCAGTCAAGAGAAACCCCACAATCTTGCTCTCCATTTTTCCTTAGTGATTATTGTCCTGAGATGTCCTGTTCCACACTCCTTCCTTACGTGTCTCACCTTTCTCCAGTTGGTCTGGTGCTGACCTGTACCACAAATGATTTTTACCTGAGACCATAGGAAAATTTATTTGGAGCTTTTCTGTCAAATAATGAATGCTCACCATAGTAGCTGGGATCTTTGGGTTTATCCAACACTAGGCTAGTTCACTGGCTTCAGCAGTCATATACCTAATCTGTTCTACCCCTCTCAATGTTTTAAGCAGTATGACATTATTTTGATGATCACTGCTTTGTAATATGGCTTGAGATCTGTTGGTGATGATGGAGATGGCAATAACAACAAGCATTTATATAGTGTCTACTATGAGGCTGGCACTGTGCTTAGTACTTTACAAATATTACTATATTGGATCCTCATAACCACCCTGGGAAGCAGGTGCTACTATTTATTATCCCTAATACATAGATAAGGGAACTAATGGACCTCCTTCCCATTTTTTTTATTAATTCCCTTGAGATTCTTGACAATTTGTTCTTTCTGATGAATTTCATTACTATTTTTTTCTAGTTCCACAAAGTGATCTTCTGGTAATCTGATTTGTATAGCACTTGTTAACTTAGTTAATACTGTGATTTTTTTTATATTGTTTCAGGCTGCCATGAGCAACTGGAATTTTTCACTTATTTTAGTCTGTATCACTGTAAAGTTTGTTTGGTAGTTATATTCCTATAGTTCCCAGATTTATCTTGGTAGCAATCTATTTCTCAGGCTATGACTTCCTATCACATACTCTAAGTTCAAATCAAACCGACTTCCTTGCTCTCCTCTGTACATTCTAGTTCACTGGCCTCCTCCATGCCTTTTCACAAGCTTTTTGCAAGCCTTCCTCCTTATCTGTACCTCCTGAAACCCCCATTTCCCTTCAAGGCTCAGTTCAAGTGTCCTTCAAGAGGCCTTCCTTGATTCCTCCTGTTCTAGGGGTCTTCTCACTCAAATCACTGTGCATTTATTGCATATATTTCTCATATTTATTTATCTGTGAACACCGAATCTCTCTAGTAGAATGTGAGCTCTGAAGGCATGAACTCTCTTCATCCTGCACTTGCATGCCCAGGGACCAGTACAATACCTGGAACATCAGGAAATGTTTGTGGATTGATTAATGATCTGCAGGCTCAATGAGACAAAAGTATAATCTGATGACACACAAAAGTCTTTTGACCTTGGAGTGCATTAAGAGAGGAATAATCTCTAGAAAGAAAGAGGAGACAGTCTCAGTTCTCTGCCCTCTGACCACATCTGGAATATTTGATTTAATGCTGGATGGCACAGTTTGGAAAGGATATTGATGGGCAAAGGAGAGAACAATGGAAATGGTAAAAGCTTTGAGTCTATTCCATAATATTTGGTTGAAGGAACTAGGAATGTTTAGCTTGGAAAATAAAAGAGAGAAGGGGGGACTATAAGAGTTGTTTTTCAAATATCTGAAGAACTGTTGTGCAAAACTTAGATTGTATTTGTTCTTTTTACATCATATGTGCTAGACTAATGCTTCCCTCCTCCATTACAACCTAGAGCAATAGGCCAAAGTTGCAGAGATGCAAATTTAAGACTGTGTTAGGAAAAACTTGCTCAGAGTTATCCATAAGTAGAACAGTCTATATAGCAAGATAGGGAATTACCCCTCATTGGAAGTTTTTCAGCAGAGGCTAAATTACCAATTATCAGGTATATGTTGTAGTGGGAATTTTTGCTCACATATGAATCAGACTAAAAGGCTACCTAGGTCCCTTGGAACATAGAAATGTGATTCTATGAAATAACTTCTGAATACCAATATTCTATGACATGAGAATGACATGGCAATAAAACATGATAAATACCCACTTCTTGCACCCTTAAATGTCAAGTTCCTTAAACCTGATATTCTCAGAATTAGGAAGATATGCCAGTTCCTGTTCCCATTTTTATACTTACCACTCTTCCTCAAGAACACTTGATGCCAATGATCAGGGAATCTGCCTCCATCTTTGCTCTGCCAAGAATTCTTTAGTCAAGAAATATTAAGTCTGAATCCTCTTCCTCAGGACACAGAGACAGCACATGGAGAAGTAGGTGTGCAGTATGGAGGAAGAAGTCAAAAATAGAGGAGGTAACAGGTTCCAGTGGGAGGCTGTTTCCTCTTCTTAATCTTGAAACTGTCAGGTTCACAACTTTTTCAGCATAAGTGAGAATTCACAGATTTTCCCTTGACTCTTTAGAACATAACAACAAAAGGTATGGTCTACATAGTAATAAATTAATAAATATATATTACATTGTAAACTCCTTGAGGACAGGGACATTTGCTTTACTGGCCTTTGTATCTGCTCCCTTCCAAACCTGGGCATAAAGCTCTATGCATATATTAATGTTTCTAGGACTTGAGATTCCATGGTTGAACAAGTCAAACTGGGTCATAGGGACCCATGCATACTAAAGGGGTTTATATAGATAGATATAGTCTGGCCTGACTTCATTCCATGACTCCAGAATGTGCACCTTTCTGGTGAGTAGGAAAATGGCTATAAATGGCCAACCAAGGTTTTCATTCTCTTGTCTTCAAGAGGAGTATTGACCTTCTTACCCCGAAAAATCATTCCACCTGTCCAGTCCCTTCTTCCCATTCGTGAGTTCTTCTCAAAACCTCCATTCTAAGGAAGCACTCAGGTCAGCCATACTCACTCTCTCTCTTCTTTGCCAGCTTTCTTCTTGACACTCCAGAATTCTCAGTGCCTCCTTTCCCCGCTATTTTATTTCCTTTTATTTGTACTCTTCCCTCATTAGAATGTAAGCATCTAAAGGCAGGCACTATTTTTCCCCTTTGTTTCTAACTACTCAACACAGGACCCGGAATGTAGTAAATGCTTAAAAATGCTTGTTGACTTGACAAATCAAATATCCATTCTCTAGGGATATTTGTACTCTATGGGCTCCAGGATGAGAGCCATTTTCTCTGGTCACTTTGTGTGGAAAGTAGTCTAGCTCCAAATCAGAAATGGCTTACTCTTGACCAACTTAACTCTCCTCCCACCAAATAATTATTACATTAAAGACAATCATGGATAGTAAGCAAACATAAAATATTAAAGCATATGATAAAAGAGAAATCAGGGATAAGTCATTCAGATTAGTTTTGGAGATAAACTACCCAAGGACATTTAATGGCCTCTGTGACTTGGGAGCAAAATGATGTCAGCTCAACCAAGGAGAGAATCATCTCAAGTCTTATGAAAAATTCTTCAGTGGCTCTTCATTGCTGCTAAAATAACATAGAAAATCCTCAGCATGACATTTGAAGCCCACAATTTGTCTTCCTCCTCTCTTGCCGGTCTTTCATATTGCCATTAAATGATCTCCAGTTTAGTCAGCCCAGTAGGCTATAGGGGTACAGGCATTGGAAATCAAGGAGTTGATGGGTTGCAGGCTAGAGAGGTCTCTTACTTATCATTCATATTCAGTGTCTTTTCTCCACAGTCTTTCAACCACTCAGGACTGACATTTTTCTGCATGGGTGATTAGTTTTAGACTATAGGTTAAATGACTTGTCCATAGGCTCATACCTAGTAAATGTTAAGGGTGATACTTGAATCAAAGTTCTCCAAGTCCCATTCTGTTTGTAAGGATAAAATGTGCTGGAATGGTAGATAGAGGACCCATGGAAGGATTTAGGGTAGAAATGACAGAAAAGAAATATATGCATGAAAACATTTTGGCCCGTTAAAGAGATGTTCCAGGTTTAAGTTTATCTTCCGAGGGACTCTTTAATTAAAAAAAACATTTTTAAGTCATAAATCACTTGAAAATGAGTCATAAAATTAAACTATGTTTATTTGCTGTCTGTAGTTCTCTTCCTAAAGATTTTGCTATTTTCATGTAGTAGAGAACACAATTAGAAGAATGAAGTGGGTGTTCTTTTCTTCCATGATCATCTTCTAATTTTGTCATTTAATTTGATTCCATCATTTCATGGACTTTCCAAATAATAATCCTTCTAGGCTAAAAATGTCCAAGCCTTGCTTAGGTGAAATTATTATTAGAAATTTCCCATAATATCCTCCACTCCCACAAGCCACCACTTGAGTTCCTCTCTAATACCTTACCGTGGCTGATGGGTAGCCCTAGCTTCTCATAAAGTATAACTATTGAATGTCACTTTTGGCAAACTCAATTAAGTTGAAACAGCTTTGAAGATGGACTTATTGATCAGCTATGTCCCTGTCATTTAAAAATTGACATATAAGTTGGAAGAGGCTTATCAGCTGACCACTGGCTACTGAGGGATGGATTTTTTAAATTATAGTAACTCATGAGTATTATTAACTAAAACATAGAAGGATCTCATTTTGAGCCAATGGAAGTAACAACACACATCTCCCATTTATTCATATCCATTCACTTCTTACTGCTTTTCACATAAAACATTTCATTTCCCATCTGTGGGCCATTGCCCAGGGTGGGCTCCCTGGGCTTGCCTGGACTATAGTCTCTCTTCATCTCTACTTCTTAGAATCCCCAGTTTCCTTTAAAGATTTACTGACTCAGCTTTTCAAGGTAGCTCAGTGGATTGATAGTCAGGCCTAAAGACAGGAGGTCCTATGGTTCAAATTTAGCCTCAGACACTTCCTAACTATCTGACCCTGGTCTGGTTGCTTAATCTCAATTGCCTAGTCCTTATTGCTTTTCTGCCTTGGAATGGACAGTAGTATCTATTCTAAGACAAAAGGTAAAGGTTTAAAAAAAAAAGAGTTGCTGAAAGGATACCTTCAAGACTTTATTGAACCCTTAAGCTGCTAGTGTTTTCTCTAATGACCAAAAAAATTACCTTGTCTATTTTGCATATACTTACATATTTATGTTATTTTCCCATATAGAAGTTTCCTTGAAAGGATTTAAATTTTTTTCTGGGTTATACATATATTATCATGTAAAACATATTTCATAATATTGATATTTTTAAACCCTTAACTTCTGTGTTTGACTTATAGGTGGAAGAATGGTAAGGGTAGGCAATGGGGGTCAAGTGACTTGCCCAGGGTCACACAGCTGGGAAGTGTCTGAGGCCGGATTTGAACCTAGGACCTCCCGTCTCTAGGCCTGGCTCTCAATCCACTGAGCTACCCAGCTGCCCCCCATAATATTGATTTTTGTAAGTGAATAATCCTATAAAAGCCAAACCCCCAAAACATATACCCAAATAAACAATGAACAATTTTTAAAAGCTTCTGTATGTAAAACCATGTAGCATTTATTTCTTCTTGTAAACAAATAAAAACCTCTACTACAGTATTGTGCTACAAATCATATATTTTCATCTGTATTCCTCCTCCAACAGTTCTTTCTCTGGAGATGGATAGCATTCTTTTTCATAAGTCCCTCAGATTTGCCTGGATCATTGTTTTGCTGTTAGTAGCAAGGTCTATACATTTGTTTATTCCATCATATTGCAGTTCTTGTGTATTATGTTCTCCTGGTTCTGCTTATTTCATTCTGCATCTGTTCATATAGGTCTTTCCAGCTCTTTCTGAAATCATCCTGTTCATCATTCCTCATAGCACAATAGTATTCTATCATCATCATACATCACAATTTGTTCAGCCATTTCCCAATTGAGTGACATCCCTTTAGTTTCCAATTCTTTTCCACCACAAAAAGAACATCTATAAATATTTTTGTATAAGCAGCCCCCCCCTTTTTTCTTTAAATCTCTGTGGGATTCAGACCTAGTAGTAGTATTACTGGATCAAAGGGTATGCATTGTTTTATAGCCCTTTGGGCATAATTCCAAAATGCCCTCCAGAATGGTTGGATCAGTTTACAACTCCACAAACAATGCATTAGTGTCTCAATTTTGCCATATCCCCTCCAGCATTTATCATTTTCCTTTACTGTCATATTGACCAATCTTACAGACATGAAATGGTACCTCAGAGTTGTTTTAATTTGGATTTCTCTAGTCAAAAGAGTGATTTAGAACATGCTTTCATATGATTATTGATAGCTTTGATTTTTTCATCTGAAAACTGCCTATTCATATCCTTTGACTGTTTATCAATTGGGGAATATTGGATTCTTGGAAACTTGACTTAGTTCTTTATATATATATGAGAAAGGAGACCTTTATCAGAGAAGTTTGTGATCATTTTTTCACAGTTTGCTATTTCCCTTCTAATCTTGGTTGCATTGGTTTTATTTATACAAAACCTTTTTAATTTAATATAATCAAAAGTATTCATTTTACATCTTGTAATGTTCTCTATCTCATTTGGTCAGAAATCCTTCCTGAGGGAAAGAATTCTAACTTCAGCACCTAGAACAGTGTCTGGCCAATTCCATGTTCTTCTCCACTTTATTCATTGTTGCCCCCTTGGGCATAAGGACAAGCTTTTTTTATTTATGCATCTGTATCCCCTGTACTTATACACTGGGCACACAGTCAATACTTAGTAAATGTTTCTTTCTATGTAGCCATTTAATAAATGTATACAGATTGACTGACCAGTGAATGAAATCATGTATTTGTGGATGTACTTCTGGAGGTACTTAGGTGGCTCAGTGGATAGAGGGCTGGACCTGGAGTCCAGGAAGACCTGAATTCAAAAACAACCTCATATGCTTACTAGCTCTGTGACCCTGGGCAAGTCATCTAGCTTATGTCATCCTCAGTTTTTTGATTTGTAACATGGGGATAATAATGGAACCTACCTCCCAGGGTTACTGTGAGGATAAAAGGAGATCATGTCTCTGAAGTGCTTTGCAAATACTCAAGCTTTTTATAAATTCTGTTGCTATTGCCGAGTGGTTTTTCAGTCCTGTCTGACTCTTTGTGACCTCATAGGAGGTCTTCTTGGCAAAGATTCTGGAGTGGTTTGTCATTTGTTTTTCTAATTCATTTTAAGATGAGAAAATTCAGGTTAAAAGGGTTAAGTGGCATGCCCAGGATCACACTGCTGGATTTGAACCCAGGAAGATGAGTCTTTCAGACTTCGGGTCCAGTACTCTATCCACTGCTCCACTTATTAATGAGAAGTTCTATTAAAATAGTCCAGATAAAGATAAGAATTAGGGAATGGATTGAATGAACAAAGAAATGATGATAGATAGGAGAAGAGTTGTAGAGGTACAGGAAAACAGTTAATTGAATATTGGTGAGGGAGAAGTAAGAAAGACAAGGGTGATTCCAAGGTTATAAACATGAGTGACTGGCAGTACTAGGATGTTCTCATCAGAAAAAGGAAAGTTTGGCCAGGAATGCATTTGGAATGGGGAATAAGATGAATTCTGTTTGAGGCAGAGTTATTTAAGCATTTATAACATTTCTAGCTCTGTAATCTGAACCTATCAAAATGGATGCAGAAATCTGTAGGTGGATAATCTTGAACAAAGATAGATTTCCTTTTATGATTAATATGATTTAATGTTACTTCATTGTTTCAGAGATTCATGATTTCACTTGTGTGGTACTCTACTGATAAGGATCACAATATTGCTAAGAGGGTCTTCCTGAATTAATGCAGCTGATAAAAAAATCAATATTTAATGAACAACCCTCTGGTGATTTTGATCCCTCCACACATTTAAGTCAATCTCAGGATAACAATCTTGTGCTCTCTAGATTCCTGGAAGAGTCAGCTCATACTACATCCTACAGGAAGCATTTCCAGGTCCATGAAGTTGCTACTGCGCTCTCATAGTCAAATAGCATTTATAAAACTCTCTCAATTTTTGTCATAGTCAACTATCACTTATTAAGCACTTACAAGAGGTAATCTCCCATCAGCAAAATAGGGATGACAACAACTTAATTGCCTAGCACATTAAGTACTTAATAAATGCTTATTCCCTTCCTTTGTACTTCCTTACTGTGTGTCAGGCACTGTGATTTTCCTGCTCAAATTATCATAATATATTTATCCACATACAAGATATACATAAACAGTAGAATCTAGAAGTTAAGGATCGTTTCTTTTTGTCTTTATATCCTTTGTGCTCATCATAGCACCTTGTACATAGTAAATTTTTGGTGAGTGCTTACTAGATTTTATTTCACAGGTCCATACTCACCTTTATAGCTTGTTAGATCTTCCTTGGACTTATATTCCTCTGGTTTAGGTTTCAATCCCCTGTTACCTCTAGGCAAAATGAAGCATGGAAGTAGGACTGAGTGACAAAGTCATTTCATAGTATAACTTACTATTTTGTAGCTAGCATTTGTATACTACCTTAAGATTTGCAAAGAGCTTTATATATGTTATCTAATTTGGTTCTCACAACAACCTGTGAGGAAAGTCCCCACTTTACAAAAGAATTTTGGAGACGTTAAGTGACTTAGTGTCTGAGGAAACATTAGAACTCAAGTCTTCCTTAATTCCAAATCCAGCACTGTATCCACTACTCCTATAATCTTTGCCCCTCTCTTTATGTAACCAGAGAATTAGAATCCTTTTATATTAAAATCCTTAATTGCCATCTCCAATTTATGCTAAGTGGAAATAATGAATTCAAAGATAAGTGGCAGCTCAGTTAAAGGTGGTGCTTTTCATCAAATTGAGAGGTGATGCTATTGCTATCTCCAGTATGGATAGTCAGGAAAATCATCAAAAAAGATATTTCAGTTTTTCCTAGTTGTGTCTTCACAGCCCAACTTTTACTTTGTTTTTGTTTGAAATATGAAATCCTAGAGAATTATTTATGTCTCTAGTTCAATATAAGTATGAACAAATATTTTGAAGACAAATGGGAATCATTTTTGGATGATTCAGTATTCACTGACATGAATAATTGAGAAATGACTATAAAAACAATAAGCTATCTTGGCATAGAGTCTTTAAGTTGATACTTATCTGAATTTGAAGGTTCTCCAGGTACTCTACAGAGCATTCCCACTATGCCTAGGTGTCCCCAGCAACTCAGCTACTACCTCAATGTGCTGTGATACAGCTCAAGATGGTTGATATGACATTAAATGACACCAGCACCTTGTGGAATGAGAGAGTAAGAGAAAAGGTGTGGGGTTGGGAATGGACAACTTTCACAACTCTAGAACACTTGATGTAGATGTTGAAGTAGCTTGGAGGTTATAGACAGCAAATAAGTATAAACCACACAGGAAATATAAGCTTCATGAAGAATATAAGATTAGAGCAGGGTTTATTCTTGACTGTCTACAATATAAAATCTTGATTCCTTAAACAATTCATTCAAGGCTCTTTAGGACCTTGTAACTATATTTCACACTTATCTCACACTTCTCTCCATCAGGAATTCTGCACTCCAGGAAATTGAGCTAGTTGCTATTCTCATTTTCATCTCCTACTTTCCTTCCTCTAGTCCTTCTAACTGTAGAATACCGATTCCATCCATGTGAAGCCTCCATCTCTGCTTACTGAGATCTTACCTATCCTTCAAGACCTAGGTTAGGTAGTGAATAATGTATCCCATGAAGTGATGATATTATTCTGCATATTTCCATTGGTCTGGAACAAAGACCAAGTTTTACATAATCATAACTTTGAATCATGCAAATTTGAACACACCACTTCAGGAGATTGATTATTGACACTAATAGGCAACTAGCTGTACTTAGTACATTTTCCATGAGATCTTCCTGGGCATCCTCAATAGGAAAAGATCTTTCCTTAGACCTTTCTAAGTCCTCAGTTTATACCTTTCTTATGCATTTACTGTGTTAAACTTTGCGTTAGTTATTTGTTTCTTGTTCCCCAACGAACATGTAAGCTTCATGAGAGTGAGAGAATGGGGATGATGTGTTACTGATTCTAATGTAAAGAAGTATAAAGGTTATTAAACACAGTCACAGGAGTTGAATTTGAATTCTGGTTTTGTTCCTTTACTACCTACTGATCTTGAGCAAATCCCTATCTTCCCTGGACCTCAATTTATTCAATTATATAAAATCAGGGTTTGAACTATATAACTGAGATCAAATTCATAAAACTGGTGATCCGTATTTTGAATCTGAAAAATACAAATTAACATTATCAATGTTCTATTGTAATTTTATTTATTTTGTTAAACATTTCCCAATTACATTTTAATCTGGTTGGGCAGCAAGACACAATTTGAAGTTTATGGATCTGACACTTTGAACTAGAGGACCTCCAAGGTCCCTGACAGTTCACAATTTATGATTTCATGAACCTATGATCTTTGAATATCTCCTGGATTCTACCATAGTATTCTGAATAAGCTAGATACTTAATACATTATATTGCTTTAGTTTAGGACATCTACATAAGCAATTTGTACTGGGAAGCCACATGATACTTAAGGCACAACATTCACCATATTAGTATGACCTAGGCTCTCCTGGGCAGCTACATGATGCAGCAGATAGAGCCCATCCTGGAGTCAGAAAGATTTGAATTCAAAGCTAGTTTCAAACACTTAGCTGTCGGATATCAGCTTTCACTTGGTATTTAAAAATGCAATCATTTTTAAAAGACATATTCCTATGACCACGGTACATAGTTAAGTGAGAAAATGTGAAGTTTTCACATTTCCTATGTAATTAAGAACACAAAAAAGGCATCAAGTGTAGAAAATATTTTAATGAACTACCCAGAAGAGATCATAAGTTATATATATGTGGGTATATATATATATATGGGTATATATATATATATATATATATACATATACACACACACACACACACATATATATATATATCAGTATCTACATGAAGATTTTCATTAGAATGTGCTTATTCTCACAAGCCAATCTAGACCAAATTATATCATAAAGAGAGCAGCTCAGAATTGTGTTCCTTTCAATTTGCAGTTTGGGGATATCAGTAAGAAATGGACATGTATTGTTACATCAGGGACATTCTGTAATGGCAGTGAACTGGAAAGTTACAGAACATTTTTCTTAATATCTCAGGGTTGAACGGAAGTTCAGAGGCCATCCAGTCCAACTCATATTAATAAGGATTCTGTCTTCAACATACCTGATATGCAACCTTTGCTAGGAGGTCTATAGTGAAAAGAAACTCATTCCTTCCAAAGTTAACCCATTCTATTCTTCGAGAGTTCTCTTTGTTAGGAAAGTTGTCCTTATATCAAAACTAAACCCAGGTCCAGCAACTCAGGACACCTAGATAATCTAGTGGGGAGAGCACTGGGCTTGAAATTAGAAAGACTCATCTTCCTGAGTTCAAATTCACCTTCAAACACTTACCAGCTATGATCCTGAGTAAGTCATTTAGCCCTATTTGCCTCAGTTTCCTCATCTGTAAAATGGCAAACCACTCCAATATCTTTGCCAAGAAAACCCTAAATGGGGCCATTGAGAATGAGACATGACTGAAAAAGACTAAACAACAACAACAAACTCAGAATCACAGATTTGGAGCTAGAAGAGAACTCAGAAGCTATCAAGTCCAACCCTGTCATTTTACAAATAAGAATACCAGGGCACATAGGGAAAGTGACTTGTTCATGGTCCCACAGAACCTGCATAAATGTCATAGGCTAGAGCCATTGAGCCATCCAGTTGTTTCACCCTCCTAATTCTGTTCTCTGGGATCATGCAGAACAAATCTCATCCATCTTTCATGTGGCTGAACTTCGAATTTGACTTCTTCAACTGATACTCAAATGGCATGATACTGAATCTCTTTACCATGCAGATCACCTTCCTCAGGATACTCTTCAGCTTATCAGAGCCTTCATGAAATGTGGCACCCAAATAGGGATAGGGATAGGGACTGAATTTATGATTTCACTCATATGGGGAACTTCCAGATGAGAAAATTCTAACCACAATGCAAGTTAGCACTATCTCTGCAACTTATTGTCATAAGAATTGCATAGAGCAGTGATGGGCAAACTTTTTAAAGGGGGGGGGGCTAAAGAAAAGGAAATGTTCATCTGTCAGTCTGTTTCTAGGGCAACTCTTTTGAAGTTTAATTGTATTGTATCCTACTCATTGTATTCGTCAGATTAGGAATAATGTCCCATGGTGGGATAGAACATTTCAGGGGGCTGCATCTGACCCTCGGGCTGTAGTTTGCCCATCACTGGCCTAGAGCATTCAGAACTTAACTTACTTTCCAGGGTCATATAGTCAAGATATATAAGGGTTTGAACTTAAGTATTCCTGACTTCAAGGCAAGCTCTGTCCCCACTGCTAAACACTATCTTTCATGGTACCCAGAACTGAACAAAATATTCCAGAATGGGTCTGACCAGTGTAGAGTCTGATATATAATTATCATCTTCCCATTTCTGGACACTTTGTCTCTTTTAAGGTTGTCTGATTGCATTAGTTTTCCTGGCTTCTGCATCCCAGAACTGAATGATATTTTGTTTGGAGCCCATTAACCATATTCCACATCATCCCCACCCCATTCAGATGAACTGTTGTCTAGCAATCCCTCCTCCATCTTGTCTTTGCAAAACAATGCATTTTCCCTCCATGGTATGTTGTCTGACATGTTTCTGCGAGTTTTACAATATGCTTATCTATGTTTGTGGGAAGCAGAATGAGAAGGTATGGGTAGGTTGAGATTTGTATGGTTAGAGGAGGCATCCATCCAAGTATGTTTGTGATGCTCCTAGATGTTCCTTGTCATCATTTGAAAGATCTAAATAGAAGAACCAAGAAGTTGGTAATCTGATTTCAGGTTTGGGCTTCAGGCAGACAAAGTGCAATATTAAATTTGACAATGACAAAGTGAACTAGACTGTCACTATATACACATTCCTTGAAATGGAATTTATCAGTGGAGGTCGCTATTGTGATGTCTGTATGCAAAATGACTACCTATATAGTTGGCCTAAGGAATCGCAAAGATTGAGTGTCTCTGGTTGGTGAAGACAAAACTAGGTATGTGATTTTGCCCAATAGGTATTGCAGTCTGAAATGAGGGTATTCTTAGGTCACTTATTTTTTGTTTGTATAAATGCTGTAGTACACAGATATAGAGATGAAGAAGCTTTCAGAAGCTAGTCCAGTTTTAATGGTAAAAAAACCCAATAAAAACTATATCTAAACTCATTTGAAAACATATTTCCATATTAATGTCCAGGTTCATAAAAGTCCATGAATAATTTACCTGATGGAAAAGCTTTAGAAGCTAAACTCTCATTTGATCAAATGTCCTAAGTGGACTTTTATGGGGTTGTGGTTTCTACTAATGGATGTATAACTAGCATCACAATAATCAAAATTAATACAAAAGAAATCTGAACTTTGCAGCAACCAAAAGATGTGAAAAAGCCATTTTCATGGGCAAAAGCACAGATAATCTATCCCACCATTCATTGTTTACCGATGAAACTCTCCATAAAAAACCTTTTTGCCAGAAAGCCCCATTTGAGTCAATGACATCTAATAACAATTACTTTCTACTCATCATTTTCCTCTTTAATTTCCAGGCTTTCATAATCATCTGCATGTAGACAAATTACATTATTAGATGTACCCTGTCTTAATAGCATCCAACTTTCCCCCTCAAAACATTTCTTGTTGAAGCTATTCTAAACAGCCAAGAGTGTAACCGCACAATGGAAGCAGTTGTTGGGACTAGTTGGAGGCAACTCTGTTCCAAGATAACATCATTTGTTGCCATATGAATAGCCTCCAGCACATTCATTCTACAATTTCCCATGAGTCAGAATAATTTCTAATTAAGGTGCAGAACAGTTTTCTCATCTTGAATCTAAACAGAAGTTCAGGAATTTTGTGTGTGCACATTTAATTTATTTTTTAAAATTCTACTTATCTTTAAAATGGAAAACAAAAGAGGTAATTAGTGAGTTATAATGGATATAGTTAAAGTTTGAAGTAGGAACCATGTGATTACTTACCTCCAGGATCAAGCATAAAATCCTGTTCGGCTTTTAGAGCCCTTCATAACCTGGAACCTTCCTAATGTTCCAGTTTCCTTTACCTTGTTTCCTTTACCTTCCATCTATTCCTACCATGTCCAAGTACTTTATTTTTAAAATCTTTACCTTCCATATTTGAACCAAAACTAGTCATTGATTCTAAGGCAGAAGAGTGGTGAGGGATAGGCAATTGGGCTAAGTGACTTGTTCAGGGTCACACAGCAAGGATGTGTCTGAGGCCAAATTTGAACCCAGGACCTCTTATCTACAGGTTTGGTTCTCTCTTCCATTGAGTCACCTTGCTGCTCCTTCTCCAAGTACTTTTTAATCCAGTAACTCTGACTGCCTTACTATTCCTCAAATAAAACAGTCTGTCTCCCTTTATTATTGATTTGATACCTCAGTCTAAAACTCTTATCAATTGCTACTGGCAAGGTCTTCTAGGACCCCTACCTCCCTTCAAAGTTTAGTTTAAGTACCATATCTTTAAACAAAATTCCTCCAATTGCTAGGAACTCTCTTCAAATAACTATGTGTTTATTTTGCATACATACTGTATCTATCTGTATCTGTGAATATATTTCATGTGCATTGTAGAATGTAAGTCCCTTAAAGGCAATTCCATTCTCCCTTCTATATATTTGCATGCCTAGCATATAGTAAGCACTTAATGCTTTTTGACTGATTGATTGAGGCCCAACAGAACAAGTCTAATCTCTTTTCTAGTCAATTTGATGTTTAATTATAGTTATGCAAAACTGGCAGAAGCTTTATCATCTGATAAACTGACAATTTCATTTTGATCAGTAATATGGGGGGCCAACACAGTCTTGCTTTTCTTGGAGTAAACCCAGAGCCAATCTTAAGGGTATATTGTCATCTCTGCTGTTAGTACCTCGAACTCCATAATTAGAAACATTTCCTTTCATTCCAAGCATTGCCTTCTTCTCTTGAGGTCCTACTTCAAAATGAAAATGCTCCTAGGAAAAATAAAATGTAAGATCCCTAATATCTGAGTGAAAATGGGTTTGGGTTATTCATGCCTACACCCGAAATTTCCTTTTCCCCTTGCTATCCCCAAGAAATCCAAGACAGCAAAGCGGAGTTGACTACTAGACAGCAAATATTCCCAGCACAGCTGAGGATTACACCAACACTAGGGCTACCAGTGTGGCTGCTATTGCAGAGGTTTTGTCTTTAAAGAAGGGAAGTCAGATTAAAAGCTCTCCAACACTTATTACAGAACCTGGCACACAGTAGGTCTTTAATCAGTGTTGATTGAATGCCTGAGTGGCAGGAGGAGATGGAGAGGAGGAGAATTATTCCTGTGTGGCCTTTTTTGTATGTTTCTGTGATGCCTTAGTTTATTTATGTCTCTTGGGGAGTCTTCTGGGTTGGTCAGTGCTGTGAGCTGTCCAAGGTCTGACTAAGGCACAGATCTTTGCAGAAAAGAATCCATGTCACAAGGTCAGCTAGTTAGCCACATCCTTAAAAACACCAGAGTCCTTCCCTATTCTCTTAGGCATGTCTTTATCAGAGGTCAGGGGACCCTAACACTGGAAGAGACATTATGAAGGTACTTGTTTGCCTGCTGAAAGAGTGAGAAAGGGTACAAAAAGGAGAGGAGAGAAATAGGCATGAACAACATCAATAATAATAATATGCCTGGATGACAAATTTCACTGACCGATAATCATGGATTTTAACCAATTTTATGAAATGTAATGTGTTAGATTAGATCTTAAACATTTATTTCAAAAGATCTGGCATTCAACATGAAGCTAGAGAATGGGTAAATATAAGACTCTCTTTAAAATTGCTTTATTTAAAAATATTTAAATGTCAATGTTATATCATCAAAAGTAAGAATATTATCAAGTAATTATAATATGTAGCAAAATAAACAAAGATAAAATGGAAATTCACCTATTTATTGACTTCTACTTCCTACCTCTAAAGAAAACACAATCTTTCACACTAGTCTGGAGAATTTGTATTACTGTTGCTGTTAATAATGGTTAAGGGGCAGTATAGTATAATAGACAGAAAGCTGGCCTCCAAAACTGGAAGATCTGGGTTCAAGTCCAATCTCTGACACATACTGGCTATATGACCCTAGGCAATTCATTTAACTTCCCTTTTCCATTTAGTCATTTAAGACTAGTTTCAGAGAAAGTGGCAGTTTGCATTGGTAGAGTTTCCTATTCTAGTGAAATCACAGGGCCACTCCCTATTTAATAATATGGTTATTCATCTCTAAAAAGAAAAAATTGGGTATCTGTAATGCTAACTTGTTTCCAAGTAATTTATATACTAAATGACAGTCAACAAGTTACTGATTGACCTTCCTCCCAGGGACTAGATCTGTAATTTTATTGATAAATTCAATATGTAAACTTTTTCTACCACTGTACATGGGAATCTTCTCTGAAACAGAAGATTTTAGAGAGATGCCTATAGCACTGAGAGATTGTCATTTGCCCAGAGTTACATAGTCAGGATTTGTCAGAGGTGTAATTTGAACAAAGATCTTTCTGGCTTTAAGATCAACTGTCTATCCCTACATAACATTGCCTTTTTAGCCACTATTAAGCAACAAAAATATCTTCAAACTAGTGTGAAGCTTGAACTTTCTTCAGAGGGAAGAGGAAGGAGTAAATAAGTAAGATGGATTTCCTCAGGCTCCTAAAATGAAGATCACCGAGATGTAATGCAGATCATTCAATACCAAATGCAGATTTAGAGATTACACTCATAAAATTGAAATCCAGGTAGAAGAAACCCCTAGTTTTCCTAAAACATCAGAGGATATATTGAATGGTAGTATAGGCAAAACCCCAAATATGAATAAGAATGAAATATTATATCTGATGTAGAATCATGAAATTTAAATAAACTGAATTATTTTAAAATCAGAAAAGCATGAAAAAGATACTTTTGACTGTTGCTGAATCAGATATGTAATAGTTCTCCATCAAATGTCTTATAGTGATGGGGGGGAGAGGTCATTCTTGTTTTTTCTCTAGCAGCTGATCTGTTTCAGACATTTCTTAACATAAAAAGCCCAGAAACAATAGTTTGAACTACTCTGTACAAGGCACTATTTGGTGCCAGAGGATGGGGAAATGTTAAACAATATCCATGTTCAGTTGAACCCACTCAGTCTACTGAGGAGATAGGCTATTTCACTGTGATTGGCAATTTGAAATCCTGGAGTCAACTCTTTACCCTTTATTATGTGATCACAAACTACTTTTTTCTCGAAGAAGTTCATTTCCTCCTTTTTGAAATGGTGATAGTAATTTTTATGCAATCTATCGGGAAGGATTTTTGTGGGGATGGAAAGATTTTTGTAACTGTATATTACCAAATGAAGGCCAACTGGTAGTATTATTATTCATTGCTCCTATTCTCTTTTCTAGTTAGTTGGTTTGTACATTTGTTACTTAAACCTTACTCTAGTATATTTACTAAAGAGAGATTATTTCCAAGCATTGGCTTAGGCTGGGAGTACTTTGGCATATTAGATTACATTGGAGCTTGAAAATATTAGCTTTACTTTCCATAAAGGGAAGAAGAAATGTCAGTGTAATTAAATTAATGACTTACTCAATTCAAAATAAAAAGTGAATCTATTATGCCCCTCTGGGAAGAATATAAGGAGGAGTGCCCTACCTTAGAAATGGAAAGAAGGAAGCCAACATAAAATGTATTTACAGCTCAACACCCAGGAGGTCACTGACCACTTTCTTCTTAGGAAAGTGACACTGTCATTGGAAATCACAGGTACCCCAGAATAGTCTCTTGAGAGAAAATTGGACTGCCACCATCAAATAGGCATTCTTCTGAGGATCTCCCAAAAATGTTTCCATTTTCTCCTAATGTCCAAGCTACACACAACTCTGTCTCTCCGTGAAGAGCACATATGAAATGTTTTCATTAGTACTGAACTTTTTTTTTAAATTTAAAATTCTGTGAATATCCTCATAAAATAAAAGACTCAGGAGGCAAAAGGGAAAACAAGTGGTTGGCAAATGAGACCCAATGTCCTTTTTGTTCCCTGTAATATGAGAAAGAAGGTTGCTGAAGAGGGTTATTAATTAGTGGGTTCTGTTTTTATTCACTAAGAATATGTAATGTCCTATCAGACAAGAGGCACCTGTTTAAAAAATCAATATAACTTGTTTCCCAAACTCCACCAAACATTTCTAACATGTGTCAGTGCACTAATGTGTGCAAAGAATAAAGACAAAAAAACTCCCAATATGAAAGAAAGCATCCAGCTTCTTTCAGTGATACAGAATGCTAACAGCAACCAATTCTTTGGGCCTTGGCTGTGAGCAGGCACTGGTGTAGCCCTAGCCAGATGGCATTTTAAAATCAAATCTCACCCTATTTGTCGCTCGGTGTTGACCTACATTGTGTTTGAAGCATTCCCTGCAATTTTCACATCCTGTTGTGGCTTTTTACTCTGTCGCTATCCCTTCAACACACAACCAAAACAATCTCTTAATTGCTCTTAATGAGCCTACAGAATAACTGAATTCTGAGGGCAACGTTTCTATTTAAAACACACACACACACACACACACACACACACACACACACACACACACACACATACACACACACCACCCCACAGAGTACAGCTTTCCAAATATACTCCATTCATTCCAACACTTACCAAACCAACAAAACACAGATCCACACACCCCCAATTTGTAGTCATTCACTCTCCTCTCCCATTCTGCATGACTCATTCGCCAGCATTGTAAAAGTACCCAAGATCTCAGTGAGCACGCTCGCACCCCCATTTATTGGACCCCCAAACTGCTCCTAAGTAGCCAAGAAGCTACTTGATCCCTGCTTCATTGTGACAAATGGGAGCATCTCCCTCAAGTCCCTCTCCCATCATTCCACCAGCCTGCCTGCTTGCCACGCCTTAGAGCACACCGCACACACGGGCTCTTCTCTGCCTGACAAACAGCTGGGAGTTACATTTTCTTTTTCTTTTCTTTCTGGCTCTCTCTGCAAAACAAACAAACGAAAAATGCAAGTGTGTGGGAGGTGGGATGGGTGGGGTGTGTGTGGGGGGTACGGTTTTCACGCACCCTGCCCGGTCCAGCAAGAAAGCAGAAATAACACTTCTAGGATCCTGAGCATCAGAACAGCATGCAACCCTTTGCAAATAGTCTGGGGATCATGACAATGAACTTCTCCGTGTGTCTTTCCCTCTCCTGTGTATGTGTGTGTTTCTCATTCTTTTCTACACACTCTCTCCCAGAAATGGGAAGTTCCTAACTAGTGCGGGAGCCGATTCTTCCTGGATATTGGGCAAATGCCGCTGTGGGAAGTAGCGGGCGCGCGGGGAGGGGCGCCTCAACCTGAGAAGCCCTCCCTCTGCTCTCAGCTCTGCCCAGCCCTGTCCTGCACACCCCCAGACTCTGCCCGCCCCGGCGCGCGCCTCCCTACCTCCTTCCTCCGGCTCACCGCCCCGGGTCTGGTGAGGAGTGCGGTCTCCTCGCACACCACGGCCACGTCCTCCACAAACACGCAGTCGGGCAGGCTCTCGTCCGCAGGCAGCTCCACCACTTGCAGCCCCAGTTTGTTCTTGAGCACCCCCACGTAGAGCTGGTGCTCCCGCTCGGCCCGGGCAAAATCCACCTCGTCGCCCTTGTGGCTCCGGAGCGCATGCTGGCACAGGGACTCGGGCAGTCCCCGCACCACGGCGTGGGTGACCCGGCCGAAGGTGGAGAGGTGGCCGAGTGCGGCCATGGCCGGGCAGGCGAGAGGCGAAGGCGGCTAGGAAGGGCTGGCCGGGCGGGCTGGCCGGGCGCGGCGCTGCGCTGCGCTGCGTTGTGCCGTGCGGTGACAGGCGGCCCCCACCCCCCCACCCCCCTACAAGGGCAGCGGCTGCCGCTGCGACCACGTAACCGCGGCTCCTTCTCTTGGCAGCCGATGAATGTGGTGCAAAAAAAGCTTCCTGCTAGCGACCAAAAACCTGCCCGAGCTCACTGAGCATGCCCAGTGCTCCGGGCTGGAGCCACGCACGGGAGTTTCCATGTGCGGATTCCAGGGCTCCCGGTTTTCGCCGCAGCCAAGGAAAGGGGGGTGGGGTTAGTATGAGTTGGAAGGGTGCGGGGTACCCGGGCAGCCTCAAAGGAGGGGCTTTACCCAGTCCGGGCCAGTATGGAGAGGACCAGCGGGGCAGGTGGAAGCCTTGTCCTGACTTCACCTGTGCCCCCTCTCCCCCAGCTGCCTTCCCTGCCCCAACACAGGGCAGGCACATGGTATCTCCTCATGAGTAACTATTGCCAGGGACATGGCCTGGTAGAGATGTTTGTTTTTCCAGCCACAAGCTGTGGAGGGAGGGAGGGAGCAAAGGCCAATCCCTCATGTGCCCTGGGTCCCCAGGTGGCTTGTTTGCCTCAAACCATCCATGATGTACCCAGGGTGGCAATTTACCTTTCCTTATCACGGAGTTGCCTTGGCTGCCCCTCCGTAAAGAAATCTCTACACCTTAACCACCTTACCTTCCAACATGCTGATTTGTCCTGGGGGTGGTTTAGGACTGTGGAAAATGATAGCAAACCATCACATGTTGAGGTGAATAGAGAGCTGTCCTGGGACCAAGTACACATGGGCGATCCTGGGCAAGGCATTTAAACACTCATTTCCCCCCTAAGCAACTCTACGACTTTTACAAAGAAGGTGCACATCTAGAGTGGCAGGAACCTTCTTAGCAGGAGTTTCCCCGCATCCATGAATTCAGAGATCCAGTTCTATATTGATTCATTGGTGTGTATTTCAAACATCAGTAAGTATACAGCTGGGTGAGTAGAAATAAGGGGGAACATTTATCACGAAGAAGAGAAGATTTTGAAAGAGAAGGTAGGCAGTGGTATAGAAAGACTTCCATTTGGCAACCTACTTTTTGGAAAGAATCCCAGTAGAGAATCAGAGATCTTAGTTTCAAATCTGGTTCTGCCACTTACCGTCCTAAGCTTGAGTTTTCACAATGAGGAAGTCTAGTTACTTTTTCTGGGCTTCTGTTTCTTTCTTTGTAAAAATGAGCGGATTAGACCAATGAACTCTGAAGTCCTTTTCCACCTTTAATCCAAGAATTTACAATCCTAAGAGTCAGAGAGCCTTGTCGCAAATCTCAGATCTGTTGCTTACCACCCCTGGGACCTTGGATAAATAGTCTCTATTTTATCATCTGTAAATGAAGAAGTTGGAGAAGATCAAAGGTGTCAAACACCTGACCAGCTCTCAGGACCACAAAACTCTTGAAGTAATCAGAGTAGAACAGATTAAAATGTAACTAGGAAATATTTAACAGAATAAAGATACAATAATGCATAGATAACTACAATTTAAAAACTTAAGTCAATTTATACAGCCTGCAGGAATCCCTACATATGGATTAGTGACCTGGTTTGCATTTGAATTTGACATCATTAAACTAAATAACCTTTTTTTTAAAAAAAAGCCTAATTTTACTGATCTCTATTGTTTTATAGCACCTTTATTTCTGAATCTATCCTACAACTCAGTGAGTGTTTTTAAGTGAGAGAAGTAAAATCAACTAGACTTAAGTTACTAAACCTTGCATGCCCTTTGACTCAGTGAAAAAGTGAAACCATGACTCAGAAAACCATGGCTATACTCCAAAAAGATCAAAAGGAAAAGGACCTACATGTACATAAATATTAATAGTAACTCTGCTTGACTTTGATTACTTCCCCCTTCTTTTCAGCTTTTGTTTATGTGTTGTTTTCCTCCATTAGATTGTAAGCTCCTTGAGGTAAGGGTTTGTATTATTTGTATCCCCAGCACTTAGTATACCTGTATGCCTTGCATACACTTGCATGTGCTGCCAAAGACACTTAATAAATATTTATTGAATTCAGTTGAACTGGCAAAGAACTGGAAACTAAGGCATTCTCTTTCAGTTGGAGAATGGCAGAGTAAATTATGATTTCTATGTAATGGAACACTACTGATTTGGAAATAACATAATGAAGAGGATGTTTTTAGAGAAATTTAGGAAGATTTGTCTAAACTGATGCAGAACGAAGTGGACAAAACTAGGAAAGCAAGCAACCTCTATTACAACATCAACATAATCAATTTTGAATGTTATTAAGGACTCTGGTCAATGCAATGAATATACATGATTCCAAAGGACCAAGTATAGTCTCCTTTCTGACAGAGAAATAATGTATTAAATGAGACACACCTTTTCAGACATGATCAATGTAGGAATCTTTTTGCCTGATCATGCATATTTGTTAAAAGGCTTTGGATTTGTTTTTCTTTTTAGCAAATATTGAAAAAATGAATTAAAAAAACAAAGTAATTGTACTATGAACTGGGAAAGGGCAGGAAGAAGGGGAAGTAGAATAGTAAGACCCAGCATCATATAGTGCTTTAAGGTTTGCAAAGTGCTGTACAGATATTACTTTATTTGATCCTTGCGATCATTTTGGGAGGTAATTTTGGCTTCAGTTGCTAAATAATTTGTTCATGGTCACACAGTTAGTAATGTTTGAGACCAGATTTGAACTCAGCTCTTTCTGACACTAGATTCATTGCTTTTTCTAGTGTGCCAGATGGTAATGGAGTTGAGTTTTGAAGGCAACTAGGGGATGCTACAAAACAGAGGTGATGAGAATGCTTTCCAGGCATAGTTGGACAGCTTGTGAAAAAGCACAGAGAAGGGAGGTTGAACTTAATTTACAGGAATGAGCAAGCAATCTTGTTTGACTGAAATATAGAGTGTATGGAGAATAATGTGTAATTAACAAGGGAAGGGAGCCTGGAACCATATTGTGAAGACTTTAAAAGACAAATAGGAATATATATTTTATCTTAAAAGCAAGAAAGGGCCACCAGAACTTTTTGAGTAGGGCATTGCCATGATTCTAACAGTGCATTAGGGATATCAGTTTGGCAGCTGTGTGAAGAATGGACTAGAAGGGATCAAGATTGGAAACAGAGAGAATAATTAGTAGACTACTGCAGTAGTTCAGGTGAGAGGTTCTATCCCTGACAGATGTTCACCTAATTTCTCCCTAGACACGTCCAGTGGTGGGTAGCTCCATCCAACACAGCTCTGTTAAAAAAGAATTAACAAATATTTGTTAAATTGTGTCCAATTTTTTACATATTCATTTGAAATATATCTCAAGCCCCTTAAACCTAATTAGGTAGTCTGAAACTATATTAAACGTCTGTATTCCGCATGATAGCCTTCAAATATTTTAATGTTTCCATCTCTGGTCCTCCAGATGGACTACTCCCAATTTAAGCCAATCCAATTCTTAATATGAATGTTGCCAGACCCTCTAGCAAGGCTTTTTCTAGCCCTTTCCTGATATTGGTCTTGTTGTCTGGACAACTTCCTGGAAATAGTGTGAAAGAAAGTAGAATACTGAGGCAGGTGACATCTGAGTACAAATTCTGTCCCAGATATTTCTTAGATATAGGAACATGAGCAAATGACTTGCCCTCAATTTTCTTTTCTTTAAAGAGGGGATAATATCTATAGTTCCTATCTCTCCAGGTTATTAGGATGAAATTAGATAATATATGTAAAAAGTCCAGTGAATATGATCTTTTTGATGGAGACACTCCCTTCAATGAAAACGTTGACCTGTCCATCCTCGTCCACCCTGTGTAACTTTTGTTCAAATCCTCTCATAAAATGATCACAGAAGTACACTAAAAATTCTGGGAGCCTTTAGCACATTTTCTTGACATCTCTAGGAAATAAAGGAACACCAGGACTGTCTTTCAGCTATCCCTTGCTCTCACCATGTAACTGTAAAATCTTCCCCATGTAAAATCTTTATTTCCCTCTGAATTCATTGAGGATCAAATGACCTAATATTTGTAAAATGCTTAGCTCAGTGCCTGGCACATGGTGCACACTTAGTAAATGCTTCTCTCCTCTTCTCTCCCTATGGCATCTCCAGTGTAATTCCTTGTGTGTAATATGTTAGATTGTAGCTGAGTCATGGGCAACATGAATCTCTCCATTGATTTCTGGGTAATCCTCAACTTCCATTTTCTGAGACAGTGGTATTCCATGTCTGGCAACAATACAATATTACTGGAAGCATAATCATATTTTTAAAAATGAGCCTTTGTTTCAAGGAGAAGCTGGGAACCATTAAAGGAACTTTGCAATTTCTCAAAGGGAATGCAAGCTGTTCTTCTCCTGTTTTACTCCCTGCTGCAAACTTTTAAGACCTATAAAAACTGAAGCTATTCTCATTTAGATGTGGTGCCTAAAACTAAACACAGTACTCCAGATGGGATTTGGCTGTTCATAGTACAGTCCAATTTTTCTGCTTCCCTTAATTTTTGACATTTTACCTGTATTGCTGCAACCCAAGTTTGCATGAGTTTTTGTTTGTTTGTTTGTTTGTTTTGTATTTTGCAACCAGGTTACCCTGGGTTTTCCATCAACCCAAAAACTCCAAGTCTTTTCTGAAGCGAACTCTTCCATAATATAATATATAAAATAAATAAATAATTTTAAAATACTATTAATTTGTAATTTCCTAAGTCATTATGCAGCCCCTTCCCAAAAATACATTTCTTTTTTTTTTTGACATCACTGCAAGTCACATCTTACCTCCATCCCACTAGTACAATTGATTTTCTGGAACTTAAGAACAAAATTTTATATTGATCTTTACTAAATTTTTATTTATGTTTGTTAATCTCTTCATTCAGATTTTTGTGAATATTGAATTGAGAGATTTTTAAATTTTGTGTGCAATTAATTCAATAAGCATTTAGAACTTATTGGACCAAAGATTTAGAGCTGAAAAAGTTTTTAGAGACTCTCAGGTCCAACCCTCTTATTTTACCAACTCAGAAGAGTTTCATGTGATTTGCCTATGGTCAGTCATACTTACTTGTCTAAGTGTTTAATACAAGATTTTTTAAAAACCCTTACCTTCCATCTTGGAATCAATACTGTGTATTGGCTTCAAGGCAGAAGAGTGGTAAGGGGTAGGCAATGGGGTCAAGTGACCTGCCCAGGGTCACACAGCTAGGAAGAAGTGTCTGAGGTCAGATTTATACCCAGTGCCTCCCATCTATAAGCCTAGCTCTCAATCCATTGAACCACACCCCCTAATACAAGAACTCAGGTCTTCCTGCCTCTGAATCTATGTAGAGAAGGTAGACCGAAGAAGGGGGAAACATTTTCTCCTCAAGAAAAAAGTTATCTTAGAGGTCAAAGAAAGAAAGGTACAGGGTTTTATAAATAGAGACAGATCCTCAGTTTATATTTTAATCAGTAGCAAGATAAGTCCACTGATTCTTTCTTGAAGAGACTCTCCACTAGTTTAGAGATTTCCCACGCTAATCAGGATATTCTGATGAGATTAACTACAGAGGAAAATATCCTCACTAGAACAAATCAGATTTTTTCCCCTCCAGGGAACCCAAGTTTCTTTCCCAAATCACTTGATATCCTGTTCCTCCTGTCAGCTTCCAAAATGAAGAAAGTAGCTCAGCAGCCTCACCTGATAGGTTCCTTTTGCCTCTGTTAATATCATCATAAAGTTGCTAAAAACCTTCCAAGTGTATATCTCTCTTTGTTCTGAAACCATTGCTTGTCCACTACCTATCAGATGAAACTAATTAAACTTCTCATCTTCTAAGTTTTCTTCTTGACTTATTGACTTCCAGTCAAAGGGAACAAGGTGGGAAGAATTATTCTCCTTGAGGGTCTTAAGACTTCCGAGTAGAAGATTTCCCTAATATGTGGCACACAAACCACCAGTCCAATTAACTGTATTTCAAATCCAGTGACCCATACAGGTCTTGTCCCCATACCTAAGAATTATTAGCATCATATTCAAATTTAGTGGTTCTCAAAGTGTTTTTCAGGAGACTTTTAGTGATAAAGGGGTGTCCATAAGATCAAAACTATTTTCATAAGGCATTTTAATTTCTAATATGGTAAATATCAATAAAAAACTCTTTGGAGACATCCTAATTAATTTTTAAACCATTATCTTCCACTTTAGGATTATTTCTGTGTATTTGTTCCAAGGCAGAAGAGTGGTAAGGGCTAGGGAATAGGGCTAAGTGACTTCCCAGGGCCACACAACTGAAATTGTTTGAAGCTAAATTTAAACCCAGGACCTCCATTCTTTAAGTTTACTTCTCAATCCAATAAGTCACCTAGCTGCTCCTAATTAATTTTTTCAGAGTATAAGGGGGGTGGGACTTCTGGGTCAAGATGGCCTCAGAGTAGAAGCAAGGCTCTTCCTCTCTTCTCCATCAACCAATATAAAGTGCCTCAAAAGAACAATAACTAAGATCAGGTGAGTGAAGGGGCTCTACTGTAGTACACAGTATTGATGTTAGGCAGAGTTTGGGCATTTCCATGCTAAAAGGGGGCAAAATTACTCCCACCAAAAGGTGAGCTCATCACCCCTCCCCCACTCCACCTACAGGGCCAGAGTCAGAGCACATGTGGGGCAATCTCTAGGTTCTTGGGGGGGTTGCTGACTGAGGACATCACAGACCTATCCCTGAAAGCAGTGAGATTTGGGACCACAAGAGGCTAAGGAAATGTGGAGATTGGGTGGGGAGATTGGGCAGAGAGGAGTGGCATACATTAGATACTGCAGAGACTAAAAAATAACCTCAGGGCAAAAACCTCTCTTGAGCTCAATACAAAGATCACCCACCTTCCTCACTCAGGCTTTTGACCAGGAAGGAACAAAGCAATGGCTACCAATAGCCAAGAATTACAATCCACAGCTATGGGGAAAAAAACAACAAAAAACCTTGACCCTAGATCATTTTTATTCAGAAAAATTCCAGACCACAGAGGAAACAGCAGAAGATGACAAACAAATAAATACATCCAAACCTTCCAAAAAAATAAATGGAAATTTGTCACAAGCTCTTGAGGAGCTCAGATTTGGGATAATGAACCAAATTAGAAAGATAGAAGAAACTTGGCAAAGAAAGTGGGAAATAGTTCAAAAAGAAAATAACAGTTTAAAAGACAGAAACTTCTACTTGGAAAAAGAAGTCCAAAAATTAAATGAAATGATAAGCAAAATGGAGACCAGAATTGAACAGCTGGAAGCCATGAAAAGCACAATAAACCAAACCTAAAAAGGAAAATCAAAAGATCTTAGCTGAAAACCCATCTTTAAAGACCAGAACTGGGCAAGTAGAAGCTAATTATCTCACAATGCAGCAAAATGAAAAGAATGAAAAATAGAAGGAAACATGAAATATCTCACTGAAAAAACAACTGACCTGGAAAATCTGTGTAGAAGAGATAATTTGAGAATCATAGGTCTATGTAAAAAATCTAGAAATAAACAGAAATCTTGACATCATACTACAAAAAATTATCCAAGAAAACTGCCCTGGTGTTCTTAAACAAGAGGTCAAAATAGACATTGAAAGAATCCATAGATTGCCCTCTACATTAAATCCTCAAAAGACAACCTCTAGGAATGTAATTGCCAAATTCAAGACCTTCCAAGCTAAGGAGAAAATATTACAAGAAGCCAGAAAGAGACAATTCAGATATCAAGAAGCACCAATCAGGATTACACAGGATCTAGCAGCTTCCACACTAAAGGACTTTAAGACTTGTCATATGATATTCAGAAAGGGAAGAGAATTGGGTCTATAACCAAGGATCACCTACCCATCAAAATTGACTATATACTTGCAGGGGTAAGTATTCAACAAAACAGAAGATTTCCAAATATTTGTAAAGAAAAGACCAGAACTAAATGGAAAATTTGTTGTCCAAATATAAAAATCAAGAGAAACATGAAATGTTAAATAAGAAAGAGAGGGAAATTTTTTTTTATTTTTTAAAGAACTTCAGTAAGTTCTAATTGTTTACATTCCTGTATGGAAAAATGTTATTCGTAATTGTCAAAAATTGTATTTACTTTTATAGGAGTTAGAAGAATTATTCACAGGTTGAGACTGGGGTACTAAGTGGTTTAAGATGATATACAAAAAAGAAAAGGGGGAAATAGAAGATGGCATCAAGAGAAACTTGAAGGAATAAGAAAAATAGGATAATCTGTACCATATAAAGAGGTGCATAGGAGGGGGAGGGAAGAATACTATTATAAGAAGGAGAAGAAGAGAATGCTAATCAGTAATACTTAAACCTTACTCTCAGTGGAATCAGTTCTGAAAGGGAAGAGCATCTAGATACATTGGGTTATCAAAATCTATCTTACCCTACAGGAAATTTGAGAGGGAAAAACCAAGGGGAGAATAGGTGTGAGGAGTACAAAAAGGGAGGGAAAGAGAGAGGGTAGGGAATTTAATAGACCCTAAAGGAAAAAAAAGGGGAATAAGAAGGGAGGGTGTAGAAAGGGAAGTTAAATAAAGGTGGGGATTAGGGGGACTTATTAAAAGCAAAACACTGGTATAGAAGGAAATAGCGAAATAAGAAAGAGCAGGACTAAGAGAGGAAATCAAAATGCTGGGGAATACACAGGTGGTAATCATAACTCTGAATGTGAATGGGATGAACTCGCCCACAAAATGGAAGCAAATAGCAGAGTGGATTAGAAACAAAAATCCCACCATTACAGGAAACACACATGAGGCATGTAAACACATACACAGGGTGAAGGTAAAAAGCTAGAGCAAAATCTATTGAGCATCAACTGAGAAAAAGAAGGTAGGAGTTGCAATCATGACATCTGACAAAGCCAAAGCAAAAATATATCTGATTAAAAGAGATAAGGAAGGTAATTACATCCTGAGAAAGGGCAATATAGACAATGAGGAAATATCAGTACTCAACTTGTATGCACCAAATGTCATAGCATTCAAATTTTTAAAGGAGAAACTATTGGACTTTAAGGAGGAAATAGATAGTAAAACTATACTAGTGGGAGACCTGAACCTAACCTCTATCAGATCTAGATCAATCAAACCAAAAAATAAACAAGAAAGAAGTAAGAAATGTGAATGAAATCTTAGAAAAATTGGAGTTAATAGATATATGGAGAAAAACAAATAGGGACAAAAAGGAACACACCTTCTTTTCAGCAGCACATGGTACATTCACAAAGATAGACCATATTCTACGGCATAAAAGCATGGCAAACAAATGCAAAGGAGCAGAAATAATAAATGTAACCTTCCCAGATCATAATGCAATAAAAATAATAATTAGCAAGGGTACATGGAGAGGCAAACCAAAAATTAATTAGAAATAAAATAACATAATTCTCCAAAATTGGTTAGTTAAAGGGCAGATCATAGAAACAATTAATAATTTAATTGAAAAGAATGACAATGATAAGACATCATATCAAAATCTATGAGATGCAGCCAAAGCAGTACTCGGGGAGAAATTTATATCCTTGAATGTATATATTAACAAATTAGGGAGGAAAGAGGTCAATGAATTGAGCATGGAAATTTAAAAAACAGAAAGAGAACAAATTAAAAATTCCCAGATAAAAACTAAATTAGAAATCCTAAAAATTAAAAGAGAAATTAATAAAATTGAAAGTGAAAGAACAATTGAATTAATAAATAAGACTAGAAGCTGGTACTTTGATAAAAGAAATAAAATAGGTAAAGTATTGGATAATATAATAAAAAAGGAAAGAAGAAAACCAAATTCAAAGATGAAAAGGGAGTCTTCACCTCTAATGAAGAGGAAATTAAGACAATCATTAAAAACTATTTTGCTCAATTACGTAGCAATAAATATGGCAATCTAGGTGATATGGGTGAATATTTACAAAATATAAATTGTCTCAATTAACAGAAGAACAAATAGAATACTTAAATAATCCCATATCAGAAAAAGAAATTGAACAAACCATCAAAGAACTCTCTAAGAAAAAATCCACAGGGCCTGATTGATTCACAAGTGAATTCTATCAAACATTTAAAGAACAACTAATTCCAATACTATATAAAGTATTTGACATAATAAGCAAAGAAAGAAAGAGTTCTACCAAATTCCTTTTATGACACAAATATGGTATTGATTCCAAAGTCAGGCCGATAAAAAACAGAGAAAGAAAACTACAAACCAATCTTCGTAATTCATTATGATCAGGTGGGATTTATACCAGGAATGCAAGAATGGTTTAATATTAGGAAAACCATCCACATAATTGACCATTATCAACAAGCAAAACAACAAAAATCACATGATTATCTCAATAGATGCTAAAAAAGCCTTTGACAAAACACAACATTCATTCCTATTAAAAACACTTGAAAGTATAGGAATGGACAGGCCTTTCCTAAAAATAAAAAACAGTATATATTTAAAACCACCAGCAAGCATCATCTGCAATGTTGACAAACTAGAAGAATTCCCAATAAGATCAAGAGTGAAACAAGGATGCCCATTATCACCGCTATTATTTAACATTGTACTAGAAACACTAGCAGTAGCAATTAGAAAAGAAAAAGAAATTGAAGGTAGTAAGGAGGCTAAGAGGCAGAGGAGACCAAGCTATCTCTCTTTGCAGATGATCTGGTGGTCTATTTAAAGAATCCTAGAGAATCAGCTAAGAAGCTAGTGAAAATAATCAACAACTTTAGCAAAGTTGCAGGATACAAAATAAACCCACATAAGTTGTCAGCATTTCTATATATTTCCAACACATCCCAGCAGCAAGAGTTAGAAAGAGAAATTCCATTTAAAATCATCCTAGACAATATAAAATACTTTGGAATCTATCTGCCAAGACAAAAACAGTA
Source organism: Gracilinanus agilis (assembly GCF_016433145.1). Classification (NCBI taxonomy): domain Eukaryota; kingdom Metazoa; phylum Chordata; class Mammalia; order Didelphimorphia; family Didelphidae; genus Gracilinanus; species Gracilinanus agilis. The sequence goes on along the minus strand of NC_058133.1, from coordinate 44,491,357 downwards.
GTTATATGAACACAACTACAAAATCCTTTCCACACAATTAAAATTAGATCTAAACAATTGGAAAAACATTAATTGCTCATAGGTAGGATGAGTGAACATAATAAAAATGATAATCCTACCTAAATAAATTTACTTATTCAGTGCCACACCTATAAAACTACCAAGAAACTTTTTTTACTTAATTAGAAAAAAACTATAAAAAAGTTCATTTGGAAGAACAAAAGATCAAGAATATCAAGCTAAATAAAGGAAAAAAATGTGGAAGGGGGTCTAGCAGTACCAGATCTCAAACTGTACTATAAAGTAGTGGTCATCAAAACAATATGGTATTGGTTAAGAGACAGAAGGGAGGATCAGTGAAATAGACTTGGGGTAAATGACCTCAGCAAGACAGTCTATGATAAACTCATAGAACTCAACTTTTGGGACAAAAAATCCACTATTAGACAAAACTGCTGGGAAAATTGGAAAACAGTATGGGAGAGATTGTGTTTAGATCAACACGAAGATAAATTCAGAACGAGTGAATGACTTGAATATAAAGAAGGGAAGTATAAGTAAATTAGGTGAACATAGAATAATATACCTGTCTTATCTATGGGAAAGGAAAGATTTTAAGACCAAGCAAGAGTTAGAAAATATTACAAAATGTGAGAAAAACAATTTTGATTACATTAAATTAAAAAGGTTTCATACAAATAAAACTAATACAATCAAAATTAGAAGAGAAGCAACAGATTGGGAAAATATCTTTATAACAAATAACTCTGACAAAGGTCTAATTACTCAAATTTATAAGGAGCTAAATCAATTGTACAAAAAAATCAAGCCATTCCCCAATTGATAAATGGGTAATGGATATGAATAGGCAATTTTCAGATAAAGAAATCAAAACTATCAATAAACACATGAAAAGTATTCTAAATCTCTTATAATTAGAGAAATGCAAATCAAAACAATTCTAAGGTACCACCTCACACCTAGCAGTTTGGCTAATATGACAACAAAGGAAAGTAATAAATGTTGGAGGAGATGTGGCAAAATTGGGACATTAATGCATTGCTAGTGGATCTGTGAATTGATCCAACCATCCTGAAAGGCAATTTGGAACTATGCCCAAAGGGCTTTAAAAGACTGTCTGCCCTTTGATCAAGCCATACCACTGCTGGGTTTATACCCAAAAGAGATAATAGGGGAAAATATGTGTACAAAAATATTTATAGCTACGCTCTTTGTGGTGGCAAAAAAATTGGAAAATGAGGGGATGCCCTTAAATTAGGGAATGGCTGAACAAATTGTGGTATCTGTTGGTGATGGAATACTATTATGCTAAAAGAAATAATGAACTAGAAGAATTCCGTGCGAACTGGAGAGACCTCCAGGAATTGATGCAGAGTGAAAGGAGCAGAGCCAGAAGAACATTGTACACAGAGATGGATACATTGTGGTACAATCAAATGTAATGGACTTCTCTACTAGCAGCAATGCAATAATCCAAGACAATTCCGAGGGATTTATGAGAAAGAACGCTATCCACATCCAGAGAAAGAACTGTGCAAGTAGAAAACACAGGAGAAAAACAACTGCTTGATCACATGAGTAGATGGGGATATGACTGCGGATGTAGACTCCAAATTATCACAATAATGCAGATATTAATAATATGAAAATAGATCTTGATCAATGACACATGTAAAACCCAGTGAAATTGCATGTTAGATATGGGAGTAGGGTGGGAGGAGGGGAGGAAAAGAACATGAATAATGTAACCACGGAAAAATATTCTAAATCAATTAATTAAATAAAAATTTTCAAATTAAAAAAGAGTATGGGTATGGGGAACAGCTAGATGGCTCAAGTGGATTGAGAGCCAGGTACACAGTATTGATTCAAGGAGAGGTAAGGGTTTTAAAAAAAGTATAAAGGGATCTGAGACCAAAAGGTCTAACTGCTGCTCTTACTAAATGAGGTAATTGATGCCATATTCTAGGTCTGTAAAAACACCGGAGATATAATCAAAAGCAAACATAGTCACAGTCCTCACATAGCTTACATTCTAATAAGAGATACTATACAGAGTAGATTGGAAGTAATGTCAGGAAGGAAGGTCTCCTTCACAAAGTGGGCTTTGAACCAAGTCTGAAAAGAAATGAGGGAAATTAAAAAGCATTGAGATAGATAGATAGATAGATAGATAGAGAGAGAGAGAGAGAGAGAGAGAGAGAGAGAGAGAGAGAGAGAGAGAGAGAGAGAACTTTCAGGCATGTAGGAGCCTTCTAGTACAAAAGAGAGACAGAGTACCAGGTGTAATAGGAATTAAGTTTGCCAATGTAACTGAGTCAGAGAATGAATGGAAGGATTTAAGTTGTGAGACTGGTATAATTGGAGGACTGGATGGAAGGATGTAAAATGTGAGAAAATTAGTGTAACAGGATGACTATAACTAGCCAGTGAGCCTAGAACTCATTAGTATGTACATCATGTGCATCTTCTGTGCATTTAAACTTAGGGTTGGACTATATGGCCTTCAAATCCCTTCTATGTTTAATTCTAGAATCCTATGATCCATTTCAATTCTGTCCTACCTATCAGAACATCATTTCATCCCAGTGAGTTTTCAAGCATCCTGGTCCACCATTATAATACTGTGGCAATCCAGTTTGTAAATCCATCAATTAATTAGTCAACAATCATTTAGTAGAAGCTTATTCTTTTCTAGGCACTGTTCCATGCATTGGGAATACCAAGAAAAAGAAACAATAAATGTCCCTGTTCTCTAGGGGCTTACCTTTTAAGGATATTTTTTAAATATTTTTTTTTATTTTTTTGATTAATTTTTTATTTTTAGAAAAATTTTCCATGGTTACATAATTCATGTTTTTATTTTACCCTTCACCCCCTCAAACTACCCCCCCATAGGTAACTCGCATTTTCACTGGTTTTAACATGTGTGGTCAGTCAAGATTTATTTACATATTATTGATAGTTACATTGGTGTGGTCCTTTCAGGTCTACATCCCCATTTATGTCCTCATCAACCCAAGTGTTCAAGCAGTTGTTTCTCTTTTGTGTTTCCTCTCCTGTAGTTCTTCCTCTGAATGTGGGTAGTGTTCTTTTTCGTTAAGTCCCTCAGAATTGTCTTGGGTCATTGCATTTCTGCTAGTACAGACGTCCATTACATTAAATTTTACCACAGTGTATCAGTCTCTGTGTACAATGTTCTTCTGACTCTGCTCCTTTTACTCTGCATCAATTCCTGGATGTCTTTCCAGTTCACACGGAATTCCTCCAGTTTATTATTCCTTTGAGCACAATAGTATCCATCACCAACATATACCACAATTTGTTCAGTCATTCCCCAATTTAAGGGCATACCCTTGCTTTCCAGGGTTTTGCCACCACAAAGAGCGTAGCTATAAATATTTTTGTACAAGTCTGTTTATCTATGATCTCTTTGGGGTACAAACCCAGCAATGGTATGGCTGGATCAAAGGGCAGGCATTCTTTTATCTCTCTTTGGGTATAATTCCAAATTGCTATCCAGAATGGTTAGATCAGTTCACAACTCCACCAGCAGTGCATTAATGTCCCAATTTTGCCACATCCCCTCCAACATTCATTACTCTCCCCTGCTATCATTTTAGCCAATCTGCTAGGTGTGAGGTGGTACCTCAGAGTTGTTTTGATTGCATCTCTCTACTTATTAGAGATTGAGAACATTTTCTCATGTGCTTATTGATACATTTGATTTCTTTATCTGAAAATTGCCTATTCATGTCTCTTGCCCATTTATCAATTGGGGAATGGCTTGATTTTTTATACAATTGATTTAACTCCTTGTATATTTGAGTAATTAGACCTCTGTCAGAATTTTTTGTTATAAAGATTTTTTCCCAGTTTGTTGTTTCCCTTCTGATTTTGGTTGCATTGTTTTTGTTTGTACAAAACCTTTTTTAATTTAATATAATCAAAATTATTTATTTTACATTTTGTAATTTTTTCTAACTCTTGTTTGGTTTTAAAATCTTTCCTTTCCCTAAGATCTGACAAGTATACTATTCTGTGTTCACTTAATTTACTTTCAGTTTCCTTCTTTATATTCAAGTCTTTCACCCATTCTGAATTTATCTTGGTGTAGGGTGTGAGATGTTGATCTAAACCTAATCTCTCCCATATTGTTTTCCAAATTTCCCAGAAGTTTTTGTCAAATAGTGGATTTTTGTCTCAAAAGTTGGGCTCCTTGGGTTTATCATACACTGTTTTACTGAGGTCATTTACCCCAAGTCAATTCCACTGATCCTCCCTTCTACCTCTTAGCCAGTACCATATTGTTTCAATGACTGTTGCTTTATAGTAGAGCTTAATATCTGGTACTACTAAGCCACCTTCCTTCACGTTTTTTTCTTTATTTCCCTTGATATTCTTGATCTTTTGTTCTTCTAAATAAACTTTGTTATAGTTTTTTCTAACTCAGTAAAAAAGCTTTTTGGTAGTTTGATAGGTATGGTTCTAAATAAGTAAATTAATTTGGGTAGAATGGTCATTTTCATTATGTTAGCTCGTCCTACCCATGAGCAATCAATGTTTTTCCAATTGTTTAGATCTAGTTTTAATTGTTTGGAAAGTGTTTTGTAATTATGTTCGTATAATTCCTGTGTTTGTTTTGGTAGATAGATTCCTAAGTATTTTATATTGTCTAGGGTGATTTTCTACCTCTTGCTGCTGTGATGTGTTGGAAATATATAGAAATGCTGATGATTTATGTGCATTTATTTTGTATCCTGCAACTTTGCTAAAGTTGTTGATTATTTCTACTAGCTTTTGTTAATTCTCTAGGATTTTTTAAGTAGACCATCATATCATCTGCAAAGAGTGATAGCGTAGTCTTCTCTGCCTATTTTAATACCTTCAATTTCTTTTTCTTCTCTAATTGCTACTGCTAGTGTTTCTAGTACAAAGTTAAATAATAGAGGTGATAATTGGCATCCTTGTTTCACACCTGATCTTATTGGAAAGGCTTCCAATTTATCCCCAATGCATATGATGCTTGTTGATGGTTTAAGCTATATACTGTTTATTATTTTTAGGAAAGGACCTTCTATTCCTATACTTTCTAGTGTTTTCAGTAGGAATGGGTGTTGTATTTTGTCAAAAGCTTTTCCAGCATCTATTGAGATAATCGTGATTTTTGTTGGTTTGCTTGTTGATATGGTCAATTATGTGGATGGTTTTCCTAATGTTGAACCATCCTTGCATTCCTGGTATAAATCCCACCTGATCATGATGGATATCCCTCTTGATCACTTGTTGGAGCCTTTTTGCTAGTATTCTATTTAAGATTTCTGCATCTATGTTCATTAAGGAGATTGGTCTGTAATTTTCTTTCTCTATTTTTGATCTACCTGGCTTTGGAATCAGTACCATATTTGTGTCATAAAAGGAATTTGGTAAGACTCCTTCTTTGCTCATTATATCAAATGATTTGTATAGTATTGGGATTAATTGTTCTTTGAATTTTTGATAGAATTCACTTGTGAATCCATCAGGCCCTGATGATTTTTTCTTAGGGAGTTCTTTGATGGCTTGTTCAATTTATTTTTCTGATATTGGATTATTTAAGTATTCTATTTCTTCTGCTATTAATCTAGGCAATTTATATTTTTGTAAATATTCATCCATATCACCTAGATTGCTAAATTTATTGCCATATAATTGGGCAAAATAGTTTTTAATGATTGCCTTAACTTCCTCTTCATTAGAGGTGAGGTCTCCTTTTTCATCTTTGATACTATTAATTTGGTTTTCTTCTTTCCTTTTTTAAAATTAGATTTACTAGTACTTTGTCTATCTTATCTGTTTTTTCAAAATACCCTCTTCTAGTCTTATATATTAATTTGATAGTTGTTTTACTTTCAATTTTATTAATTTCTCCTTTGATTTTTAGTAGTTCTAATTTAGTTTTCATATGAGAATTTTTAATTGGTTCATTTTCTAGTTTTTTAAGTTGCATGCCCAATTCTTTAACCTCTGCCCTCCCTAATTTGTTAATATATACACTCAGTGATATAAATTTTCCCCTTAGAACTGCTTTGGCGGCATCCCATAGGTTTGCTTAAGATGTCTCATCATTGTCATTCTCTTCAATGAAATAATTGATTGTTTCTATGATTTCTTTTCACTAAATTATTTTGGAGATCATATTATTTAACTTCGAATTAGTTTTTGGCTTGCCTCTCCATGTATTCTTACTAATAACTATTTTTATTGCATTATGATCTGAGAAGGTTACATTTATTATTTCTGCTTTTTTATATTTGTTTGCCATGTTTCTATGCCCTATTACATGGTCTATCTTTGTGAATGTTCCATGTGTTGCTGAAAGAAGGTGTATTCCTTTTTGTCCCTGTTTATTTTCCTCCATATATCTATTAACTCCAATTTTTCTAGGGTTTCATTCACCTCTCTTATCTCTTTCTTATTTATTTTTTGGTTTGATTTATCTAGATCTGATAGGGGAAGCTTGAGGTCCCCCACTACAATGGTTTTGCTATCTATTTCATCCTTGAGCTCTACTAGTTTCTCCTTTAGAAATTTGGAAGCTATACCGTTTGGTGCATACATATTGAGTCCTGATATTTCTTCATTGTTTATACTGCCTTTTACTAGGATATAGTTACCTTCTCTATCTCTTTTATCCTTATCTATTTTTACTTTGGCTCTGTCAGAGATCATGATAGGATATTTTAGAACATATATAAAAAATAAATGGAAGAGATAACCTTAGAGTCAATAACCTAGCCACTCAATAGGGTGGCCTTTTCTATTATGTGAACTAATTTCTCAAATTTTAGGGCATGTGTTTACTAGTAATAGTGCCAGAGAATATCACTCTGGGATTTAAGCAACAATGAAAATGGAGCTATCATGATCATAAACAGTGGTTTCACTTCTAATTACTCATGTTCCCATGTATGATTTAAAGTCCTTCTTCAGGTCTTTATTCTTTCAGTCCAATAGCACATTCAGGGTCCATCATTTATTAAGTTATTCCAAATTTTAAAGGCAGTCTTTCATGGTAAATGGACAGTCAGCCTCAGTACCCTCCTTTAAAAGCAGCAAGGTGGCTGCAGCTGATAAAATGTTGAACCTGGTAGCAGGAAGATTTAAGTTCAAATGTGGCATCAAATATTTCCTAGCTGGGTGATCCTGTATGAGTCATTTAACCTCTATTTGCTTCAAATTCCTCAACTGTAAAATGAGAATAATGTAATTGCTTGCCTCTCAGGATTGTTGTAAGGGCTAAATGAGTTGATATTTATGAAACACTTAGCCTCATACCTAGAACATAGTAAGATGCTTAATAAATGTTTATTTTCCCCTTTTGGTACTATTTTTTTAACTTTCAATCATTCATTTAAGGTCCCAGTACCCCAATCAACTCTGAGACTCTTTTTTTGGAGAACAGCTGTCAGTCTGAAGGGGTAGAAAAGGAATGTCTAGGGCAGGGTTGCATCTCTAGGAGTTCCTTATGCCAATAAAAAATTGGAGCTTATAAGTAAACCTAGAAATAATCATGTGTTGGTGGGGGCAGGGAGGCACAGTGTAATAGTAGACTTATTCAGTTGCTAAGTTATCTAGACATAAGGGGCAAGAGAAGCATTTCTCTATAGTTAAACATTCTCAAAATGTGTATTTCACAGCTGTGCCATGCCCCTAAGCTGTTCCTTGATCTCAGTGAAAGCATCCTGAATGACAGTTTGGTAATAATCAGGTTATTATTACATGCTTGCTATTCAGGCTACTTCTGGGGGATTTTTAAAAATCAAAGTACATCATTATGATTATTATTTAAATATTGCAAGGTGTATACTTTAAGATACAATTATTATTTTCATCAAACATGTTCATGTGGGGAGAAACACTAAATTCAAATAAGCCAGCATTTATTTATTCAATCTATTGTACAATAGGCATGTTAGCCACCAGGGATAGAAAGTTATAATCAAAATTGTCCCCACCCTCAGGGAGCCTACGTTATACTGAAGGATAAGGTGTAAACATGGCAGGACATGTCTTCATTTCTCAGTAGAGTGCACTCCAGACTTTTCTACAATGTTCCTACCCCTTTCAGCATCCTTCTATGTATTAGGCCATTTTACAGACTGCAAACTTCCTGAGTAAAGGGTTTTTTCTTTTTCTTTGAAGCTGTATTCTGCAGGCTTAGCTCAAAGTCTGGTACATGATAAGTTTTAAAAAAATGATTATTAACTGCATTATTGACTGGCACTGATATTAGAAATGAACAGAAATTTGATAACTACCTCATAGTTCCCTGGAGACATCTGGTACAATAGCTTCAAATGTTGAATTGAGGGCAGGAGAACCAGAAGTTGACTTAATTACTATGTTTTGTTTTTAGTATTCCCTTAGTTGTGATAGCTCCATATTCTAGTTCTTCAACTGCTTCCTCTCCACTCTCCTTTTGCCTTGTTGTCCTTCTTTTTTGCCTTGTTTTCCCTCAAATAATTAAAAGTGTTCATTGCCTTCCTACTTCATTCTGCTAAATTTATTGTTAATTTCTCCAGCTTGGAAATTCTGTATTTTCTTGGAAAAGAATGCTATATTTATTAGTTTATCTGACTCCAAGGTCTACTTCCTATCCCCTAAAACAAACTCCCTCTGTGCTTATAGTTTTTTGCGAAGCATATCTCTGACTATATCATTCCCTTGCTCAAAATCTCTCAATAGCTTACCTTATCCTACTGAATTATGTCCAAACTCCTTAAATTGCCATTCAAAGTCGTTCACAATTTGATTCCAATCTATCATTTGTGTGATTTTCCTTTTTCCCTGCTCCTTTTTATGCATTCCTTAGTAAAGAGGGAATAGGAGGAGGAGGAGGAGAAAGAAAACGAGAAAGAAGAGAAGGAGGAGGAGGAGGAGGGGGAGAAGGAAGAGGAGGAGGAGGAGGAGAAGGAGAAGGAGAAGGAGACATCTTCCCAGAAGCAGATTTATGCTGGTATCTTGTTTCCCCTCCCTCAAATGAAGGAGAAATTATGCTGCCACCACCACTTAATACTACTATTACTATTATAATTACCACTACTACTAGCCAATACTTATATAACAATTACTATGTGTCAAACACTTTACAATTATCTTTTTTTAACTTTATCATATTATTTCCTTCTTTTATTTAGAAGTCTAAACTTGACACACACAAAAAGAGAAACAGAACATTCAAATGCTGAGTTGTCTTTAAACATCATATCTAACGATGCTTTTGCCTTTGATCTCATTTGATCGTCACATCCACCCTGGGAGGTAGATGCTATAATTATTGACATTTTACAGATGAGAAAATTAAGGTACAAAGGAGTCAAATGATCTGCCAAGGAATCACATAGCTACCATTATCAAGAATGAAAAAGGGACTTATCATAGCTTCTGACATTGTTAGCTCCTACTGTAACTCATTTCTATTCCCAACTTGATGCTAAGATCTTGTTTCTAAACTACCAAAGGACTACAATTGTTGACAGTATCTTTTATATTCTACTCCCTCTAAATTCAACAACCTGAGGCAAACCCTGTCTCCCCACCTTACTTAAAATTCTGATCAATTGGTTAAGTGAACAAAAGCAATTTCCCATAGGGACAAATAAACAGAATTTCCTTTCTCCTTCCCCCTCCGTACTCTACATCCTCAATAAGTCTCATGTATACATGGACAGAAAATAAAAGAGAAAAACAGATTTCAAAGAATTTCTCTGTGGCTCACTGTCTAATTTCATTGAGTTTCAATCTGTTTCTCTTCTTGGCTCTTTGCTCATGAGTTTCTGGCTCATTCAGATGCCTTCCACAAAGGGTACATGGATGTCCTTGGTTTGGGGATTTTTTGTTTCCGTTTTTCCCTAGATTAAGAAAAAAATATTCCAAGGCAGATGTGGATTCAGATCTTGTCAGAGACTCCCCCAGAGAATACCTCTGTCACCCAGGCAGCCAGCTGTTGAAGGAACAAGGATTTTCCCTTGGCTCAAGGCTCTATAGCAAGGGTCAGCTAGTGGTCACCCCTAGCAGAGCCCCCTTTGAAAGAGGAACAGACCAGATTCAGATCCATCATAATGTGGGTCTCTCCCTCTCCCTCACCCTGCCCCTGTACATCAGGTTAGATCTGTTTCATCTCAGCAGGATTGATATGAGATTAGAAAGAGTAAACTGCTCTAGACTGCTTTGAAAAAAAAAAGATTGAAATCTTCAAAGCCAAGACTAGGCAGAATCCTTTGCCAATTTGCATTTTTTGGTTTGTTTGTGTTTTTATCATCAGCAAGATCCATTTGAATTTTCAGCTGACCCCAATGGCAATCAGATCCTAAGCTTGGGGAACAAAATTAGAAAGAATCAAGCACTTTAATACGAAAAAAGAAGCAAGTTCACCTGGGATTTCTAGTAGCTTGGGGTAAAGAGGCCAGGATCTGAAGATGATCATAGGATCCTAGGCAAAGAGCTGGAGGAGATGTCAGAGGTCATTCAGGACAACCCCCTCATTTTACAGAGGAAGAAACACAGATCAAGGAGGTAAAGTATACTTATACTATGCTTCAAACTATTCTATGTTAAACTATACTATATACTTCATACTATATTACACTATATTTTTACTCTGTACTATATATTATACTTATACTATACTTTAGTATCATAGACTATATAGGTAATGATAGAGAATCATAGATTTAGAATAGAAAAGATCTGGCAGGCCATCTAATCCAATCCTCTCATTTTATAGTGGAGGAAACTGAGGTTCAGAGAAAAGTAACTGATATGTGATTACCAAAGCTGGTATTTGAACTGAGATCATCCTGGGTTGGAATACTCGTTCTGGTATATACTATCTGTCTAACCTTGGCCAATTTCCTTAACCTCTTTGGGTCTTGATTTCCTCTTCTATAAAATGAGAGAATTAGATAACATAGTTTCTAAGGTTCACATGGGTATAGTGGTGGATATACATGCCAGAATTAGAATCAAGAGACCCAGGGGTCCAGTCATACTCTGCTAATTACTACTTTTTTAACCTTAGACAAATCCTCTCCCCTCCCTAGGCCTCAGTTTCCCCACCTGTAAAGTGATGGAATTGGACCAGAAGATTCCTAATCTCCCTTCTAACTATGATCCTTAGGACCCTATGAAAAACAAAAAACCTATTTTTCCAATTAGGAATGAGAGGGAGAAAAAGCAAATGCTTGTTAATTAAAAATTTACATTCATTAAAAGAAGAGAAAGCTCGGCATTGAAATAAAACACATGGTATAGACTTGACCTATAACCCCTATTACTAGAGAAAACTGCTAGTCTTTAGGTAACTTTAACAATAGGTCAAGCCTTAGGTTAGGATCTGAACAACACTATGACTACACTGGCTATTTGAGAGTCTTAAACTCCTAGAGGACTTCAATGACTAGTTAATCATCTTTTCCCTCTTGCCCTCCTCCCCTTCCAGCCAGAGATATTTTTATTTGCCCCATGATGATTTCATCATTACAAAATACCTGCACATGGCCTTGTGTTCATTCATTCATTGTTGATTCAGTCTATGATGTTTACGCAGAACCCTGTGCTGAGCTCTGGGCAGAATACAAAGTTTAAGAAGAGAAAAGTCTTTGCCCTAGTGGAGTTCACAATCTAGTAGGAGGAAAAATAGGAAAACAAGTATCCTGATTCCTAGAGCATACCCTACAAACAACCATGGAGACCTCAGACCTCGGGACACAAAGCCCCAAGGCAGGAAAGACCATAGACAGTGACCTTTCTGGGGAGGAGGCGAAAATAAGATGTTGAAGCATAGGCCATTGCCCATGGATTCTAGGCTCATCTGCTTAGACCTAGAAAGGACCTCAGAGGTTATCTAGTTCATCCATCTCTCATTTTACATTTGAGGAAACTGAGACCCATAGAGGTGAATAAACTTGCCCAAGGTCACTCAGGTAGCAAAAAAAAAAAGCTCTGTATTTAAGCTGAGATCCTCTGACACCAGATCCTCCATAATTCCACACTGTTTTGAAGGAGTGGCGGGTAGGAATAAGCATACCATCTGGTAACTTCCTATTTTAACTAATCACTATTACTGATTTATGTTACTAATTGCTAGCCTCAATTTTGATATCTGTTGAGTGAGTGTATGCACAATCATTAGTCCCAAAGATTTTCTTTACATGCATGATTACCATACCATAAGCTAGTCTGAAAGGAAAAAAAAAAAGGCACTATCATGGATAACCATATGACTAATGACTTTGAGATGAGCAAGACAAAAGGACTATCTGTCCTTATGTCATAATTGGTACAATTTGTTTCTTTGTTGCCAGTTTCATATCTAGTAATGAAGGAAATGTATTAGTTATGGGCAGTTTGGGTCAATCACATCTATTTAGAGAAGTGTAACTAGGGTGGGGTGACTGGTATTCTGCCCCAAGGGGCTAAAATTTAGAGGGCATTCATAGCATTAATATTCCTCTGGTATATAGAAACAAATTAAGCTTACCACCTACCCACGTGAATAATGAAAACAGAAGTCAGCAGATTGTAAACCTAGTCTTGCCCTACCTCCTCCCTGGGTAGCAGCCTTGGTATAATGTACCAAGAACTATGCTAAGTGTTGGGATTACAAAGAAAGGAAAAACATGGACCCTTGCCTCAAAAAACTCATAAACAAGTGGAGAAAACATACAGATTATTTCATATAATATCCAACTTTTCATTACCCCATTTGGAGTTTTTTTGAAAAAGATACTGGAATGGTTTGTCATTTCCTTCTGAAGAAATGAAGGTAGATGAGGTTGCATGACTTGCCCTTGAACATGAATCTTCCTGATTCTAAATGCAGTGCTCTAACCATTGTGCAATCTTTTCATATAGGCTTTTTAATTATTTCTTGAACATGAAACTTCATCTCCCATCTCCATGCCTCTGTACAGGATGTCTCCCATTCCTGTGATGCACTTGCTCCTCACTTTTGCCCCTTGCAATTCCCTACTTTCTTTTGAGGCTTAATTCAGATATTATGTCCTACAAGAAATGTTTCCTATTCCCTTCAACTGAGCCTTCCTTTACAAAATCTCCTTGTATTTATTTTGTGTGTATAGATAGAAGCACTTATTATTATACTTACCTAAATTGAACACTCCTAGATGGCAGTAATTATTTCAAATTCTGTCTTTGTGTCTTCAGTGTCTAGAACAGTGTCTGGCATGCAGTAGGTGGTGCTTGTAGTGCTTGTGGACTGATTTATTAACTGATTGAAGGATATCCCAGAGTTTCTCCTAAAAGGTTCCTTCTATATAGAGGTCCAAATTCTCTCTCCAAGTTAGCATTGGCCTCAACTGAATTTGTCTTCAAAAGTTGCTTGCCCTGGGCATCAGTTTTACTAATTATTGCTTTGGTTGATTCTTGCACTTTTATATAATTGGCTCCAAAACTGCTGAAGAAAAAAAAATGGAAAAATCATTCAGAATAAAGCTATTTTAAATTGCATGCTGGAAACTTCCATATTTAGATGGATCTGTGATCTCAGGAACAAGGGCATAGCTGTAGATAAAAACTATGAAATTCTCTTCCTCATTCCTCTGAGTCAATACTGGGTACTACTCTTCCCTGTCCCCCTTCTTCCCCATACCTTTTTAAGGGGCCAATTCTCCCTTTCCAAAGCTGTGTGTGGTTCCTTTGGGAAATTCAAACAAATGCCTTGAGTGAGTTAGAAAGGGAAGCAACCCAAGCCCATAGAGTGAATACTGATTCACCACCACCACCACACCCAATCTCGGCATGACCTTACAGTTAGTTCTGACATTTCTTGTGGAAATCAGTCTCAAAGGGGGAATCTAAGGAGCTGGGTAGAAAATAAAGGGGGGCAAGGAAGTTACTGGGGCCCATAGAGGTAAATTGTCCTGGATCACAAAGGCAGTAAGCATCNAAGAAGAAGAAGAAGAAGAAGAAGAAGAAGAAGAAGAAGAAGGAACAAGAACAAGAACAAGAAGAACAAGAAGAACAAGAAGAACAAGAACAAGAACAAGAACAAGAACAAGAACAAGAAGAAGATTAGTTCTCCCAAATATCTCACACTTTCCCTTCATTCATACCTTACAATATTTCCTATATCTTCAAATATCTTTTTTCTTATATCTATGCCAGTTGAAATTCTACTATTCCTTCAAGGTTCATATCTACCTTTTCCTTATAGCCTTATCTCTTCTTCCCAGCAGAAATTATTTTTTCTCTTATGACCTCTCATAGTACTTTGTTTTTAATTACGCATTTTAATTTATTGTTTTATGTTATATGTCTTTATTTTATCATTAAATTATTTTCTTAATACTAATTGATTGAGGAAATATAGCCATAAGCATACTTGGACTTCATAAGATATTTGAGTCTCTCACTGTGTGAATAATATAGAAACATATGGATGGCATGTTAAGACATATTGATGAGGGGATTGATTGTCTGGACCCCAAAAAAGACTCTAGTGGAATGTTGTAGGGCTCTGTCTTTAGTCCTGTTTTGTTTAATATTACCAATTATCTGAACAAATGTGTAGGTGCCAGTTTGATCCAACTGGAAGCTGACTCAAAGAAAGCTAATATGTTTGATGACAGAATCAGTATAAAAAATATCCTGATAATCTAGAATGATGAGCTGAATCTAATAAAATAAAATGTAGGATGTAAGAAATGATGGACAGGTTAATTTTGGAAAAACATGGAAAGATCTACATGAAAATATAAAGAGTGAAACAAGCAGAACCAAGAGAGCATTATATCCAGAAACAAATATTCTTTGAAGAATGACTTGTGTATGTCTACCTTCAGAGAAAGAAATGATAAACAGAAATAAGTAAGATAAGTTTATATATATGCCAAATGATGCTTTCTCTAATGGAGGGAGGGAAGGGAAGGAGTTAACTGGGTATCTCAATATTTTAAATGTTACAAACAAACAAAAGAATTTTAAAATAAAATATAATTATATACATTTATATTTAAAATATATAAATGTATACATAAATAAATACAATATATAAATGTATATATAAATATATAAAATATGTAACATAAATGTGAATTACATATTATATATAATGTGAAGTACTGTACTTGGATTTTAAAAATTAAATGTATGCATATAGGATAAAGGATCTGTTTATCAAGCAACTTATTGTGAAAATTTTCTGGGGGTTTTAGTGAACCAAAAGTGTTGATATGAGCTGACATTGTAATATGGAAGCCAAATAAGCAAATGTAGTCTTAGTTTGAAGGATATTTAGAAGTACCTTCTCCAGAAAAAGAGAAATAATAGTCCTACTACACTCTACATTCTGACTACAGTAACAAGCCCAGAGCTAAAAGGGACTCCAAAGGCCATGTAGTCAATGTCTTCATTTTACAAAATGATTAAACTGAATCTAACAATGTTTAACTAGTCACCCAACCTCTCAGAGATAGTTAAGTGTCAGAGGATGGATTTAAATTCAAGTCCAAGACTCTTCTGTTTCCTATAGAAACCATCCGTTATGGGTACCCTTGTTTAAGAATGCATTGACTAGCTAAAGCAGATCCAGAGCCAGGTAACCACGCTGGTAAGAGAAATTTAAGACATGTCATATTAGGAACAATTGAGGGAAATGGATATGATAACATTTAACCTTTAGAAAAGATTTAGTAGGCATAGTAATTATATTAAACTACTTTTAAGGTTTTCATTTGAGAAAGGATTCTTTTTCTTGATCTCAGAGGGAAAATGAATGAGACAATGGGAAGCAGATTTTGGCTCCATATTGTGAAAAACTTCCCCAAATTAGATTTATTAGAAAATAAAATAGGCTACCTTTGGAATCCAGAGCTTAGTGGGATACTAGTCTCTTGTCATAGAGGTCTTCCAAAAGAGATGAGATGAGCCTTTGTGAGAGATCTCATAGAGGGGTATTTCAGGTAGTGCTGGTCTAGTTGACTTGTAGGACCCCTTCCATTTCTAAGATTAGACTAGTCTATATAATAGAGTTAGCTAGCCACACATCAGTCCCCACCTCAAAAAACCCACTTTGCCTCACATTGTACAAGCTAATGTAGTCTTACTTGAGTGTCATCCAGAATTAGAGAAATCAGCATCAAAAAAACATACTAGAAATATTCACCAAAGAAATGATGGTACATCCACATGGCATTATAGATAAGAGCACAGTTTAAATGTAAATCAAGAAAGCCATGTTGAAATCATTTATCATTTTAGAGTTGAAAAATGACTCCCATTCCTATCTCCATAAGTAAGAGAAAAATATTTCCATTTTTATGTGAAAGCTAGTGAAAATGGTTAGCTCAGGTTCTATTCAGATTAGCTAAAAGGCTTTAAAGAAATTTCTATGAAGAATTATTAAAATTTAGAAATCACAAAAAATACAAAAATGCCACATGGGATATCTATAATTTGCTGGATTGGGCTTTGTTGTTATCATTATACAATCACAGACCTAAAGTTTAAAGGGACCTTAAAGGTCTACAACTTATCTGAAGCATTAAAGTGTTCTATAATGTCCCCAAGTCATCATCTAACTCTTGTTTGAATCTTCATAGTGATGGAGAACTCACTACCTACAAAAGTATGTCCATTCCACTTTTGTATACCTTTAATTATTTTTTTCAAGCTCTTACCTTCTGTCTTAGACTAAATGTTAAGTATCCAGTCCAAGGCAAAAGGGCAGTAAGGGCTAGGAAATTTAGGTTAAGTGACTTGCCAATGGTCACGTAACTAGAAAGTGTCTGAGGTCATATTTGAACCCAGGCTCTCCTAGTTCTAGACCTGGCTCTCAATCCACTGAGCCACCTAGCTGTCTTCATAATTGTTGGTCAAATTTCCCCTGTACTGGACCACTATTTGCTTCCCCGTGTGTGCACATTGACATTAAATTTTCCCTCTCAGTCCAGACAGAATAGATTTTCTCCTTTCACATGAAAGCCCTTTAAGTCTTACAGAATAAGGCCTTTTCCTCTCCATGTTAGAAATCCACAATGTAGTCAGTCAGTCAACAAGGATTTATTAAATACTTATGCTGAAGGGGCTGGTGGGTGACACAGTAGATAGATTGCCAGACCTAGAGTTGGGACGTCCTAGGTTCAAATATGACCTCAGACACTATATATATTTTTTATAGAGACTAAGATGACATTTGTTGTTTTGACTGCTATGTCATACCATGGACTCAAGCTGTTCTTGCCATCAATTCAAAACCAAACCCTGGGGACTTTTTTCAACTGAACTATTCTTTATTCATGTCCTCCATTCTGTACCTCTATTTCCCCACTATTATCTAAACTTAATTATCTCTGCCTTTGTTACTGCATACATTCTTCAAACACAGTTACTGTGATTGTGGTGGGAGGAGGACTCAATAACAGTACCATCTGCCTAGTGTGATAAAGACTAATAACAAGGAAAACATTTAAGAAGGAAGTTTAGTAATGGAAAAAAAGAACAAACACATTGCTTCATAAATCAGATACCACTAGAAGAATATTTTGCACTCATCATATTTGGAAACAAAACTCCAATGAGTCCAAAAGGAAAAGAAAAGCTCAGTCACCTACCATATCATGTTGATGGGAAATAGAACTACTAAAAGTAGGTAAATAGTTATCAGCTAGTCAGTTAGTCAATAAACATTTATTAAATGCCTACTGTATGCCAAGTGTTGGAGATACAAAAAGAGACAAATGCAGGTAAATCATTACCAGCCACTTTGTCAATCAACCAATAAATAATTCTTAAGTTCCTACTATGAGCAGGGTATTTGATTTAAGCCCCTCCTGGATCAGTGCCTTGTCATGGTGGAGAGGTTTGTGTAGCTCAATGAAACTATGAGCTATGTTGTTCAGGGTTACCGAAAATAAACAGGTCACAGTGGAGAGTTTTGAAAAAAAAGAAATCCACTGGAGAAGGAAATTGTAAACCACTCTGGTATCTTTGCCAAGAAAACTCAATGGATAGTATTAAAACTTGGATTTTGGGAAATAGTGGAGGACAGAAGGGCCTGGTGTGCTACAGTCCATGGAGTCTTGAAGAGTCAGATTTGACTGAACAGTAACAAGTAGGTACTGTGCTAAGTATTGGAGATACAAAGAGAAGCAAAAAATAATCCCAGCTCTGAAAGAACTCAGAATCTAACCAAATTAGATCCGACTTTAGCATTTATTTTTCATTTAAAAATCCTTTTTGATACTTCAATTAATTTGAAAGATTTCCCTTTTAGTTACTGCAATTCCATTCTTGACATGTAGCTATTGTTTGTTGATCTTGATGTAATTGAAAGAACATGGATTTGTAGTCTGGAGATCTGGGTTCAAATCCCAGACCTATCACTTGCTACCTTTGTGAAGTTGAGCTAATTTGTTTTCTGGAACTCTATATTCTGATCTGTAAAATGTGACACACAGGGACTAAATGAGATGGTCTCCTAAGTACTTTTCTGCTTTTAAATTTGTAGTGGAAAAATGTGAAACCAGAAGACCTGGGTTCAAATCCTACCTCTGCCAAATATTATGTGACCTTGGAGCAAATCACTTAATTTCTCTGGGTCTCAGTTTCTTCATCTGTAAAATGAGAGGACTGAATTACATGATTTCTAAAGTCCCTTTCATCTCTAAATCCTATGATATCCCATGATGAATTCATTGATTCCATGATTTTCATAATTTAGTCTAGCTCCTCATTTTTCCATTCCCAGAATGGGCAGAAGTCCAACTTAGGCTAGATGTCATGAAAAACTACTAAACAGAGTCCTCTAAAATAGAATGGGCTACCTTGGGAGGTAGTGAGTTCCCCTTCATTGAAAGTCTTCAAAGACTAAATATATCACTTGTCTGAGTATATGTTTTAGAGGGCCATATTTTAGTTTCTGGGCTCCTGATTCTCATTCTTCTTAATCTTTTTTTTTTCCAAAATTGTAACTGACCAATGTCAAGTTGCATATCCTTTGGAAAAGGCTGGGCACAACCAAATGAGAGAGTGGCATCTTTTGGTAAATGTGAGTACATTGATAATACATTTCTTATGATCTTGAGAATTTTTTAAACATGTCTTTCAAGATTGGGTTACCATATGGTAAACTTGCTAATAAATATGGTCAAATTTGTAAAAGACCCTTCAAAATAAATATATATTTTCTTTGTCTTTTGATTTGATTTTTTGTCTATGTTCAGAAGACTATGAGCAAGAGTCACAAAGAGTTTAAAAGTATGGATGGGTAACCATCTGCATTAGAGGAGGGAATAACTATATTGATGAGATCAGAATCTCTCAAGAACCCTAAACAATAGATTGGAAAATGTTAATGTTTTGATAGAGCTCAAAAAGAATTTTGCATAGTGTTAAGATAAAACTTTATGATAAACATTTTTAAACTGCCACTGGTCACTTGGGGTTTCTTTGCTTTTTTTTTAAGCACCTGAAGAAAACAAAATTCACTACTAAATTAAACATTAACTGATAATGTTAACACCATTGTGGTTTATTTAATATTAAACCAAAGCTCAGATTGTGAAAATAATAATTATGTGAATAATAATAGCTCATTTATATATTAATTTATTCATTTATGCAAGTAATATTGTAGGATGGTAAACAGGGTTGCTCAGCTAGTAGTTCTCTCCCAGCCTACTACTGATTCATTGCCTAGATGATTTCCTACTATAAAAATTCTTTCTGCTCTAGGGAGTTGTAGCAAAAGAATTTATATTTGTCTCTTTCTCTTTTTCAGCTCTGAACCCCCAGCCAGAGACAATAATCTGGGAAAACATCTCCTTTTTAAAATTCTCTTTCTTTTGGGGATGTTTAACTCAATCACTTCCTTTCAATCACATTCTTAATAAAGTACACCAAGATTAGCAAATTTTCATAATTAATACCATTTTAAAAGACAAAGTAAACACTTAAAATGAAGGTAAATTAACTTTTTAAAAAACCCTTATCTTCTGTCTTAGAACCAATATTGATAATAAGGCATAAAAACAATAAGGGCTAGATAATGGTGGTTCAGTGACTTGTTTATGTTCACACAGCCAGGAAGTGACTGACATCAGATTTGAACCCAGGACTTCCTCTCTTCGGATCTCATATCCCTTGAGCTACCTAGCTACCTCCAAAAAGCTGACTTTGAAGAAAAATAAACTCTCCTTATGCTCAGAGAAAAAAGACTTCTGACTCTCATGAGGGAACCCAACACAAAGAATTACTTCTTGGTGTCTATTGTACAAATATGTGTAGGAGGGGATGGTGGTGGCTGCCTTTCATCATCATGGCTTCAATACCAGTGTTCTGAGCTCCATCTATACTATTTTGTTGCCAGAGTTCTGATACTTGCTCTTTGTGCTATAAAGAATAATTTCATATTTCACAAAGTAGAGGAATCAGATAGAGAAATTCTTTTGTGAGTCTGATTCTCCCTATGGAGAAGGCATGTATTGCTGGGATGGAAACAATGGGAGTTTTAGGGGAAGTGGTCACTTTATTCTAGAGTTATCGAGAAAGAGAATAAAACTGAGTATAATGTGGCATGTATCATAGGTTTTGAGAAATCAGATTTCAACATATTCAGTGGAAAGATAAGATAGGATCCCATGGACTAAAATGTTTCAGGGAAGTTGGGCTGGGAAGGATATAAGGTACTTGGAAATGAGATGTTAATAATGCAATGGAAATCATTCTAATGAGGAGGAAAAATGGGATTTGTCTGAAGAGACTGATGTAGATGCATTGGAAATTTGCCAACCAACTGTATTTCTTTTTATTTTTAAGAAATGGAAATTAGAAGTCACATTAGGTAACAAAAGATGGATGTAAGAGTGTGGCATAGTCCTGTAAAATAATGTGGACATAGTCTAACCTAGATTTTAACAAAGCATTTGATAAAATATATTATACTATTTTGTGGAGAATACAGAGAAATTCAGTTGAGACAATAAAACTATCAGATAGATTCAGAGCTGGCCAAAAAATGGTTGATGTCAATATGACAGGAGATCTCCAGAGAAGTTACTAAGGGATTTATGCTTGACTTTGTGCTATAAACCTTTTCATTGGTGGCTTGGATATAGGCATAGATGGTATGCTTATGAAATTTTTGGATGATATGAAACTAGGAGGAATAGCTAACACACTGGATAAGAGTCAGATCTCAAAGTATCTTGATAGACTTGAACATTGGGATGCCTCTAAAAAGATGAAATTCAATATTGATAAATATCAAATGTTACACTAGAGTACAAATTCTGCTCCCTGAATTTAAAATGGGAGAGACTTCTATAGACTGCAGTTGCTCTTAAAAGGATCAAATTTTAGTTCTCAAAGCTCAAAATGAGTTGACAGTGCATGTGGCAGTTAAAAAAAAGAAGCTAATGTGACTTTCAGGAAGGACCTAGCTTCAAAGAAAAATCCCACATATCAGACATGATTTGAATATTGGGTTTAATTCTTGGCATGACAGTTTAAGAAGGAAATAAAGAGCATATAAAAGAGGGTAAGGATGCTGAAAGATCTTTGGTCCATGTCCTGTGAGGGTCTATTGAAAGACCTAAACATTTTTAGTCTGGAGAAAAAAAGGCACTAGGGGAAACATGATAATAGAGTTTAAATACCTGAAGGATTGTCATTTGGAAGAGAGATAAAACTTGTTCTGTTTGGTTCCTGAAGCAATGGGTAGAAGTTTCAAAGAGATAAATTATGGTTTAATATCAGAAAAAGCTTCCCCATAATTTGAGCTGTCCCAAAGTGGAATGACCTACCTTAAGAGATAGTGGGCTCTCTGTCCTAGAATCTACAAGCAGAGGCTTGTATGGGTATTCCAGGGGAGATTGCTTCATGGAAAAATTGGACTTGATGGCCCTTTTTACTCTTAAATTTTGATTCTTTGATTCTTAAAGCTTGATTCTATAAACAATTCCAGGCTTCTTCTTCTGGCTTCTTTTTGTTGTTGTGGTTTACACTATCAAGATCTACTCTTACTGAATACTGTGTTCAAGGTTGGCTTTGTATATATACATATATATATATATGTATATATACATATACATACAGAATAGGCATTTGTTTTCATAGTGTGGTTCATGGAACACAGAGAAGGCTGTACCTTTTACTTCCCCCAGACTCTCACCAGCCTTTTTCTACATGGTTTCTTAAGGCTTCTTTTCCTCCATCTTGATGTGGCTTTATTGATCTTATTGAATGCTTGGCTTCCTCTCAATTCAAACTCCTACCTTCATTAGAATTCTAGAGCTGGTGAGATTAGCTTTTTAGGGGCCCCTTTTAATTTAATCAAGGAGAAACATTTTATTCTTCATAAAAAGATAACAGAATATTAACACATCTTTTTACTTGGTTGACATGTTAATAAATAGTTATCTATTATTTGCACCTTATTTTATG
The DNA here is from genome assembly GCF_016433145.1 of Gracilinanus agilis. NCBI lineage: Eukaryota > Metazoa > Chordata > Mammalia > Didelphimorphia > Didelphidae > Gracilinanus > Gracilinanus agilis. Next base: position 44,468,890 of record NC_058133.1, on the reverse strand, counting down.
TGATTATGTTAAAAGAGAGAGCACTAATTCCCTTCTCTTATTCATTCTTTTTATTTTTTTTTATTTTTTTTAACCCTTACCTTCCTTCTTGGAATAAAAAATAAGACCAATATGTATTCGTTCCAAGGCAGAAGAGTTGTAAAGGCTAGACAATGGGAGTTAAGTGACTTGTCCAGGGTCACACAGCTAGGGAGTGTCTGAGACCAGATTTGAACCCAGGGCCTCCCACCTCAGGGCCTGACTCTCAATCTACTGAGTCACCCCATTCATCCTTTTTAATAAGCATTTATTAATTACCTATTTTGTGTCAGTCCTGTACTAGTGAAAGATTTAAAGACAAAAATGAAACAATTCCTGCCCTCAAGGAACTTACATTTTACTACAATACAACAACTTGTCCATGGATAGGCATATGCAAATATCTACAAATTAATTTTGGAAGGGATGAAGGGCATTAGTGATTTCAGAGGGATCAGGATAGGCCTCATGTGTAGGAGGTGACTTTTGAACTAAGCCTTGAAGGAAGCCAGGGATTTGATGAGGGAGTACTTCATTCCAGGTATCAGGGTAGGCACTGGATAATATGTCTATCACTGGATACGGTCAGGATCACAGCTATTGTTTATTTTGTGACATTGAGTTATTATTGCCTAAACTCCGACAGCTCACAGTTCAGCCCAGTGCACAAGATGTTGACCACGTATAAACCAAGGACCAGAGACATGGGCTCATAATAAAAGTCACCTAAAACCACAGCTTCCGAACCTCACTGTTTTACCACCAAGACATCTCACCTCTCTCTCTTTTCCTTCCTGCTTATAACAATGCAATTCTACTACTGGAGTATAATAGGTTAGTCTTAATAACAACTCAGTGCTTCATGTTTTTTTTCTGCTTTTATAAGGGCTGTCTCAAAGTAAGGGAGAAAAAGATGCCTTTTTTATGGCTACTGGTAGCAGCTGCTGCCTTCTTGTCCCACAGGTTAACTCCTTTGCCTCCCTTATTTTGATATTGTACTTTTTAATGGGATCATACTGAACTGAAATAATCATATATTCTGGTACCAGTCATCCAGACCTGACTTAAGAATCCCCCAAAATGGTTATAAGAATCATCTTACATATATTGGCATCTTAAATGATAATAGTTCCATACCACATCAGACTAAACCAGATGTTCAATTAAATAAAAAGAGCAGATGTCAGCTCCCCAAGAACCACTGTAAGCAATTAAATGGTAAACTAATTTAGTACTTCATACTTTAAGGATATGTGGTTTCATCCATCTGGGTATTTCTTCCAATGATGTAGACCTCTTTATGCCTCAGTAGCTCTTCACAAATTACCCTGGTCCAAAGAAAGGCATATCATGGTATAAAGTATGTTAAAGCCCTGTACATAAAAGACTTGATTATGCCATAAAGAAAGGCTCAACCAGAAAACAATTTAATCATCTTAGACTAACAATGATTCTAAGTAGAAGAAATTGTGAAACAGCCCCAGACTATTGCAGTATTCAGTCCAGGTGGGCTTTGCCAGACTCTGAGGGTGTATTATGGACATACATTGTCCACAACTAAGAAAAAGATATTTGGAGCATGTGGTGTTCGTAGCTGAGGTTCATAATAGGGTTTAGAGCTGGAGGAAATTTAGAGATCATTTAGATACGCATTCTAATTTTATAGATGAGGAAAATGAAGCCCCAAAGTGTAAAGAGACCTGTATTTTGGTGCTTATCAGAACTCTGGGTCTATAAATGATCAGTACTTTGAGGGTTGAGTTGTCCATGCCTTCCATAGCTAGCTAGGCACTACATCTAAAGGAGACGACAGATCTGCATGCTTCTTTTCCAAATAACTTGTCTCTTTACTTATGTCATTTCATATTCTTTTAGTACCCTTTTATTAGTTGTCTTCCCCATTAGAGTGTAATTGAATTATTGAAATCAGGGATTGTCTTGCTTGCTTATAGTTGTATTCCCAGCATTTAACATAATGCTTTACACATAGTAAGCCCTTAATAATAAATGTACTCTTTCCTCCTACCTCTCCTGCCTATCTATCTTTATCATATCATATCATATCATATCATATATCTTATCTATCTATCTATCTATCTATCTATCTATCTATCTATCTATCATCTATCTATCTATCCATCTATCTATCTACCTGTCTGTCTGTCTATCCATCTGTTTGTCCATTCATCTGTCCATCTGTCTATCTATCTATCTATCTATCTATCTATCTATCTATCTATCTATCATCTATCTATCTGTCTATCCATCTGTCTGTCTGTCCATCCATCTGTCTGTCTGTCCATCCATCTATCCAGTTTTTCTGGCCATCTGTCTATCCATCCATCTGGTCATCTCTCTCTCTCTCTCTCTCTCTCTCTCTCTCTCTCTCTCTCTATCTCTCTATCTCTCTACCTATCTAATCTCTTCCTGATTTCTCATTCTTTGTTTTCCTTTGACATCTATTTCCTGTTTGATTTGGTCTTCTCTCTCCATATTTAATTTTTATTGACTTTGCTTATTAATTATCTGGTTTCTGTTTTTCTGTTCCTTTTAATCCATTTTGGATCCCTACTTATCACCCTCTTGTTCCACTTGACCTCAATGGGATCTTCCTAGGCACAAGCATCTGGAAGGGGCTTCAAGGTAACTCTGGCCTTTACTAGGGCTATTGAAAGTTCTTTGTTCATTGACAAACTGTAACTACCTTCTAATACTCAATTACTCTGGCTCCAGAGGGAGGAATTAGGAACCATTAGAGGAGGAGCTGTGAAAAGGCAAATTTCAGCTTGATGTGTGTTATTTTCAAGGACTTCCTAACAATTAGAACTGTCCAGAAGAAGAGATTGTCTCAATAAGAAGTAAATTCTCCTTACTAGAGTACTTAGAGCAAAGGGAGGATGATTAGGGTCAGCAAGCATTTATTAAGTATTTACTATGTGCCAGACACAGTGCATTGAATTTTCTTTTCAAGTAGGGATTGCATTTAAAGGTCATTGAAGTCTTTTCTAACTGAAATTTTGTGCTTTTGCAAATGAGTGATGAGGAAATGGAGACAAGTATAGACAAGTTTCTAGGAGTTTGTGTAAAGCAAGACAATGGAGATTTTGAAAAATAGGTTGAGGGTAGTATTTCAAGGTCAAATGAATATTTTTAGAATGAAGAGGAGTTAGTTATTTCTGAGATGTAAGGAAGGCACCAATGGATTAAAAAACTCAAGATTAGAGAACTTTTGGGGACTCATTAAAGAAACTTTGCAATTACTATAGCTACAAAAGACATAGTCTTACCTTGTCTTTCCCTTAAGTGATAAATTCCATTAATTCTCTTTTTTCCTCCAAGACCAAATCCTCTGGCATTAAAACCTTTTCTAATATGGTTTCAATCTATCTTTCCAGATTTGTTATACATTACTTTCCTTCATGCATAGTATCCTCATCAATCTGGATAATATTCTTTATCCACTTAGTTTTTCCTATATGAATGGCCAAACCAAACTCTCTTGAGTAGTGAAGTGATATCTCAGTCTTTTAGGAATTAAAATGTATGTAAAAGAAAAAAAAGAAATACTAAGATATAGACATGGGCAAGTAGGCAGCAGCATATAACTTCATTTCTCACTTGACAGCAACCCTAGACTTTATCATGATCTCTAGGAACTCATCATCCTGCAAGATCATATCAATTCTGAACTCAGCTCTTCAGGATCTCCCTTTCTTCCTTTTTATTGGAGAAGGCGGAGACTGGCTATTGAAGATTTTCTCCCAGGTCATTTATTTCAAGAGGACAGCCAATATCTCTATCTTATTTATCACTGGCTAACCTATTCTGTATTCATTGTACCATCCAGGCTGGGTGCTCTTTCCCCAACCCCTTTAGCTTTTTTTTTTCTTTTGCATTGGTTTCTTCCATTAGATTGAAGGCACCAGCTCTTTTGCCTTTCTTTGTATTCCCTTATGCACAGCGAATGACACATAATAGTCACTTAATAAACATTTGTTGACTATTGATGTAATAAATAAGGAAATTTGAAGAACTTGTGTAAAGGATGTCATCAGAGAGACGATTGAGCAAAAAAGAGGCTGGACTATTCACAGAAAAATGTGAAGGGTTATAGGTAGACAGCTGAAGGGCTCCATTTTATCTTTATGGTGTCAGGAGAATATAAGAAAGACCCTTAACACACTGGATGAGTCCTCTCTGGTCCACTTATAGGAGGGTATGGACAAGAGTTACATAGGATGTCCAGGCATGGAGAGTTATGAATGGCATCATCACAGAGAACTTCCAAATCAACGAGTTCTTGAGTGTCTTGAATTTTGATAAGCTCAGTAAAGAGCAAGTTGATAAAAAGGGGCAAGTTTCTGAAAGAAAGATGAGGGGGGATTTGTTCAAGAGGAGTTGGCCTTGGCAAAGAAAAGAAGGATTTTCCTTTCTCTGAGACTGATGCAAAGAAGGATAGAATGGAGTATGATAAGGAAGGAAGTTGAGGTGTAAAATTAAAGAGAAGAGAGAAGCCAGGGTGACTGGCTTCCATTTGCCCAATCAAGAATGATGCCATGTCTTCTGCTGAGAGGAGGCAGGAATAAAATGGTATAAGCAACTTGATGAAAGAAAAGGAGATTTAGACTAGAAGTCCTGAGGATTGTGATGGAATCAGTCAGAGCAAGATAAAAGGACTGCTGTGCAATAGTGAGGGCCCAATTGAGATGATATAACATAAATTCATAGTAGACTTGATTGGCACAGTTGTGTGACTTCTTCCAGTAGTACCAAGAAACATGGGAATAAGAGTGGAGAAGGCAGAGGGCCAGAGTAATTCAGAGTTGGTGTTCGGAGGCAAACATGTACCTTGGAGGTTTTAGGTAATTCTGAGGAAAAAGATGTTATGTCTGAAAAAATGCTTTCCAGAAACCTTAAAAATTACATGAAATAAGATTCACCTTTTCTGTGGAAGTCATGTTAATGTAACAGGCAAAGAAACCAATTTGCTGTATTTTGAAAAGGTTTAGCACTTTCTTATCTCTTCTGGAAGAGAACTGGAGGTTGACTGTGGGACCAAAAGGCTACAGTTTCATGCCCCAACTATGAAACTGCTGAGTTAATCTATCCATAGTAGGTTCAGGAGAAAGAAAATATTTTTTTCATCTCCTACAGCATAATGAACTATGGTCTCTCTGAGCTAGTATTGCATACCACTCAAGACAAGTAGCAATTTCCATGAAGTGACAGATAAGCAGTTTTGGGAAAAGCTGCTGCCAAGGATGATTCATTTGAAATCAACCTTGACAGCTTTCCTGCTGACATAGCTAGCAGAAAGGAGTACTAGTACAAAGGTTAAAATCCTTCCTTCTTCAGAGCTGGGGACCTTCTAGGCTTGCTCCTTGGGGCTCTGCTGACCTAACCAGCACGATGACAGGATTCTAAGGGCTTTAGATCTGGAATGGACCTTAGAGATCATCTTATCTGAGTCTTTCATTTTTACAGAGGAGGAAACTGAGGCACCTTGAATCCAAGATAACATAGTTATGAAGCAAGAATGCTATAATCTGAACCCAGATGTTCTGATTGCAAGTTGTCTCTTTTTACTATGTAACAACACTGCTTCTCAGGATAGCTCGTTGTTTGTAACTAAAATAAAAAGTAAATTATTAGAGTCATAAATTTAGAGCTGGGAGGGGACCTTAGATTCCTTGGAGTCCAATAGCCTCATTTTACAAACATGCATCCTGATGCTTAAAGAGACTCAATTAATTTTAACCAAAGAGGGAAAGCTGAAATGAGATGGTACTAGGTATCTGGATTCCAAATGTAATGATGAGTGCTCTATCCACTGCTCTATGCTGTGTAATTTTCTGAGATGGCTTTAGAAATCTTTCCTTGGCTGACTTATGTATTGATCTTCTGACAGTACAGTCTTCTCCCCATGTTTTTGCACATGGTAGACACTTGATAAAAGCTAACAGATGGATGGACTCAAATAGAAATTGCATTGATCATTAAAATCCATAATAATCCTCTAACTTGAACAACAGTTCTAACCTTTCCTTCTCTCAAACTCTTCACCAAGGCTGCCAGCAATTGAGAAACTGACTGATTTAGAGGTTATCTCGTTCACTCAACTTACTCCTCATCTAGAGGGAGTCATAATGACCAAAAAAGAGGGTGGAGGGAAGGAAGCAGGTGGAAGAAAGAAGAGAAGGGAGGAGCTAACATTAGCTGAATTTGGATCACAGGTCCAAATGTTTGGGGAAGAGTTTTCCAGGCTATATTTTGTTATATCGAGTTAAACTTTTTAAAAAATTGAACAAATATAGACTTTTAAATATCTTTCATAAACTTCTTAATTTTGTACATGTTTGATGAGGCTTATAAACTCATTCAACCTCTGAGCCTCAGTTTGCTCGTCCCTGAATGGCTGTTGAGTGATTTTCATTACTGCTTTCACTAATCAATGCCGTCTCTTCTCTGTTATTGAATATGGTTCTATGGGAGAACACTGTACACAGTAACAGCAATATTGTGCAGTGATCAACTATGAAAGACTTAGCTACTCTCAGCAATATAATGATCCAGTGCAGTTCTGCAGAATTTATGGCAGAGAATGCTATCTACCTCCAGAGAAAGAATTGTTGAGGTCAGACTGCAAATCAAAGCAGACTATTTTTCACATGAGTAAATTTATGATTTTATTTGGGGGTTTTGATTTCATATACGTATTCTCTTACAACAATGACCAATATGGAAGTATGTTTTGCACGAGAATACATGTACAACTCAGGCCAAATTGCTTTCCATCTCTGAGAGTGGGGAGGGAAGAGAGGAGGGAAGACAATATGGATCTTAAAATTTTGGAAAATGTATGTTGAAAATTGTTACTGTGGGTAATTGGGAAAATAAAATACCTTTGAATAATAAAAAAGAAATATGCTTCCAATAGGTAGTTGTAGCTGAAAAATAGCAAAGACTTATTTATACCTAGTGATCAATAGTTTTAAAAAGGAGAAAGAGATCAAATACCTCCATTCTCACTGTAAGCGTGATCATCATCATGCATGGGATCTGGAATCTTGTAAATGTGGGTGCTCTCTTGAATGAAACAATTTGATATTATTTATATGCATTATATCTACTTGTTCATGTGTACATCGTCTCTCTTATTAGAATGTAACCTCATCAAGGGCACAAGCTATTTAATTTTTGCCTTTGAATCCGTAGCACAGGCCACTTCCTGGGACATGTTGAATGCTTAATAAATTCTTGTAGAGGAACAGCTAGGTGGTTCAGTGGCTAGAAAGCCAGGCCTGGAGACAGGAGGTCCTGGATTCAAATCTGGATTCAGACATTTCCTAGCTGCGTGACCCAGGACTAAACACCAACTGCCCAGCTCTTACTGCTCTTTTGCCTTGGAACCAATACTTAGTGCTGATTCTAAGCCAGAAAGTAAGTTTTTTAAAATGCTTATAGATTGATTAGTTGTTCTCAACCCATCCCTGCATGCCTATCCTATGAAACTTTTGCCCATGACCTCCTTAATTCTACTACAGGGATCCATCCAAATTGCTAGGGGCTTTGTCTCTTGCTCTATTGACATAAAGGGTTATACAAATGCCAGTAATTATTTTTGTATGCCCTGAGAAAATTAGGAAAATAAAGATTATGGATCCATGTCCAATGTATGCTTTGTCAACACCATACATATCAACTCCATACTAACACAAAATGTAAGTTCTACAGAGCCTATCCACTTCAGTTTAGCTAGGGAAATGAATTCTGTCCACAAGAAATTGCTAACAATTTGTTTTGTAGAATTTGACACCATTTGAAAAGCTTGTCTGGGAGAAAGACATATGAATTTTCACACAATAAAAGCCACCAGTGATAATGACTACATTGCTTCTGTCTTTAGATTACTTTGGCAAGACAATGTTGATCTGTGGTTTGCAGCTGAAAGCTCATTCCTGAAAGCTCATTCCTAGGCAATTTTGAAAGATCTATCACTGTTCCTACCACAAAGCATAAGAAATGTGGTTTGCTGGAGATAAGCCCCCAAATCCATTGGATTGAAGGCTGTCATCTCTGCTCTAGGCTTTTAGAAATAAGATGTTGTTATACAGACAGCTAAATGGCCTGATGTTATGGGAGAACCTGGCACAATTTTAGAAGCCACACCAAAAAATGTATGAAATTAAAAGCTTTCCAAAAATAATTTTTAAAATAGCCTAGAATTATTCCAATAATTGCTAAAAAAGAAAAGAAGTATTTGAGTCAGTTGAACATAATATAGCTTTGAAGTTCTTCCCAAAGTGTCTACCATGCCACATCAGAATTATGCAAGACTCAGTGGCAGATGTTACCACATAGATGATTTTGCTCCATGAGCAAAAGACTCTTGACATCAATAGGAAACAAGGACACTTAGATTTATATAAGATGCTTACCAGTGCAATGGAAGTACCAAGCTCAAACAAAAGGTTTCTGATTGATAGAAGAGTTCCTATTGATCATAGATCTAGAGACTAAAGTTACCTTAGAAGTATTCTAGACTTTTATTATTTTATAGATGAGGAAATTCTCTATTCAGCTCCACTTGGCTGCCCAAGTTCTGGTTCCAAGCCAGAAGAATGGTAAGGGCTAGGCAATTGCGATTAAGAGACTTGCCCAAGGTCACAGAGTTTGGAAGTGTCTGAGGTCAGATTTGAGTCCAGGACCTCCCGTCTCTGGGCTTGACTCTCAATCCACTGAGCCATCTACCTGTTCTGATTACTTGGGTCTTGAATTAATAAGAGGAAGGGTTTGAGTTAGATCACATTTGGGAAATAGCCCAGTGCATTCAGTAATCCCAAACTGCTTGCTGATGCTAGCTCCACGTTTTAAAATATCAATGTTCCTATTCATCTGGAAGAACAAAAAGGTCAAGAATATCAAGGGAACTAATGAAAAAAAATGTGAAGGAAGGTGGCCTAGCAGTACCAGATCTCAAACTGTACTATAAAGAATCAATTATCAAAACAATCTGGTACTGGCTAGGAAATAGAATGGTAGATCAGTGGAGTAGATTGGACACATAATATACAAGGATAAATGACCTTAACAACCTAGTGTTTGATAAACCCAAAGATCCCAGATTTGGGAATAAGAACTCATTATTTGACAAAAACTGTTGGGAAGGTTGGAAAAGAATGAGACAGAAACAAAGTATAGACCAATATTTCACACCAAGATAAGGTCAAAATTGATATTGACTTAGATATAGAGTGATACCATAACTAAATTAGGGGAACACATAGTAATTTTTCTGACAGATCTCTTGGAGAAGGGAAAAATTTATGACCAAACAAGAGATAGAGAGTATTATGTAAAATGAATAATTTTGATTATATTAAATTAAAAAACTTTGTACAGACAAAACTAATACAGCCCAGATTAGAAGGGAAACAGCAAACTTGGAAATTATTTTATAATAAATGTCTCTGATAATGGTCTAATTTCTCAAATTTATAAAGAACTAAGTCAAATATATAAGAATATAAGCCATATGCCAATAGATAAATGGTCAAAGTATATGAACAAGCAATTTTCAGATGAAGAAATCAAAGCCATCAATAATTATACGAAAAAATGTTCTAAATCACTCTTGATTAGAAAAATGCAAATTAAAATAACTCTGAAGTACCACCTCACACATATCAGATTGGCCAAGATGGCAGTAAATGAAAGTGATAAATGTTGGAGGGGATGTGGCAAAATTTGGACACTAATGCATTGTTAGTGGAGTTGTGTACTAATCTAATCCTTCTGGAAGGCAATTTGGAACGATTCCCAAAGGGTTATAAAGTTGTGCATACCCTTTGATGCAGTAACACCCACTATTAGGTCTATATCCCAAAGAGATAATAAAATAGGGGAAAGGACCTATTTTTACAAAAATATTTATAGCGGCTCTTTTTGTAGTGGCAAAGAATTGGAAATTGAGGGGATGTCTATCAGTTGGGGAATGGCTGAACAAATTGTGGTATATGTTGGTGATGGAATATTATTCTGCTATAAAAATGATAAGCAATATGATTTCAGAAAAAGCTGAAAAATCTTCAGAAACCTTTAGTTCTGTTCCCCTGGGTAAGTCACTTAACTTCTGTTTGCCTTGGTTTCTTCAACTACCAAATGAGGATAAGAACAGTACCTATAACAGAGGATTGTTGTAAGGATTAAAGGAGACAATATTTGTAAAGCACTTAGCATAGTACCTGAAATATAGTAGGTGCTATATGAAAACTTATTCCCTTCTCCTCCTTACAGTGATTTACACATTGTAGACACTCAAAAAGTGATAGTGAATTCACGAATAAATGAATTCTGATGCTGAACAATACTGCTAAAATGAAAAGGTTATATTTCCTTTCCTGAAATCCATTAAAATCTAGTAATAAATGATTCATACACTTGTTATAACACTTAGAATTCTACCTAGTAATTGATCAAGATCTTACTAGGGTATAATAAATCAGTTAGAAAAGGCTGGATATCTTGGGTGCTGTTCATAAATCATCTTCTTTTTGAACTGAGATTGTTGCCTAAAGAATAAGAATTGGTTCGAAAGAGGTCAGAAAGATTTTAAAGAGAGGCTTTAGGAAACGTTAGTTACCATTCCAGTGGAAGATGCCATTGTTTATTGACTATTTATACAAAAAGACCCTGTCAATCTTTTAAACGAATATTTTTCTAATTACCTTTGGATGTGGCTGGTCTTCAAGCTAGGTTGAACCCTGGATAGGAAGGAATTAATTAATTCAATTAACCAGAGGAAATGATTAAAATATTCAGAGCCAAGAATTAATTACTCAATTAATTCTTAGAGAAGAGGAATTTAGATTTGTTTTCTTTGGTCTCAAAATTCAGATCAAATAGCAATGGGTAAAAGTTGTAAAGAGGCTAATTTAGACTTGATAATGGGAATTTTTTTTTCTTAACAATTATACATATCCCAAATTGGAATTTGATTGTCTCAGTAAGTACTGGGTTCTCCTTCACTGGAGTTCTTCAAGCAAAGACTGGATGTTTAGTTCTTGGATATATTGATATGTCAGTGTATAGAGGGTATTTTGAGGGAAAGATTACACCAGATGGCTTCTAGGGTTGCTTCTAATGGCAAGATTCAGTAACCATAGGAAATAAGAACTTTGATTAGTCATGCTTCTTCACTCAAGGCTCTCAAACAACAATCCAACCCCCAATTTGAAATATCTTCAGCTTAAAAAGGTCAGGAAATAAAAAGGTATTATCAGAAGCCTCTAAGCATCAGAGGGCACCCTTTATAAATAATAATAGCTGGTATTTTTACAATGCCCTAAGGTTTAGAATGTGCTTTACATACTTTTTTTTATTTGAGTCTTAATATTAACAGATATATTTATAAAGCTCTTCAGTAGCTTTCTCTACATTGTTTCATTGGATCCACAAAACAACCTTATGAGAGCAGTGCAATAAGTATACCATTACCATTCTCATTTTATATATGAGGAGACTGAAGCTAAGTGACTTGCCCAGGGTCACCTAGCCAGTAAATATCTCAAGACATTTATAGGTCTTCATTTAAAGGATAAAATGTCTGATGACATCAGTCCTACAATCCAACTAAAAGCATTATTACAGTAATTAGATAAATAAAATTTCACTCCAATTCTACTTTTCTGCTGTACAGAAGGTTCAAGAAGGTCTTAAAAGCCTTCCCACATTCATTACATTTATAGGGCTTCTTACCGGTATGAATTCTCTGATGCATTGTCAGGTTCAAGGAAAATTTGAAAGCTTTCCCACATTGATAATATTAATGACTTCCCCACCAATATGAATTCTCTAGTCTTATAGACTCCAAGCTCAATAACCTATCCACTCTAACTCAATGCCTTCTCTCATGTCTATGAAGCAGCTCCTCCAGTTATTATTTTCTCCATTCTACAGATGAAGAAGCTAAAGTGTAGAGAAGTTAATTAATTTGTTCATAGTTATAGAGCTAGTAAGAGTTATAAGTGGAATTTGAACCTGAGTCCCTCCTAACTCCAAATGGAGCATAGGCAAAATCTATTACACGATGATTTTTTTATAGCAGGTCAGTCAAGAAGCTTTTATTAAGGGCCTACTGTGTGCCAGGTACAGTGCTAAGTGCCAGGGAAACAAAGGAAAAGAAGATATAGCCCTTGCTCTCAAGGAGTTCACTGGTCTTTTTGGTCAAGTAATTCAGCTCTAATAAATGAAGTATATGTGTAAGAACACAGATCTAGAGCTTGAAGAGAATTTTAAAAATCTTTGGTCTAATAATCCAGATGTAAGGTGATGAGTGGGGGTAGCTAGATCACTAAATCACTCCAGGATCTTTCTCAAGAAAACCCCATGTGCTGGGCTTCACAGGGTCATGAATAGTCAGACACAACTAAATGGCTAAACAAGAAGAGCAAAAGGTGATGTGGGTCTTCCCCATGACAGTGACCATGTTGGGGGGGAAAAAGGAAAGGATGGAGAGAGGAGAAAGAGAGAGAGAGAGAGAGAGAGAGAGAGAGAGAGAGAGAGAGGTGATATCAATGGGTTGCAACAACATATTGGATAAGGTGGAGTGAAAGAAAACAAAGAGTTGAGGGTGATGTCTAGATTAAATAGTTAAACAGCTTGGAGCCTGGGGAAATGGTGATACCTTCAATACTTATAAGAAAATTAGAAAATGGGGAGGATTTCACAGGAAAAGAATTCAGTTTTGGACCTCCAGTTCGAAGTGTCTGAGTGGCCATTGGAGGTAGGATGCTGGAAGTAGAAAGAGAAGTTAAGTAGATCTAAGAATCATCAGCATAGAGATGATAACTGAAACCAGGGGAGTTAATGAAGTCACCAAGTGAAATATCATAGAGGGACAAGATAAGAAGGGGCAAAACATAGCTCAGGATTAACTACCATGATGGGGAATAAAGACCCAGCAAATCAAATGGAAAGATTGAGTTAGACAGATAGGAGAACCAGGAGCGAACTCCTAGAGAGAAAAGTTTCAAGTAGAAAAGGATGATCATCTATAACAAAGTCTGCAGAGAGGTCAAAAAGAATGAGAACTGAGAAAAGACTTTTAGATTTGGTGATGATCTGGGACTTCCTTAATGTGGGTATAACCTTCAATAATGGAAAAGTATCTATAACTAGGACTAGAGAATTGCCTGAGAATTATAGAGGTTACACAGATCTCAAGAATCAAAAGTTAGCAAGTCAGTATTTATGAAGTGCCTACTATGTTCCAGGCATTGTGCTAATTGCTGGAGGTACAAAGGAAAAATAAATCCCTACTCTCAAGGAACTCACAATTTAACAGGAGAGATAACATGAAAACAACTCTGTATCATCAAGATATACAGGATTATTTTGATATAATCTCAAATGGAAGACACTGGCACTAAAGAGAACTGGAAAAGTTTCCTTGCAAAAGAGGGATCTGAACTCAGTCTTCCTGACTCCAGGTCTAATGCATTATCCACTTCACCATACAATTTCTATCCCATAGAGAGATATAAAGAATATGATATATTAATCGTTGAAGAATATAAGTATTCATTGTTAAAGGAAATATCTAAGAAAGCAATTTAGTGAAATCATTCACTTCATTGTACCAACTGCCTATATTTTTATATAGTAATTTTTAAAGTTTACATGATTCTGCTAGTAAAATTTTTAGCATATCAACATCACTTTGTTTTATTATTAATCAGTAAATCAGTAATCCAAGAATACTATGCTTATTTTCCACCTTTCATTTGAACTGGCTTTTATTCATGATGCCAAAGGTTCTGAGAAGATTAATGGTGGCATGTAGCACTCTATATTTAGAGTCCTGGAAACTGACAGGTGCAACTCATACTTTGGACCAATTGAAATGGTTGGGAAGTTTTTCTTTGTGTTGAGCCAAAATTTGCTCTTCTCAAATTTTCACCCATTTTGGCTTAGATCAAGCAGAAATATAATTCTTTTTTTATGTAAGTGATTTTCAATGTGTGGTCTAGGGGGTAATGGGAGTCTTTGAGAACTTTTCAATAAGTTCTTTAGGTCATAACTATTTTCATAATATTATCAAGACATATTAATTTTGAATATGGCAAACATCAATAATTGTAACCCATATGAACAAAAAGGTTTAGGGGGTGGTTCTCAATAATTAAGAGTTTAAAAGGGTTGTGAGACCAAAAGATTGGGGAATGGCTGGCTGCTCTTCATGATAAGATACCAAATGCTTGAAAACAACCATTATGTGCCCATCTAAATCTTCTCTTCTCCAGGCTAAACATCTCCGGTTCCTTCAATCAATCTTTATTTGGCAATTACCTTCCCCTGAATGCTGTCCAAATTGTGAGTGTCTTCCTTAGTGTGATAGGGATAGAATTAAAAAAAATTATTTCTGATGTGGTCTGACCATAGTGGAGTACAAGAAGGATATCATCTTCCTACTCCTGAACATTTTGTTTCTCTTAATGCAGCCTAAGATAATGGAAACATTCCTGACTGATTTGCCACATTGTTGGTTCATATTAAGCCTTGTGGTCCACTAAAATCTCCCTGATCTTTTCCACTAGAACAGATGTCTAGCCACACCTCCCCCATCTTAAACCTTTTTAGTTGATTTTTTGAGCCACAAACATAAGGCTTTCATTTATGCCTATTGAATAAAATCTAATTAAATATGACTCAACTTCATAACTTGTCAAGATCATATTGACTACCGACTTTCATCCAGTGTGTTAGCTATTCTTCCCTGCTTCAAATTTTCTGCAAATTTGATGAGAATGTCATATATGCCTTTATTCAAGTCACTGATAAAATATTAAATAGCCCAGGGCCAAGCTCAGCTCCCTAGGGGCACTGCATTGGAAACGTTCTACCAAGATGACATTGAAATATTTCCTAGAATATCAGAGTTACTATAAGCCTCAGTAATCATCTGGTCTGGAAAGACTGAAGGATTCTCTTATCCCTATGTAGGAGTCAGGGACTATCTAGACTTTGCTTGAATTTCTTCATGGAGGAGTAAACTGTTATCATCTAAGACAGCCCATCCCACTTGCTCTAATTGTTAGGAAGTTTTCCCTGAAGTTGTCTAGATTTTTTCTTTATAAATTCTACCTATTGTTCCTGGTTCTATCTTCTGGGGACAAGGGGAACAAGCCTATCTTGACTTTAACACAGTAGCATTCCAAATACCTGAAGACAACTATCATTTACCATCTCCACCCCAGCCAAGGCTTTCCATCTTTAGGCAAAACATAGGATAACAGTCCATGCTTCACAATAGAAGGGACCCTTGAGGTCATCAAGTCCAAACACTTTGATTTTACAGTTGAGGAAACTAAGGCTAAGAGGAGTGAACTGAGTTGCCCAGGGAGTAAATAACAGAGCTGGTAAATGAACTCAGGTCAAGATTGATCTCAAATTTAGTGTTCTTCATTATATAAGGTCCCTCCCATCTCTGCTATTCTAAATCTTGGTGATTCTTGAATAACTAGCTCACTGTACTCCATGCTGAGCCTTACTTAGCCAGCTGTTTTTTTGACCCTTTTAGGGAATATGGATAGGGATTAGATTTATGATTTCACTGACAGATGGACCTCTCAGGTGTGGAATGTTTTCAATAAATGTCGGCTGGCACTTCTTCTGTAATTTGTAATCATAATAAGTTGCCTATGACACTGAATGAAACAGCTATATGGGGCAGTGGGTAGAGTGCCAGGCTTGAAGTCAGGAAGACCTGAGATCAAATCCAGATGCACATACTAGCTGTGTGACACGGGGCAAGTCACTTAACCTTCTTTGCCTCAGTTTCCTCATCTGTAAAATGAGCTGGAGGAGGAAATGGCAAACTACTACAGTACCTTTGCCAATAAAACCTCAAATGGGGTCAAGGAGAGTCAGGCGTGACTAAAAAAATTGAACAACAGCACCAATGTAATACTTCCCACTGTACTACCATACCACACTGCCTCTCTTCCTTTAAGGATCTGCAATTTTCATTGACATGGGAACCATCACACCAACACATAGCAGACTCCTAGATCTTCAAAGTCAGCTTCATGAATTGCTGAGGAAAAAAATTACACATTTACAGGCCAGATTTCTGGAATTTAGCTGGATTGTTCTTCAGGAAGATGGGCACATATTACTATTGTTTAGTCATTTTTCAATCATGTCTGACTCTTTGTGACCTCCTCTGGGATTTTCTTGGCAAAGATACTGAAGTGGTTTGCCGTTTCTTTCTCCACCTCATTTGACAGATGAACAAACTGGGTCAATGGACTTGCCCAAGGTCACACAACAAGTAAATGTCTAAGACTGGATTTGAACTCAGGTCTTTCTGACTCTAGGCTCAATACTCTATTCCCACCTAGCTGCACTGGGCCATCCCTATGTCCATATTTGAATGTTTTCCAGGCTAACAGGAGCTAAGAGACTTTGTGCTCAGCAAACAAGCCTTTGAGAATGTAGGGTCTGGGGCTAAAGTGTGGTATTAACCTCTTGACAGATGACTAATGGACAAGAGGCTCAGAGTGAGACATACATTTTTGTATGTGGTCAATGTAGGAATTTAGTTTGATTTACTCATTTTCTACAAGAACTGTGGTTTTCTTTTTTTTCTTAAGGGGAAGTGGAACAGGACATGGAGGTAGAGGTGGGCATAAGGGCATTAGCAATAAAGCTGCCAAAAATATAAAGAAGCAGCTGAAAAGATAGTCCTTGAAACATCCTTATAAAGCATAGAAATGAACAGATGGGAATTAAAAGAAATCATAGATAAATATGTTGGATTTGTTATCTATTTTTTAAAAAGCAAGCACTCCCTAATAGCTATGGTTTCACACATACAGTACACTCTTCTTTTTCAGTTCTCCATTATATATGGAAATGTTGTCTTTTCTGGTGTTCATTAGGGTAAGAATTAAATTTTTTATAAAAGGATACAAGGTTAACTTCACTTCGAGGAGGCATCAAGATCTGGTTTTGGGGAAAGAGGGAAAAAGTGGAAATAGTCTTAAAATGACAAGAAGGAAAATTTGGGTTAAACAGAAGTGAGAACTAACAGGAAGCTAGGTGATGGGACAGAAAAAATGCTGATTTGGAGTTAGGAAGACCTGAATTCAAATTCTACCTCAGACTCATCAGCTTTTGTGCCCTGGACAAATCACTTAATCCTCTTTAGTCCCAGTTTCCTCATCTATAAAATGAGTATAATAATGGCACTTACCTTCCAATGGTTGTTATGAGGAACAAATGTGATTCTATATCTAAAACACTTTGTAAGTCTTATAGTGCTATTTAAGTACTGAATATTATTGTTCATTATAAGGCAATGGAACAGATAATTGAGGATGATTACTGAGACTTCGAACTGGAACATTTTAAAGGCAGTGCACCATGACTTTCTGTTCCTAAAGTCTCAGAAGGAATTTTAGACAGGGGAGGGAATAGTGGATTGAGGAAGAAGAATACCCAACAACAGTAGGACACAATGAAACACAATGCCTGTCAGATGGCATGTTTGTCCTCTTGGCCTTACTCTTTGGTTGAGTCATCACAGAAAATAGGAAAATTTGGGAAAACCCAAACAAATCTAAATAACAATTTGAGTGGCATCTGGGTTCTTCATATCTGTAATTAGAACAGACTCGAGGCTATCTAGACTAGAGAAATCTAAGCTCAATGGAAAGGTCAATACAAAGAAGACAAGTCCTGGTCTAGGAACTCAATGGTATTTTGTAATGAGACCTTTACAATAATTGATATCTAACTGATGCTGCTTGCAAATAACCTGAAGGAAACTAGTACACTGTATTCACTTATTTTTAGTCTGGCAGGAGGGTCAAGACCCATGATTTTGGCATTGATGGAAACTGCTAGTATGGAAACTTCAAATGATTTATTAGCAGTTAACCCTTATGTAGTAAAAGGAATTTATATCCAACAGATCTTCGTTGAAGGACTTTTAGAATCTCACAGGATGTCAGAAATAGAAAGGATGCAGGAACCTTCTGCTCCAACTCATATCTGATTAAGATTCCCTTTTTACAACATCTTCAATAGGTCTACAGGCATTTATTAAGTTCCTACTACGTGTCAGGCACTGTGATAAGCACTGAGTACACAAAGAAAGGTAAAACCATTCTTTCTTTCAAAGAGATCACAATATAACATGGGACTGGGGGGGGGGAGGAGAGGGAAGAAAATATGCAAACAACTATTTACAAACATGATATATAGCCATGGAAGAACCTACAGCTTTCCAAAGGAGCCCATTTTGCTTTGGGCTATCTCTGTTAGGGAATATGTCCTTGAATCAGCTTCAGTCCTCTTTGCAATTTACTAGTTCAAGTGTCTGGGACCTAGGAGGACAATTATAATGCCTCCACTGCGAGACAGTCCTTTGAATACTTTAAGGCAGTAACTCTTCAAAGGCAGCTGTGTTGTACAGTGCATAGACTGCTAGATCTGCAGTCAGGAAGATTCATCTTCCTGAGTTCAAATCTGGCCTCAGACACTTACTAGCTGTATGACCCTGGGCAAGTCACTTAACCCTTTTTGCCTCAGTTTCCTCATCTGTAAAATGAACTATAGAAGGGAAATGGCAAATTTCTCTAATATCTTTGCCCAAAAAAATCCAAATGGAATCATGAGGAGACAGACACAATTGAAACAACTGAACAACATGCAAGCCCTCCCTACCATGTCTCCTTTTTGCCTCTCTTCTCGGGCTTTCTTCTAGTCTCAGCCGAAATCCTCTCTTCTTTCTGTTAAAAATGTCATTCTCAATCTCTCTTAATTCCTGTGCCTTTCTTCTATTGATGAACTTAATATTGATCTGCACCCCTTTTTGGCATTCCAAGACAACTGTGGACTTTTAAAGGAGAAAAAAAGTTTGATTTTAGTACTGAAGTTAAAAACTTACTTCTCCCCCTTATCCTTTTTGCTGAAGCAGAGTGGAGATAAGTTCTTTGTTTATCTGTAAATATCCTTTGCCTAACCCTTCAAATGATCCTTTTTTTCCTTTTAACGCTTACTTTCAGTCCTAGTAAGAACGCTGAGACAGAAGGGCAAGGGCTAGGCAAATGGGGTTCAGATATTTGCCCAGGGTCACATAGCTAGGAAGTGTTTGAGGTCAGATTTGAACCCAAGTCTTCCCAACTCCAGATCTGACTCTCTATATACTGTGCTACTTGTTGCCCCTGTTATATGGCATAATCTTGGGTGCTCATCATCATTTTGCTCAAGATACATTCTAAAACTTTAATTTCCATCCTAAAATGTTGTATCCTCAAATCAACAGAATATTCCAGATATAGCCCAACCAGAGAAGAGCGCCCTGGGAGTACTACTCCTTTCCCTCATGTAAGACATTATTTCTCATTTAATGCAGACTAAAATCACTTTTAGGGGATACAATACAATGAAACTTTGAAAGAGTTGCCTTAGAAACAGACTGATGGATGAGCATTTCCTTTCCTTTGGCCCCCTCTTTAAAAAGTTTGCCCATCACTGCACTAAGCCAGTCATGCACCGTGGAAAGACCATTGAATCACAAATCAGGAGACTTGAATTCAAGTACCAACTATGCCACCTATTAGCTACACAACTCTGGGCAATAATAATCATATGTAATGTTTTACTTAGAAAACTCCTGTGAAACAGGTAGCAAACGCGTTTATATCTCTACTTTACCAATGAGGAAACTGAAATGTTAATGGATTTGCCCAATGTCCCAGTGTTAGCAAGTGTCTGAGATGAGATCTGAACCAGGCTTCTGCTCAGGCACCCCTTTCTCATTGAACCATCTAGTCAGACATTTAATATTCATTCCATCTCTATATCACTATCCTAGAATCACAGAATTTCAGAATTGGAAGGGAATGAGTTCCCTGTCACAGACGAGAGGCCAGCTAGTCTAGCCTGCACTTGAATAAGAACGTTATTTGTTCATTTCCATCCTATCCAAGTGGACATCCAGTTTTTGCCTAAAGACTTCCAGTGAGGTCAAACCCATCAACTCTTGAATCATCCATTCTATTTTTTTTTAATAATTCTGGTGCTCAGTATCAAGCATAATTTCCTCCCTTAGCAACACATAAACAAGTTTTATTCAAAGATTCAGTGTAATTCAGGTTTAACAGAAATTTACTGAGCCCTACTATGTACTTGATTCAAAAGCAAATGCAAAGTAACGTCTGCCCTTGTGGAAAGTTAATGTCCATCTGTACCCCTTTTGGCTGAATCTAAAAACTCGCTTCTCTCCCCATCCCTCCCTGCCCCCTGCCCCTCCTCCCTTTGTTGAAGCAGGATGGAGACAAGTTCTTGATCTGTAAACAAGTTTCCTGGATGGTGAGGCAATTAAACAGGACAGGCAGAGGCATGCAGAGAAGAGTATTCTCTGGTGATGACTCCCAGAAGCAGGAAGACCTGCCTCTAGTCCAGACTTAGGTCAGAGTCCTCCAATCAAAGAGGCTTGGGAAAGGGACTTGAAAAAGATCACGAATTGGTGGAAGGGAAGAAATTGTTCTTTTTCCATTGGAATTGCAGACTGAGGAGTTATGCAGGGGTCTGACTCAGGCCTGCTGCAGCTGGCCCAGGGAGAAGGTGGCTAAGAGAGTGGCCAAGCCATACATGGCTAGTGCTTTTTCTTTCTCTAGCCTGCTTTTTATTATTTAAATTAAGATACAGCCTTATTAATTATTATTATATAAATTATTATTATCTAAATTAAGATAAAGCCTTCAGAGAATTTTAATCCTAATACCCTCAAGGAACTTACATTCTTCTCGGGGCTAGACTGGGCACAGATGAGTCAATAAAGTGTAATTTGAAGATGAAAAAGGAAGGAGCCCAGCTGAGCCTAAAAGGAAGTATAGGATGTGGAGATGTGGATTAGATGAGGGTCTGTGGTCTAAGCACAGAGAATGGCTTGGATATAAAGGAATGGAGACTGGCCGTGGCACCTTGAATCCAGGGAATAGCCAGTAGCCCATTTTGGCAGGAATATAGGACTTATGATGGAGAATAATGTGCAATGAAGTCAGACTGCAAGATAAGTTTTATGGCTCTGTGTTTTTAAATGCATCCTATGATCACAGTTATTTTAAGGTATTTATTGGATATAATTAGGTTCACTCTATGTTCAGCATTCTAGACATTTTGCTTATTCCTTCCATACCATTGTTGTTGGAACCAAATATTTCTTACTTGTTTTCAGAGTACTGTTAGAAATGGAAATTTGATTGATGGGATTTGAAGCAGGAATAAATGTTAATACATATAATAAATAAGGGCACAGCCATTTTAAAAGAAAGGTTTATTGGCTAACTATGCCATTTCTTCTAATAACTCAAAAGTCTGTAATTTAATTTACTGAATGAAATGTGGAAATCAATTATTTAGTCCACAGCCTGGCATCACTGATTTTAAAAATTATGTTTGGAGAGGAAACAGCCTGATTTATTCCATGAATTTAAAAAGTGAACACTTCCTATTGGAAGCAATTTTCCATTTTCAAAATACTTTGAAGAATCCAATTAGACTCAGAGCAACAATCATTTATCAAGCATCTACCATGAACAAGGTACTGTAATATTTAGATGAAATAAGATGGAATCCTGTCCTCAAGGAGCCTTCAATCTCACAGGGCAAACAAAGCAAGCACACCAATAACCACAAGGTACAGCAAAATGTTTCAAATATTGCAATATAACAAGTATAACAAGAGATTCCAGTTTGGAAGACATCCTCTTTCACTGGGAAGTACAGTAAAGGCTTCGTGATATCAGAGTTGAACCTTAAAAAATTGGGGAGATTTTTAACAGGCGATGATTGAGGTAGAGGGTAAAGATAGAAGTTCTATCCAGGCATGAAAGAGAGCAGGATTCTGTGACCAGAAGATTGGAGTAGTCCAGTCTGATCAGAACTTAGAAAATATGAAAGGGTGTAGTGTGCACTATGACTTCAGAGGACAGTTGGCCTTCTATGCCAGAAAAAGGAGCTGAAATTTTATTCATCAGATGCTATGGAATAACTAATGACTTTTGAGAAGAGTGATATAGTTTATCAACAATAGAAAGGATGGATCTAAAAGAAATTAGACTCAGTTTTCTCTCTGTAAATTGAGTAAATGACAGTTAATATTGCCTTTACTTTTTTACTCAAAAATTATTAAAAAGTGGCAGGAAGACCATGTAAGAGATTTTTGTCATTTTTTGTTGTTGTTGTTTTGCTCAGCTGTGTCCAACCCTTCATGACCCCATTTGGGGTTTTCTAGGCAAAGATACTGGGGATATTTGCCATTTCCTTTATCAGCTTATTTTACAGATGAGGAACTGAGGGTTATTTTAGTCCAAAAAGAAACTGATGGAACTTTAAATAGGTAGTTGCAAAGATGGTAGAAAGGAGAGAATAAGCATTTTTATAACTTCTACTTAGCATCGTCAGGGACTATGCTAAGAGCTTTTTAAGATTACCTCATTCTATCCTCACAATAACCCTATGAGATAGGTGCTCCTATTATTATACCTCTTTTTCAGTTGAGGAGAAACCAAGCAGAGACTGGGTGACTTGTCTGAGGTCTGCACCAAGAAAGTGTTTCAGGATGGATTTACAGAGGTCTTTCCAATCCCAGATGCAGTACTCTATCCACTGTACCTCCTAGCTACCTCTAAAAGGAAAGGATGCAAATAGGAAGCTATATGGAGGCAGCATTAATAGGTGACAATGTTTTAGAGTAAAAAGAGTTAGAAAGAACAAAGAATTAGAGGTGATTTCTGATTGATTTTGAAGCTGAGTGATTATGAGTGTAATGCCCTCAACAGAAAAAGCATTTCTTTAGATATGGTGCCCCATTTCCTACCTTCTTGGATTTTTGCTTGGGATGTTCCTCATACCTAGCATATGGTTCTTCCCTTCCTTCATGTCTAAAAATATCTAGTTTCCTTTAAGGAACTCAGTTGTCACCTTATAAATGAAGCCTTTACATCTATGTACTACTAGTGCATTCCTCTTCTTACTCTTCCTATCTCCTTTTATCTATTTTGTTTATATCTAGTTATGCACATATTGCTTTCCCTGGCTAGCCTGTAAGCTTCTTAAGAACAAAAATGATTTTCACTTTTGTTTTTGTGCTCCTTGGTACCTAAAACAGAGCCTGGCATGTAGAAGATGTTCAATAAATGATTCTTGATTGACTAATTGACTTAGGTAGGGGTTGGAAACAGGGCCAGATTTTGAGATAAAGATGATGAGTTCAGTTTTAGATATATTGAGGTTTTAGTTCTGGAGGCACATACAGCAGTTCATAATATTTTAGGTCTTGGATCAGGAAGGTACCTCAGAAGCTACCAAATCCAAGTCTTTCATGTCACTTTCATGTCAGGTGAAGAAACTGGGACCCAAGGAAGTTAACTGATTTTCCCACATTAAAATAGAGTGTAAAATTCAGAAGTAGAAATGTGATACTAGAACTCTGAAGCAAGGTTGGGAATGGAAGTCTAAAACTGGGAGTCATCAATGTAGAAAGAGATCATTCAAAACAAGGAAGTAGAGATCAACAGATATACTTGTGTTGAGAAATAAGAGAATGGGGGAAAGGGTGGAATCTAGATGGCAGAGAAAAGGCAAGGACATGTCAGAGTGTTCCCAAAGTACCCTTCAAACAGCTTTAAAGTTATGCTTCAAAATGAATTCTGGAACAGCAAAATCCACAAAAGGTTGAGGCAAAACAATGTTCTTGCCCAAGAAAAGTTAGAAAATTGGCAGGAAAGGTCTGTTGCATGGGGAAGAGTGGCTCACAGTCCAGTGTAGGCAGTGCCCTAGCAAGTCTGTATCAAGGTCTGGTAGCCAGCCTCATTAAGCCAGTGTAGCCTTAGGAGCAACTTAACTAGTAGCAGAGGCTTCCAGATCTCTCAGTACACAAATGGTAAGGTGAATAGCACAATTGGCCAGAAGAAGATTACAGGGGTTCCTTTGCTGTTAGCAAATGCAGGATTCTGCTTCATTGTCCATATGTGAATCCAAGGTGCAGTCCTGGGTTGCCCTGACATATTACAGAGTGAGACTTCAACTGAGAAA
This sequence comes from Gracilinanus agilis, assembly GCF_016433145.1. Taxonomy (NCBI): domain Eukaryota; kingdom Metazoa; phylum Chordata; class Mammalia; order Didelphimorphia; family Didelphidae; genus Gracilinanus; species Gracilinanus agilis. Next base: position 44,444,761 of record NC_058133.1, on the reverse strand, counting down.
GGACTCTGGTCATAGTTCTAGGGTGAAAGAGTGCTTGGTTACTCATAGACTAGAGTATTGGCCAGAAGCTTGGCAAACACACCTCTTATTAAATCATACCACTTTAGAAGATAAAAACTTAGAAATCCCCAGAACTAACTCTGAAAACAACTGCACAAAATAACGAAAGCTTGGGATAGTATTTTCTCCATTCTAGGAGCACAGCACAACTTTAATATAAAGTTAAAAAACAAATAGACTGGAAAAAGAGAAAACAACAATAAAACAAAATAATCTGATCATAGAAAGTTACTATGATGACAGGGAAGATTAAAACACAAACTCAGAAGAAAACAACAAAGTCAAAATTGCTACATCCAAAGTAAAAAAAAAAAGTGAATTGGTCTCAGGCAAAAAAAAATTCTTAGAGGAATCAAAAAGGATTTTTAAAGATCAAATAAAAGAGACAAAAGAAAATCTGGGAATAGACATGAGAATGATGCAACAAAATCATAAGAAAAGAGTCAACCACTTAGTAAAGGATAAACACTGAAGAAAATAACATGTTTAAAGATAGAGTAGGCCAAAAGGTAAATGCACAAAAATCTAGTGAAAAGGACAAATCCCTAAAAAGCAGAATTGGCCACAAGGGAAAAGATTTACCCAACTCCAATCACCTGAAAACACTGGGACAAGGAAGGAAAGGGAGGGAGGGAGATAAATTAGATCATATAACTTAGGAAAACTTGCGTGGAAATTTGCTAATACATGTAATTGAGAAAAAAAATTAAAATGTTAAAAAATTACTTTAAAAAGATCTTAGTCTAAGGACTTTTAGGATAACTTTACAAATATTAGAGGAGTTTTCTTTGATCATTTCTTAAAATATGATGTCTAGGTTAATTTTTTATCATCTCTTTCAGATAGTCCAGTAATTCTTAAATTATTTCAACTCAATTTATTTTCCAGGCCGGTTCTTTTTCCAATGAGATATTTCGTGTTTTCTTCTATTTTTTCATTCTTTTGATTCTGTTTTATTTTTTCTTGATGTCTCATGGAGTCGTTAGCATTCACTTGCCCAATTCTAATATTTAAGAAGTTATTTTCTTCAGTGAGCTTTGTAATTTCTTATCTATTTGGCCAATTCTACTTTGTAAGGATTTCTTTTTTTTCAGTGAATTTTGTAAATCTTTTCCAATGTGACCTGTTCTGCTTTTTAAGAAGTTCTTTTCTTCAATGAATTTTGACTTGTGTTATACATGTATTTAAAGCAATATTAAATTGAGATATTGCCAATAACCTGGATTAGGAAAGTAGCTCTCATAGAAAAGATGCTGAAAGGACCAGCATGATTCCAAATGGCCTAAAAAGATGACAGCAAGAGAGGATATCCTCAGAAATCAAACACTACAGTATGAGACTCTGAGTGAACCTATGAACTGCGGGGGTTAAGCCCTCTATCCACTTTCGTGCTTCCCATGCACCATTATTTTATGCTGATAGTAAAAATCTTGTGCCAAAAAAGGCTATGCCTCATAATGGCTCCTTGTCAATGTGCCTATCAATCATATTTTTAATATATTAGGAAACACACAAATTGTAGTTATGCTCTCCATGAAATATATGATATCTTTTGTGCTCTTATGTTCCCTGGTAAAACAATCCTCATTGGAGAGAATAGCATGTTAATCTCCTGTAATATAAAGGGTGGGAAAAATTAACATGATAATATCCCAAAGAATCAGAGGTAGAAACCACATGAATTTAATATAAAAATGTAACCCCTTACTTGCACATGTGCATTAAGTCGTGATGCCAACAAGTCACAAAATTAAAGGATCTCATGGGCATCTGACTTCTGGAAGGGGCTGGTGGAAGTCCCTGTGTGGTGCATGACATATCTGGAAGTCAGGACATGGACCCAGACTGTCCAATTAGAGAGCCCCAGTAGGAATGATGTCACTGGCCTTATAAAGATATAGGATAGGGCAATATGTACTCTCTTGGGTGAGAACTCTTCCTGAACACAAGCTGGATCTTGAGCTCACTCCTTTCTCTATAGTGCTTAATGCTCTGCTTAAATCTCAGCTGGGCACTGGATCCAGGAAAATGTGGAAGAGAGTTGTTGTTTTTTTAAGTTAGGGAGACCTGGTGATTTCTCTCTCTCTCTCTCTCTCTCTCTCTCTCTCTCTCTCTCTCTCTCTCTCTCTCTCCCCAATCTTCACTAATAAATAATTATAATTTAATATACAATCTCCAAAATAATTTAATCATTTGATATTCTAGAACCAGAAGGTAAAGTGGAAATTTAAAGACTCATTGATTACCTCCTAAAAGAGATTTAAAAATGAAAACTCCCAGGAATATTATAGCCCAAAATCAGAGCTCCCAGATCAAGGAAAAAAATATTGCAAGCAGTCAGAAACAATTCAAGTATCTAGAACCAAAAGTTAGGATGACACAAGATAGAGCAACTTCTACTAACATCGATTCTGTAAAAGAATTGGAAAGTTTGGAATATGGTATTCCAGAGGGCAAAGGAGCTAGGATTACAATTAAGAATCACCTACCAAGCAAAACTGAGTATAAACCTTCAGGGAGAAAATAGATATTCAGTGAAATAGAGGACTTTTAAGCATGTCTGATAAAAAGTTCAAAATTGAATAGAAAATTTGACTTTTAAGTACAAGACTTAAGAAAGGTATAAATAGGTAAACAGAAAAGAGCAATAATAAAGTATTCAGTAAGTTTGAAATTATTTATATTACTACTGGGAAATATGATTTTTAAGTCCTAAGGACTTTATTATCACTAGGGTAGTTAGAAGAAGTATATATTGACAGAGGGCAAAAGTATGAGTTAAATATGATAGGATGGTATCTCAGAAAACAAAATTAAGGGCTAAGCAAGAAAAATACACTGGGAAAAGGGGAAAGAAAAAGATGGAAAGGATAAATTATCTCCCATTCTTTTATGTAAAGACATGAAAGAGCCTTTTCAGTGGAGAAGAAGATGGGGAAGGTAGAGGAGAGTATGTGAACTTTATTCTCATCATAAATGGCTCCAATAAAGAGTAATATACATACTTGATTGGTTATGGAAATATTTCTTACTCTATAAGGAGGTAAGAGAGAAAGGAGATAGATAGGAGGAGTGAGGTCTAGTAGAAGGGAAGATGGATTGGGAAAGGTGGTGGTCAGAAGCAAAACACTTTTTGAGGATGACCAGGTGAAAAGAGAGAGAGGGAGTAGGATAAATACGGGAGAAATGAATGGAGGGAAATAACACAGTAATCATAAATATGAAAAAAATGTATAGCGAATTTCCCTGATAAGAGGCTCATTTCTCAGACATATAAAGAACTGAACCACATTTATAAGAATACCAGTCATTCCCCAACTGGTAAATGGTGAAAGGATATGAATAGGCAGTTTTCAGATAAAGTAATCAAAGCTACTGATAGTCATGAAAAAATGTTCTAAATTACTATTGATTTGTTGTTGTCATTCAGTTATTTTTCAGTCATGTCTGACTCTTTATGATCCCATTTGGGACATTCTTGGCAAAAATACTGGAGTAGTTTGCCATTTCCTTTTCCAATTCATTTTACAAAGGAGGAAACTGAGGCAAATAGCATCAAATGACTTGTCCAGGGTCACACAGCTACTAAGTGCCTGAGGTCAGATTTGAATACATGAAGAGGAGTCTTCCTGACTCCAGGTCAGGCACTCTATCTACTGTACCACCTAGCTGCTTGTCGGGGTTCATGAAAATCTGGACACAACTGAACAATAACAAACACTATTGATTTGAAAAATTCATATTGAAATAACTATGAGAAACCACCTCATACCTAGCAGATTGATTAATATTATAGAAAAAGAAAATGACAGATTTTGGAATAGATGTGGGAAAACTGAGATACTAATTTACTGATGGTAAAATTGTAGTCTACTTTAACCATTCTGAAGAATTATTTGGAACTATGACCAAAGGGCCATAAAATTGTGTCTCCTCTTTGACCCAGCAATACTACTACTAGGCCTGTATTCCAAAGAGATTAAAAAAAACAAAAATGAAAAAGACCTATATGTACAAAAATATTTATTAGCAACTTTTTATAGTGGCAAAGAATTGGAAATTGAGGGAAAACCCATCAGTTGGGGAATGGTTGAACAAGTTTTGGTATATGATTGTGATGTAATGCCACTATTCTATAAGAAATGATGTGCAAGATGCTGTTTGAAAAACCCGGAAAGTCCTATGTGAACTGAAGCAAAGTGAAAGAGCAGAAGCAGTAGAATTCCATACAGCAATATTGAATGATGGTCAACTGTGAATGACTTAGCAATACAGTGATTGAAGACAATTCCAAAGGATTTATGATGAAAAATGATTTCCATCATCAATGAAAGAACTGAGGGCGTCAGAAAGTACATCAAAGCACCCTTAAATTTTTTTCTTTATTTTTCTTATTTGCTTTAGGTCTGTGTTTTCTTTCACAACCTTACTAATCTGGAAATGTGTTTTACATGACTGTACGAGTACAATCTATATCAAATTACTTGCTGTCTCGGGGAATGGGGAGGGAAGAGTGGAAGGAGAGGGAGGGAGAGAATTTAGAACTCAATATTTAAAAAATCAAATATTAAAATTGTTTTTACAAGAAATTGAGAAAGACAAAATATTAAATTATAAAAAGAAAGTGGTTAAGGCTAAAATTTTGGAGGGAAGTATCCTCACTTAAAGAACAGAGAAAGATGAAGAGCCAACAAAGACAACAGAATAAAAGAAGTCAAATTAGTGGGGGGGAAAAGAAGGAGGATTAAGGGGAGGAGCAGTAGACAGCAAGAAAGAGGGAATAGTACTATGCCAAATGGGAGAGAGGGCAAGATGAATAAGACTAATCACTGTGAAAAAGGATAAAGCAGGCTGGATATTCTGGTGTCATCTATGTGTAAATTAATGTTTGTATAATAATTCAAATGTATTCACCCTGAAGGTATACCTCCCATACACAATGGTATTTATGAGAAGAGCATTTACCAGAACTGCTCTTAAGGGTTACATAATAAAATTGTATTAAAATTGCCTAAATTAATCTGACAGAGATATCGGAATAGTCTGGGCTAATGGATTTTGCCTCCCCAGAGAATAGCTACTTTTTAAAAAATGAAAGGAATGGACATTCTCCTCTGTTCTGCACAGGGGCTACCATTCCCCTCACAAAGAGCAGGGAGACTTTGGCCCAACACACACAGCTAGTCCATGTGACCCTTTAAGTCAGTGAAGGAGAAAGGTCATTCATTCGGTGGTGACAGAAAGTTCTTGTTTCTCTTCTCCAGAGGCTGAAAGTGCTTGGTCAGCGGCTGTCATTTCCTCCTGGCCTTAGAAACAGGAAACCAGTCTAGAGTTTCTAGCTTCTTATCTTCCCTCTTTGGATTACTGCATCCCAGCCAAGCTAACTCCATCTGCTTGAAACACTTACATAGTGCAGGAACTCTGAGGGACAAGGAGGAAGGGAGAGAGACATGAGAGAAAGGGAATGGGGTCCCTACTGTGAAAAGTCAATACAGGAGAAACTCTGGAGATGAGGGCAAATTCATTTAAGCAACCAATTGATCAATCAGTCAACAAGTATTTATGAAGTGTATGTAGTGTGTGTCCTACATTATGCTAAGCCCTAGGAATGCAAACAAAGGTTAAAAACCACTCTTGCCCTCTAGGAGCTCACATTCTAATAGGAGACACATAATTAAATAGATGCGAACCAGATATAAATGGAGTGGTTGGAAAGTAACCTTAGAGGGCAGGCATTAGCAGCTGGGGAACTAGGAAAGACTTCCTGAAGAAGGTGCCATTTGAGCCAAGTCTTAAAGGGATTTTAAGGGATTCCTAGAAGTGACTGGGAGGAGAGAGAGCATTAAGATCAAAGGGCGGATGGGAGGGATAGAGGAGGAGAAAACAGATTCTCAGGAATGAGAGTCTAGCAGGGAGTGAGTGCCCAGGAAGTGGGGATTTAGAATTAGGATAAAGATAGTGAAGACAGGTATTACAGGAAAAGAGATGCTCTGCTTGCTGGCTTCCTTTAGGACTTAGTTTCTTCTATAGGAAACCTTTCCCAGGTCCTGACCCATCTACCCACTAGCAACCTCATTTTGAGAGCCATCTCTTTAAGATTATCTTCCATGTATAATCTCTGTCTGTCTATCTGTCTGTCTCTGTCTGTCTCTGTCTCTTTCTCTGTGTGTCTATCTATCTACATCAGTGATGGGCAAACTTTTTAAAGAGGGGGCCAAAGGAAAGGAAATGCTCATCTGTCAGTCTGTTTCTAAGGCAATTCTCTTGAAGTTTCATTGTATTGTGTCCTACTCATTGTATTCATCAGATTAGGAATAATGTCACAAGGCCAGATAGAACATTTCAGGGGGCCACATCTGGCCATCACTGATCTACATATATGTGTGTATATATAAAATTTATATACAAATGTCATTTGTATATATTGTTTGTATGTGTATATATATCTCCCCCATTACATTATGAGTTCTCTGAGATCAGAGACTGTTTTTGTCTTGATTTCCCTTGAACAAAAAACTTAGAACATTTGTTGTTGTTTTCAGCTGTTTCAGTGGTTTCTAACTCTTTGTGACCCTACTTGGGGTTTTCTTGGCAAAGATACTCTAGTGGTTTGCCATGTCCTTTTCCAGCCCATTTAACAGACAGAGAAACTGAGGCAAACTTGCCAAGGTCACACACTACCAAATATCTGGAATACAGATTCTTTCTTGTCTTCTTCTTTTAACCCTTACTTTCCATCTTAAAATCAATATTTTGTATTGGTTCCAAGACAGAAAAGCAGAAAGGGCTATAGCAGCAATGAGGATTAAAAGTGACTTGCCCAGGGTCACACAGCTAGGAAATATCTGAGGTCAAATTTGAACCCAAGATCCAGGCTCTCTGTCCACTGAGCCATGTAGTTACCCCCTGAATATAGGTTCTTAATAAATGCATATTATCTGAGTATTCTCAGGATCAGAGTTTTAACTGAGATGGAGAAAATATATACTAGGGTATCTCCCTAGGTAGGAAAAAATATATGTTCTGAAAGGAATAGAAAGAAAGAACTGTCTCCATCTTAGTTTACAGACCTGTGTTTCCAGTAGGCTATGAAAATGATGACATAATAGATAGAAGAGTTAATTTAGTATATCATCCTGCTAGGAACCAAGACTCTATCCCAGAGATGCTTAAAGAAATCTTATGATGTACAATGAGAATTTGAGCTCTCCAGGAGTTGCATAATGGAAGAGGAATGCTGAATATTAAGTGGTATAAGGTATAATGACTTATTTTAAATTTGAATATCATCTAGCACCTAGTATACTGCTCTGAACCAAAGGTTTGTATGCAATGGGCCAAATTGGTAGCACCCCCCTGAAAGGGCAATCCCATAGGTACTTTCCTTTTCCTCAGGAAATGCCCTTATTTATAATTCCAGTGAAATTTCAGTCTGAACAGGCTGCTGAGGGGTCCTCAAAACCATAACCATACAAGGACCAGTTGAAGAAGTTCAAGGGAAAGGAATGATCCCTTAGGACCATATTGGTCAACCTATGGAATGCATGCCAGAGTGTGTCAGAGGGGGCTGCTTCCCTATCCATTTCCAGAGGCACCCGAGGTCATTTCTCACATCACTGGCCCCTCTGCCCAAAAGCCCAATGTTAGCTTTTCCTCCCTCCCTTGTCTGGGTAAGGCAGGGGGCTCACATGCAGCATGAGGGTTGCAGTTTAGGTGTCTGGTCTCTAAAAGGTTTGTCATCATTGCTAGGACATGTCAGGATACTCAACTCATATTGTATGCATACCCATTTTCACTCCATAGTGAGAGGCTTAATAAAGACTTGTAGAATGAATGAATACTATCTTCATGAACAGAGATATACCTTACATACAGATAACTTTCCTTTGATCTACTTTGGACCATTTTCTTGCTCATCCATTTTTCCACCAGAGGGCAGACAGGGGAAAGAAAGAGAAGGCTGCCAAAGTCATCAATTTCAGGGGTAGCCTTTCAGCCTTCCAAATGGGGTAAGGCAATTTTTCTGGATTCCTTAGAGTGAAAAAGTTCCTTCCATCCACTTCCCTGTCGGTTGTTTGTGGTTCCTACTAGTCACACTACTTTTTGTTGAAATTCATGCTTTAAAAATAATTTATATAAATACTTAAGCAAGGATTCCATTAAATGTTAGGAATGCTTGTTAAAAATGATAATTTGCGTCAAAGGTTAACTGTTGATAATCTACATTAAAGCTCTCTTCCATTCTTGAAGTCAGACAACATTTACCCAGATGATTTGGCAAATTTTCAATAAACAAAGGATAATAGAGGGCATTGTAAAAGAACAAACAGACAATTTTGATTGTATAAAATTTTAAAAAGTTTTGCATGAATAAAATAAATGAAATTAGAATAAGAAATATAGAGTGGAGGAAATATTTGTACCAATATCCCCATTAAAAATCTGAGACCCAAGATACATAGGGACTGGACTCAAATATACAAATCAAGGAATCATTCTCCAATAGGCAAGAGGTTTGTTTTTTTATTATTATTATTTAAAAATGGGATGCTGGACCATGGTCCAATTTATTTACTTGTTTGTTTTAAAGTATTAAAAAATAAATTTTATTTTTTAGAAAAGTTTTTCAATGGTTACATGACTCATATTCTTACTCTCCCCTCCACCACTCCCAAACCCACTGCCCCTCCTTAGCTGCTGCACATTTCCACTGGTTTCTTCATGTGTCATCAATCAAGACCTATTTCCATATTATTGATAATTGCATTAGAGTGGTCATTTATAGTCTATGTCCCAAATCATATCACATCTACCCATGTATTCAAGCGGTTGTTTTTCTTCTGTGTTTCTACTCCTGTAGTTCTTCCCCTGAATGTGGGTAGCATTCTTTTCCATAAATTCCTCAGAATTTACCTGGATCATTGCATTACTGTTAGTACAGAAGTCCATTACATTCAGTTTTACCACAGTGTATGAGTCTCTGTGTACAATGTTCTCCTGGCTCTGTTCCTTTCACTCTACATCAATTCCTGGAGTACTGTGCAGTTCACATGGGATTCCTCCAGTTTATTATTCCTTTTAGCACCATAGTATTCCCTCACCAACAGATACCACAATTTGTTCAGCCATTCCCCAATTGAAGGGCATACCCTCGTTTTCCAATTTTTTGCCACCACAAAGAACACAGCTATAAATATTTTTGTACATGTCTTTTTCCCTATCATATCTTTGGGGTACAAATGCAGCAATGGTATGGCTGGATCAAAGGGCAGGCAATCTTTTAGCGCTCTTTGAGCATAGTTCCAAATTGCCATCCAGAGTGGTTGGATCAGTTCACAACTCTACCAGTAATGCATTAAGATAAATTCAGAATGGGTGAATGACTTAAATATAAAAAAGGAAACAATAAGTAAATTAGGCAAACACAAAATAATATACTTGTCAGATTTCTGGGGAAGGAAAGATTTTAAAACCAAGCAAGAGTCAGAAAAAATTACAAAATGTAAAATAAATAATTTTGGTTACATTAAATTAAAAAGCTTTTCTACAAACAAAAACAACGCAACCAAAATCAGAAGGGAAACAACAAACTGGGGAAAAAATCTTTATAACAAAAAACTCTGACAAAGGTCTAATTACTCAAATATACAAGGAGCTAATTCAATTGTACAAAAAATCAAGCCATTCCCCAGTCAATAAATGGGCAAAGGACATGAATAGGCAATTTTAAGATAAAGAAATCAAAACTATCAATAAGCACTTGAGAAATTGTTCTAAATCTCTAATAATTAAAGAAATCCAAATCAAAACAACTCTGAGGTATCATCTCACACCTAGCAGATTGGCTAAAATGACAGCAGGAGAGAGTAATGAATGTTGGAGGGGATGTGGCAAGATAAGAGGTTTTTTAAAAGAAGAATTTAAAACTATAAATGACTGAAGATAGAATCAAATCATTAGTAGTTAGAGAAATGCTGATTAAAACAATTCTGAGGTTTCCCTTCACACCATGCAAACAAGATGGAGCTTTTAGTTTTAGTTCACCTATTATCAGGGCTTCTAGGATTGGAAATTTTGAGAACTGATCCCCAAATTACATTCCATAGGAGTGTAGAATTACCTCCTTCTGTGAGAAAAGAGACTAATTTTCATTTTGTCTTTATATTCCTAATACCTCACAAAACTTTCTTTTGGATCCACAACTGAGAGCTGGCAGGTGGACAGCAAAGAAGGAAATCAGTCCTGAAAAGGGCTCAGCAAGCCCTCCCACCAGAGGGAGTAGTCTTAAGATAAAACCAAACTCAATTTGGAACTATGCCCAAAGGGCTTTAAAAGACTGCTTGCCCTTTGATCCAGCCATACTACTGCTGGGTTTATACCCCAAAGAGATAATAAGGAAAAAGACTTGTACAAAAATATTTATAGCTTCACTCTTTGTGATAGCAAAAAATTGGAAAATGAGGGGATGCCCTTCAATTGGGGAATGGCTAAACAAATTGTGGTATCTGTTGGTGATGAATACTATTGTGCTAAAAGGAATAATAAACTAGCGGAAATCCGTGTGAACTGGAACAACCTCCAGGAATTGATGCAGAGCAAAAGGAGCAGAACCAGAGAACACTGTACACAGAGATGGATACACTGTGACACAATAGAATGTAATGGACTTCTCTACTAGCAGCAATGCAATGATCCAACACATTTCTGAGGGACTTATGAGGAATGATGCTATCCACATCCAGAGATAGAACTTCGAGAGCAGAAACACAGAAGAAAAACAACTGCTTGATTACATGGGTTGGTGGGGATATGATTGTGGATGTAGACTCTAAATCACTGGAGTCCAAATATAAATAATAAGGAAATAGCTTTCACATGTAAAACCCAGTGGAATTGCTCATTGGCTATAGGAGGGGGGTAGGAGGAGGGGAGGGAAAGAACATGAATCATGTAACCATGGAAAATTTTCTTAATTAATCAATAAAATAAAATAAGATAAAGCCAGACTATTGTTCTTTAAGGTAACAGGAAACCAATGGGAGTTTATTGACTAGGGATTGATATGGTCAGACCTCTCTTTTAGGAAGATTGATTCGATGGTAGAGTGGAGGATGGATTGGAATGGGGAAAGATAGACCCACCAGCAATTTATTTAATAGCCCAGGCATGAGGTGAGGAGGACGTGTTCGGTAGCAATACCATGGTAAACTCTCTTGGCAGATGAATTAAGCCAGGTTGAGGGTAACTGACAGTCCTTGAACCCTTCAGTAAGTTAGGGGCAGAGCAATCCTAGGCATGGGAAGACTTCTTCTGGCAGATGAGAACAATTTATTCCAATGTGAAAGATGTGAAAGCTGGTACTTTGGAGCACTCAGAGCTTGATCAGACATTGAAGATGCCAAGGTCATCCACTGCATCGTGGACCATTGCTAATCTTAACTTTTGTCTTACCACTAGACTTTGATGACTCTGCAAAAGAGAATGAAGCTTATTACTTTGTGCAACTCTGCCTCATTTAAATCCAATTTATGCTCCAATCAGAGATATGATCCCATGATGACATTTGGTCCTCTTTGAAATCTATATAGATCTATATAGAACCTATAAAGACTATAGCCAATCAACCAACCTAGCATCAGACTCAGGAATGATAGGTGGGCAATAAATGTTTATTTTTTGCATTGGATTAGAGTGGGATTTGAACTACATTAATGATAGGATTCAGTTGTTAAAAAATTCCTATTATTAATCAATCAATCAACAAGCATTTATTAAGTACCTACTGTTTTTCTTGCAGAGCAATATGCTAGGTACTGGGGACATAAAGATAAAACAATAAAGGGTTCTTGCCCTCTAAGAACTTGCATTCTTTATAGAGAGATTTAGTAAAATAGTAAATGAATACAAAGTAATTTTGGAGGGAGAGGGGCAAGTATCTAGGGGCTCAGGAAAGCTTTCCTGTGCCATGTGACATTTGACCTGAGTTTTGTAAGAAGAAAGAAATTCTCAGAGGCAGAGGTGATGAGGAAGTACACGCCAGGGTTGAGGAGCAGCCTGCACAAAATCATGAAGATGAAAGATGGAATGTTATGTATAAGGAAGAGCACGAAGGCCAGCTTTATTGGAATTTAAAATGCATAAATGGGAATAAGGTATACTAAGCCTGGAAAGATAGATTGGAACCAGGTTATAAAAGGTTTTAAATGGCAAACAGATACTTAATTTTGATCCTAGAAGTAATAGAGAACAAATGGAATTTATTGAACAGGAGAGGGACAATGCCAGATTACTATTTTAGAAATATCACCTTGAAAGCTCTTTGGAGGCTGGATTGGAGAGGGGAGAGATCTGAGTCAGGGGGATCAATGCAACAGTCCAGGTCACATTACCATTTTTGTACTGAGCAATGTTCTAGTACTAGCCCTGATCCCTCCAGACTATTTAACTCTGTTAATTTTCCTAATAATTAACCAATCACTTAGATATTTTTTCTGGCATGCCTAGCCCAAGAGGCTGAAAGGGATAGACAAGGGTGAGCTAGAATCACCTAGCACCTACTCATGAAAAGTGATTGTTAAATGTTCCATTGTGAGAATTTACACTTCAAAAATTGTCAAAGGCCACAAATCAGATCTTGATTGCCTTGTTGATTTCTAGGATTAAAGCAGTTTAAGAAAAGAAAATAGTTAATAAAGAAAAAGTTAATAAAGTTAACAAAAAAGTTAATAAAGAGAAAAAGTTAATAAAGCAGATTGAACTTTCAAATATGTGTTGCTTTTAGGAAGTTGTTAAACATTTAAGTATACCCCCTGCATGGAGCCATAAAGTGGTCTCTGCCCTCAAGGTGTTTGCAGTAGGTGTGTAGAGACAAAGCTGGTGCATGACATAATGACAATACCTAAATCTATACTAAATGATGGGACTACATTTATAAATGCTACAAGTGTTTGCTCCCTGAAGGGAGAGCTCAATGTGGGCTGGCTTTGGCTATCCATTGATGGATTAATGGTGCATCAAATTTAAAGGAAACATTAATCAAATGAAGAGTAAATGCATTGCTCTACTACTCTGAGGCTGGATGCTGAAATGGACCAAAAGCTTATCATTCTCCTGGGGCCAGTAGAGTAATGGTTACCTCATCATCACATAAGACCTCATCAGCCTTGGTTCTCTACTTTTTCATGACCCTCCTCCTCCTCCTCCTCCTCCTCCTCCTTCTTCTTTTTCTCTCCACCCTATCCTTTTTAAGCTTCTCTTTGTGTATTGTCTCCCCCCCCCTTCCATCTTAAGGATACCAAGGATAGGGACTATCTTTTTTCTTATTTGTATCCTCAGCCCTTTGCAAGTCCCTGGAACATAACTGGTGCTTAATAAATGTTTATTCATTATTTTTTAAGGAGTGTGTCTGTATTTAGCCAAACAGTCTTTTAGTCAACAGATAAAACAAATCATTAGGCTTTATTTGATGCAGGATAAAGGTTGATTAATTAATTGGGGGGGGGGATTGTAGCAAGATGTAATTCCTAAAATCTCTGGACATGCTAAAGCAGGAATCTCATGAGGAGGGTCTTTGTATTCAATTGTCTTGCAAGTGTGTTATCAACAGTGTTTCAAGGTAATTTTGACCTTATAAGGTTTCAAAGCTTTTTTTTCAAACATTATATTGCCTTTGGGAGACAAGGAATAGGATGAGTTCCTCTGTAATTCTGTCTTGGTGAGACTACATCTAAGTTTGTTACAGATTATTCCTAGGAAATAAGCTGTAATGGTGAGAGAATCCATATTTTAAAGTTGTAAGAAACCTCAGTGATCATCTATCCAAAGAATGCATAAAGGAATCTCTACCAGCACATATCTGACAAGTGATCACTCAACCTACTTAAAGACCTCTAATAAGGGGGAACTCACCCCCCTTTGGAGACAGTTCATCCTATGTTTGGGTGGTTTTTGTTGATAGGCATGTGAGAATTGGTTGAAGGAACTCTAGGTGTTTGATTTGGAAAATGGGAAGACTTGAAGATGACATGAGGACTGTCTTCAAGTATCTAAAGACTTGGTAGCTTTCAAAGGGAATTAGACTTGTTCTGTTTGGTCCCAAAGGGCTGTAAGGATGGGATTTTGTGCAAAGGAGAGGGAACCAAAGGGATAGACAAGGGTGAGCTAGAATCACCTAGCAACTACTCATGAAAAGTGATTGTTAAATGTTCCATTGTGAGAATTTACACTTCAAAATTGTCTTTATTGTTACAGGGCAGAACAAGAAGCAATGAATGAATGTTACAAGAAGACAAATTTAGTCTTAAAATCAAGGGGAAAATTCTCTAACAGTGATTCCAAGTAGCTGAGTGGATTTAGGAGATAGCAGTTCTTCACACAGTCTGAATGGCCAGCTATGGGATAGTCAGGTACGTTGTGGACAAGATTCTTTCATGGGTCTAGGTTGGCTGCTCATATCCCTTCTAAAAATGAAATCCTGTGATTCTGACCAAGAGAAAAGGGACTAAAGAATGATGATTGGCCAGGACTCCATGAAATAGGAATCCAGTTTCTTTTTCTACCATCCAGTAAAATCCTTGTGACAGGGACATGAGTTAACTACAGACAGGGAGGTCTGTATCAAAGAAAAAGGGCTGGCTAATTCATGCCAAAGGAATGTGACCAGAAAGGCCCTCCCAACCACAGCTGCTACCTGAACATCCAGGTTTGGCAACAGACCAAGGAAACATGCTGAAACTGCAAACCTCAATGACAAATGGCAAAGTTACAAAGGTTTAAATCTGAGATGAAAAAAGGAACTGTTTTTGGCCTGAAGAAGAAAGGAAAATCAAGGCCACTCTTGGCTACATTATATTATATTTTGAGTAGAAAAAACCTAACCATGTTGTGAATCAGGTTCTCCTACCTATATGCTATTTGGAATTTGAGGAACTAGGATATTTTCTGCCAAAATTATTTAAACCCTATTCCTTTTAGCATCCCTTGATTTCTTTCATTCTTTCACAAAACCCTTTTGTACAGTTCTAGCAATGGAACCCAAAAGATAGATTTATAAGATGTCCATGCTAGAGTCCTTCCCATGAGGCAGGCACCCTGCTAAAAGCTGAGGGTATATTTCTTATTGGAAAAACATTTGAAGGCATGAAGATTATGGCTGGTAGATCAGATTTAATAAGTTTACTTGTGTTATATGAGCAGTACTTTCTAAATGTTAAAGATACTAATCTTGGAACCAGGGTAGGGGATTGGTGGGCTGTACCTGCTTGGAGATATCAGCTACTGCTCCATTGTGTTGGATCATTGGGGTGCCCTGGGGTCCTTCTTTTGTCCCTAAGTCCTTTCTATGCTTCTTTGGGTATTTCTAGTTAAACCCTGTAGCCTCTTTCTCTTTTTTCCCCCTTTAAACCCTTACCTTTCATATTAGGGTTACCTAGTTGCCCCTGTAATCTTCTCCTAAATCAGAAAATTTTTAAAGAAATAAAGTAAAATAGACCATGTCTCATTCTGTTTTCAGGCTCCATTAATTCTTTCTGCAGAGGCAGATGACATTTTCTTATTTATTTGTTGTTATCCTTATCTATCTGTCTGTCTGTCTGTCTGTCTGTCTGTCTGTCTCTCTCTCTCTCTCTCTCTCTCTCTCTCTCTCTCTCTCTATCTATCTATCTATCTATGTTTGTTTGTTTGTTTATTTTTACCAATAACATGTAATAACAAATTTCCACCCAAGTTTTCCCAAGTTATATATGTGAACTTATCTCCTTCCCTTCCTTGCCTTTTTTCCTCCTAGTGCTGGGAGGTGATTGGATCTGGGTTGTACAGGATTTATCATGCAAAACACATTTCCATATTGTTCATTTTTGTACGTGAATAGTCTTATAAAACCAATACCCCAAAATATGAACCCAAATAAACAATTGAAAAACATAAAAGCAGGCATTTTTCATCTGTGGTCCATAAATTTGGCTTTAAAATCATTTTTGATAATTGTATTTCAAGAAAATTGGTTTCTTTTATAATCCTATATATTTTATTTTATGCATTTAAAAACACTATTTGGAGAGGAGGTCCATAGGATGATAGGAGAGGAGGCTGACTGCCAAAGGGGTCCACGACACACAAAAGAATAAAAATCCCTGACTTAAAAGCCCCAAATAAAAGGACCTGTTCCATTTAGCATCACCTTGTTTCTCCCATTCTTTCATAAACGTACAGTATTGATTCTTAGACAGAAGGTAAGGGACTACTTACATAACAGGGTGGCTAAGTGGTATGGTGGATAGAGTAAATGGCCTGGAGTCAGAAAGAACTGAGTTTAAAGCCATCCTCAGACACTTACTAGCTATGTGACCCAGAGCACGTTATTTAACCCTATTTGCCACAGTTCTTTTCATCTGTAAAATGAATTACAGAAAGAAATGGCAACTTACTCTAGTGTCTTTACCAAGAAAATCCCAAATGGAATTAGAAAGAATTGGGCAGGACTGAAATGATTGAATATCAATAATGACAACTCGTATAACAGAAATTATAGAAATATATTCTATAAGCTCTTTCTCTTACTACTTGTGTGACCTCAATTAAGTCACTTAACATCTATGGGACTTAATTTCCTCATTTATAAAATGAAGAGGTAGAATTAGATGCCCTCTAAGGTGCCTTCCAGCTCAAATCTATGATCTTATAGTAAATTTTAGTTTGACCAAACAACCACTAATTGTGATATGATTTGTGCATCATAGAGAAGGGGAAAGGTTCTGCCCACAAACATCAACCACAAACTAAAGGTAAACTGTGTTTCATGGAATGACCTCAGATTTCCTTCCTTCTTCCCTCTAGGAAGCTATCTATTAAGTGATAAGCCACAACTGGGGAAAGAAATGGGGGCTCTATCACTAGAAAATATAAACTCAGAGACATTGTGATATTGTGGAAAGACTGCTGATTTTGGAGTCAAGGGAGCTGGGTTTGAATCTTACCTCTCTCACTAGATATGACCCTGGAAAAACTACTTGATATCAATTTCCTTACTTACAAAAATGAGAGCAATGCACTAATCAGGCTCAAAGGTCCTTATCAGATCTTAATTCTCTGACTCCTTGAGGGGGTATCTAGGTCTAATCCTGGGTCTGCTTGGGTGTATGGTCTTAGATCACACACCTTTTCTGAGCTTCCAAAGTGAGATGCTGAGTCAAATGATCTCTAAGGTCTCTTCCAGCTCCAAGAAAACATACTACTAAAAAATTGAGGGATTCTTTTTCTATTCTCTAAAGGAATTCCATCCACATTGATCTTTTATTTTTTTCAGTTACTCTAAAGCATCTCTTCTACAAAGCATCTCTAGGCACAGTTATGCAGGAAGGGTGGGGAAGGAAAGAGAGAGAAACTGTTATTGTGTCAAAGATAAGAGTGGTCCCTCCCTCATCCTTCCCTCATCCTTTTAATGGTGTCTGGGATTGTGAGAGAGTTAGAGTGAAGACAGATGACATAGCATGTCATGGAGGAATGAGTACTGGATTTAGAATCAGGAGTTCTGGGTTTGATCGCATGGCTTCTGTTATGTGTGGAAAGAAGGATTTTAATTTTTTAAGACTCAGATTCCTCCACTAAATATGGAGGTCTTTCTTGACTTCTCCCCCCACCCCAGCCCCCATTATTAATGCTCTTACTCCAGTCAAAGACTATGTATTTTCTTTGTATATATGTATATGGGGCAACTAGACAGCGCCACGAATAGAGAGAGAGATCTTTCTGAGTTCAGGTCTGGCTACAGATACTTACTAGATGTGTGATTTTTGGCAAGTTGCTTAAACTCTCTCTCAGCTTCTCATCTGTAAAATGGGGATGATAAAAGCACCTACCTCCTAGAATTATTTTGATAAATATAATAAGATAATATTTATAAAGTGCCTAGGACATAGTAAGTATTATATGAATGTTATTATTATTATGTGGTCTCTAACGTACTTTCCAGCTCTAGATTCATGATCCTTTGAGTTGGATCTTTGAATATCACCTTTCCATCTCCAGCTCTCACCATTGGAATGACTCCTTAGCATTTATGAAGAAATCCCAAAGCTGGGTACAGAATGAAAAAAAAAAGGCTGCTTCTATCATCTCCTGGGACCTCAGTTCTCTGTCTTGCTCATTTTTCCTTGAGCAAACACTGCTGGGAATTCCATTTCCATCCCCACGCCCACCCTACCCCCACCTCCAACAAAATGAGCAGCAGAGAAAAACATAAACAGGGCCGGGCATAGCCAAAAATGTGAGTGAAACAAGGGAAACAGATTTCTATGCCTGGCACTGGTCCCATATTGGCACTAAGTAGAACACATGCCATTCTCAAAATTGCACTGGCATCTGTGATATTGCTAAAGGCTGAATGGTAAAAGTCCCCTGAAGATCTCACAATCAGTTATGCTGTTTTCTCTACCTCCTTCCCATCTCCCATTCCCATAACTGAAAATATTCCATGGATAAACTGATATATGCTCATGTCATCTTTCTGCTCAAAACTCTTCAGTGGTCCCTTACTTCCAAATGAAGCTCAAAATCTTTGACCTGACATTCAAGGACAAGGCCACCGTTCCAACTTTGTCTTATTCTTCCCTCAATTTACTTTATCTTTAAACCACAATAGACTTTTGGCTATTTCCCTATTCATCTCCAAAACTTTCTCACTTCTTACCACTGGCTTCTAGGATGCCCACTACCCATTCACTTTCCCTTGCCTGTTCAATTCAATTGAAGTCTAGAGATGTTAAGAGATTTTCCAAATGTCACACATGTGGTAAGTAGAGAAGAGATAGGATTCAAAATCAGGTCTTCTGGTTCTATATTTTCCATTCTTTCCACTGTACCACACTGCCATCATTGGATTATTCATGGGAAATTCAAATTTTGGCAGATCTTCCCAAGATAGAAAGGATTTGGGGTCTCAAATGCCCGTCATAAAAAGTCCTCTAAGGTGAAGCTTCCTAACCAATATTCAAAGCAAATCCAAAGCAAAATGACATCCTGTGAAGAAAGCATGTAATAGTGGCAATTCTTTTTTCAGTAGGGGCTGGATCATATACTTTCCAACTATGAAATTTTATAATTCTATAATGCTATAAACTGGCTCAGAGGGTTAAAGCTCTAGAGTGGGAAGTAAGCTTAAAGGTCATCTCTAATTTCCTCTTTTTATAAATGGAGAAACTAGGTTTCTCCCTAGATTAAGATTTTTTTTTCAGTGACTCACAATTACTATTTACTAGGATATAAAAGAGTTTTAGTCTATATCAATGGAAAAAAAGTACCTGTATCAATGACATCACAAATCCTTGAAGTATATAGATACAAGGATAAATAGCCCATTTCTTCCAAAAATCCAATAACCCAAGACAATGTATAGCACTGAGATCTAAGCCAAATCCAGAATCACTTTTTGTCTTGTTAATATGTGGCATGATTTAAGTGTCAAGAAAGTTTCCCTTTTCGTGGAACAGTCATAGTCTTATAGAGGTAGAAGGAGCATTAGAGGTTACCAACTTCAACCCCCTACTTCATGAAAGGAATCCCCATGACAACATCACTGACAAGTGGCTGTTCAGCCTCTACTTGAATAGTTCCTATAACAGGATGATCACTACTTCACAGGGGGTCTATCCTATTTCCAGGCATCTTCCATGGTTAGAAAGTTCCTCTATAAATTGAGCCAAAATATATCTTTCTGTTGTTTCCATCCATGCAACATTCTTCCACTTCACACTTTACCACATGCTCTTTGATAAAGTGATTATTCCTTGGACTAAACACTCTGTCTTTCAACTACAGTTATTTTAACTGTTTTTCTTCATTCCTGGAACTCCCTTCCTCCTCAACTCCACCTCCTGGCTTCCCTGAAATTCCACCTAAAACCCTGCCTTCTACAGGAAGCCTTTCCCAAATGCCCTTTAATTCTAGTTCTTTCTCCCTTGATTATTTACAACTTCTGTATATAACTTTTTTCTACACAATCAACTTCATGTTATCTCTTCCATTAGACTGTGAGCTTTTTGAGAGCAGGGGCTATCTTTTGCCTTATTTTTTAAATATCCCCAACACTTGGCACAGTGCCTGGCATATATACTATAGGCATTTCATAAATGCTTATTAACCAATTGACTACTTTCTGGGGCTGCACATGATATCCCCCCAAATACTTGAAGATAACTATCATGTCTTTCTGAAATATTTCTCTACTATTTTCTTAGATGAATATCCCTATTTTCTTCAACCATTCATCACATGCTATAGTTTCAAGTTCCCTTACCATCTTTGCTGCCCTCCTCTGGACATATTCCAATTTGTCAATGTCTTTCTTAAATGTGGTTCCCAGAACTGAACACCATGTACTAGATGTGGTCAGAACAGCATAGCTTGCAGTAGGACTAGTGCTTTGCTTACTGGATACTGTACTTAAAAATAAATAATGTGGCCTAAAATTGAATTAGTTTTTTTGGCCAGTTACATCATACTTTTGACTCATATGGGGCTTGGAGTAAAACAAAACTAAGTATATTTCGAAACAAACTGCTTTACCTTTCCTGAAGGTGCTTATATAATTGAATTTCTGAACCTAAGTATAGATTTTATTTATCCCTATTCAATTTCATCTGCTTAATTTCAGACTATCATTCCAGTCTATTGAGATCTTTTTTTGAAACCTGATTTCATTATCCAATTTACCAACAATGCCATCTAGCTTTCTGTCATCTCCAAATTGAGGAATCATGACTTGTATTATGTATTTATGCAATTTGTTGATTTTTAAAATATTGAATGGGATAATTAAAAGACAAAAGGTAGAGGGTGGCTAGGTGATACAGTGGATAGAGCACCAGGCTTGGAGTCAGGAAGTTCAGATCTTGCCTTAGACACTTATTAGCTATATGTCCCTGGGCAAATCACTTAACCCTCTTGCGTCGGTTTCCTCAGCTGTAAAATAAACTGGAGAAGGAAAGCACAAACCACTTTAGTATTTGAGATCTCATCATCATTCATAATTGTTTTATTGAGATCTCATCATCATTCATAATTCTTTTTTCAGTAGGGGCTGGATCATATACTTTCCAACTATGAAATTTTATAATTCTATAATGCTATAAACTGGCTCAGAGAGTTAAAGCTCTAGAGTGGGAAGTAAGCTTAAAGGTCATCTCTAATTTCCTCTTTTTATAAATGGAGAAACTAGGTTTCTCCCTAGATTAAGATTTTTTGACTCAGTGGATTAAGAGTCAGGCCTAAAGATGGGAAGTCCTGGGTTTAAATATGGCCTCAGACACTTCCTAGTTCTATGACTCTGGGCAAGTCACTTAACCCCCATTACCTATTCTATATCCCTCTTCTGTCTAGAACCAATACTCAGTATTAATTCTAAGAAAGAAGGTAAGAGCTAATTTTAAAAAATTTAAATACAAGGAGGCAGAGTCAAGATAGCAGCTTAGAAACAGCAAAAGTCAAGTCCTCTCTGAAAACCCTTCCACAACAATAAAAATCAAAACACTTTGAGGGGAATATGAAACCAAATACAACAACAAGACAGAGCCATGGGACCCTCCTGCTTGATTCAACTTAAAAGGTACACAGAGAGGGTTGAATTCTCAGGTTTAAGAAAAAGAAAGAAAGAATGCCCAGGATCCTTCCCCCAACCACTGTGCTGAGACTCAGGTGGTTGCTGGGATCTCAGGGTGAGAGATCCAGCCCAGAGAGAGTGCCTTGCTACCATAGTTATGTGAGATTCAGGACTCCAACCACAGCTGGCAGGGAAGCAGCTGAGGGAGAGAGGCAGAGAGGAGGGCAGCCTGGTCAAAGGCTTCAGCCACCACTTTTCCATCTTGAGCCTCTGCCTCTGGAGGTTTTGGCTTCAGGGAACATCCAGCTTTGCAGATCAGCGAGGCTGGCTTAATCTTATTTATGAATAGTGTAGATAAGAAGCCTTCAGAGGGGAGGGAAGCTCAAGCCCCACCTACTGCACTCAGACCCTTGGTAAGAATTCAGCTGACTGGGATCCCAGGGTGAAGACTGCAACCATGATAGAGTACATTGGTGCTACCACTGGAAGCTCAAGGCTCTGACCTGGAAGCTGGCAGGGAGGTAGCTGGCAGAGAGGAGGATAAGAGTAACTACCTTCAGCCTCATATCTTCACCTTCACCTTAAGGTTCTGATGGCAGCTGGGGAAGATCTGGCCTCAGGGCTCATTAATACAACAGGTCAGCTCCATCAGCCTAATGTAGTTAATCAGTAGAGCAGAGAAGAAGTCCCTTCAAGACAGAATAGCTCAGACCCACAGATCCAGAAAATAACAGAGGGACAAGAATACAGCCAATGGGGGTGGGAGGAAAGAAGGAAAAAATATAAGTAAGCAAGAGAAAAAGAAAAAGAAATTACAATTGATATCTTGTATCCAGGTAATGAACAAAGAACGAATAAAACAGAGGAGGACCAGACACCAGGCAAAAACTCAGAACTCCAGCAAATTGGACACAGGCTTTGAAGGAAATAAAAAAAAATAATTCAAAAAACAATTAAGAGAGGCTGAAGACAATTGGGAAGAGAACTTAAAAAGCAAAATAATTCATCTGGAAACAGAGGCACATGAACTAAAACAAGAAAATAGTGTCTTTAAAACCAGAATTGTAAAGCTTGAAAATGAGGAAAAGAAAGTGAAAGGTGACCTACAAAGAAAAACAGACCAAAAAGTCAGGGATGAAATTCATTCTTTAAAAATTAGAATTCAACAACTAGAAGCAAATGACTTCACAAAGGAGCAAGAGTCTATAAAACAAAAACAAAAGAATGAAACAATTAACGAAAATAGGAAACATTTCATTGATAAAACAACAGACTGGGAATTTAAGAATTATTGGACTACTGAATTATTGGACTACTGAAAAATCATGACAAAAGAAAAAGCCTGGACATCATGCTTTAGGAAATTATCCAAGAAAACTGCCATGACACTTTTGAACAAGAGGGTAAAGTAGAAATTGAAAGAATCCACAGATCACCTCCTGCATTAAATCCTCAATTGACAATGACCAGGAATATTAAAGCCAAGTTGAAGAACTTCCAGAGCAAGGAAAATATACTACAAGCTGCTAAAAAGAAACCATTCAGATATCATGGAGCCACAATTAAGATAACAAAGGACCTGGCTGCATCCACACTGAAAGACTGGAAGAAATGGAATATGACATTTCAGAAAGCAAGGGAAATGAGTCTACAACCAAGAATCAACTTCCCAGCAAAATTGAATATATTCTTTCAGGGAGAAGTATGGTCATTTAATAAAATAGAAGATTTCCAAACATTCCTAAAGAAAAGGCCTGACTTAGAAAATCTGAAGCCCAAACACAGAACTCAAGAGAATAACCAAAAGGTAATTAAGAAATGAGAAAAAAAATTATATTGTGCCCTATAGAGAAGTAGAAGGGTAATAAACAGGTAGTGGGGAGGGGAATAATGCAAGAGAGGGAGAGATTGGGGTGGGTCATTTAAAAGGCACTATAGGAAGAGGGGAATAAATAAGAGGAGAGGTTGTGGGAAGGAAAGTAACATTAAGGAGAGGGAAAGGGAGAGACTGACTAAAAGCAAAAAGTTGGAGGGGAGGGTAAGAGGGATAAGAGAAATGGTAGAATCAAAGGAGGAAGTCAAAATGGAGGGGAATTCACAGACAGTAATCATAACTGTGAATGTGAATGGGATGAACTCACCAATAAAAAGGAATCAAATAGAATGTATTAAGAACCAGAATCCTACCTTTTGTTGTCTACAAGAAACACACTTGAGGCAGGAAGACATAAAGAGGATAAAGGTAAGAGGGTAGGGCAGAATTTACTGGACTGCATCTGAGACAAAGAAGGCAGGAGTAGTGTTATATTGAATCTCTGGGAGCCAGGAGTTCACACTGTGATTGACAGGTGGATCCGTTAGATGTTGGAATGTTCCCAGAGAGGCGTGTGGACACAGGAGAGAGCAATTGGCCCAGGGGGTATAAAATCACCCTGGCAGCCCTGGAAGGGGTTCCTTTTCTGTCCCTGAGACCTGAGATCTGTGGATCCTGGTCTTTGTGGGATTGAGACTTGCAGACTCAACCCTGCGAGCTCCTCCTGTTTGTTCCTGTACCATCAATAACCTGTACCCAGACCACCATCTCTGATTCTACTGCCCCTAAAAATTAGGAAATCCATCATCTTAGTTATCTAGGTTTCCCAGGGCCCGGGAGGGATCCGGGAAGCGGGCAGGAGAAGAAGAAGAGGGTGGAAAGGGGTGAATATCTCAAACTGGTTAGGCTTATCATCTAGTGAAGAAGAAGAAGCTGAAAGATTATACAGCAGTTTGCCTATCTGGTGTGGCTGTGGCCAGGCTGTGCCAGAGAGAGGCTAACCATACTAATTCCTTTACTGGGCTACAGTTTAGAGATTCATCATTATCATTTTAACTAGGGTCTCCCAATACCTCTATCCAATCCCATTATCCTCCTTTGTTAAATACAATCAAAGTTTAAAGTACCTTTCTGAAGGGGTTATTCAAAGCTTCTTTGGGAAGGGAGAAATGCAGTCAGATACCAACTATTATCCAGCTAAAGAGCCCATCAAATAATATCAATTAACTCCAGGTGGGTCCTGAAGAGATATCATCCATTGACCTAAAGGATCCTGCCTGGGCAACTGTTATAAAGGAGGGAGGTGTCATCCCATCCTCTCTCTATACTCCATCTCCATCTCCATCTAGTAGAGTGGAGTATTATTTTACTATAACAGTAGTAATTATGATCTCAGACAAAGCTAAAGCAAAAAATAGATCTCATTAAAAGAGATAAGGAAGATATTAAATCTTGATGAAAGGCAGTATAAATAATGAAGAAATATCAGTACTCAACATATATGTACCAAATGGTACAGCATTCAGATTTCTAAAGGAAAAAACTAAAAGAACTTAAGGAAGAAATAGTAAAACTATACTAGTGGGGGACCTCAATCTTCCTCTATCAGAACTAGATAAATTGAATCAAAAAATAAATAAGAAAGAAGGGAATTGAATAATATGTTAGAAAAATTAGAGCTGATAGCTATCTGGAGAAAAATAAATAGAGATAAAAAGGAATATACCTTCTTTTTAGCAGCACATGGTACATATACAAAGCTTGACGATGTACTAGGGCATAAAAATATTTCAAACAAATGGAGAAAGGAAGAAATAATAAATGCAGTGCTTTCAGATAATGCAATAAAATCATTATAAATAAGGACTTGTGGAGGGGCAGATTTAAAATTAATTGGAAACTAAATAATCTAACTTTTCAAAACTTGTGGGACAAAGAACAAATCAAAGAAAAAAATTACTGATTTCATTGAAGGGAATGACAATGAAGAAACAACTTATGAAAATCTATGGGATGCAGCCAAAGCAGTACTCAGGGAAAAATGTATATCCCTGAGTACATATATCAACAAATGAGAGAGGGAAGAGATCAATGAATTGGGCACACAATGTAAAAAACTAGAAAGAGAACAAATTAAAAATCCCCAGATAAAACTATATTGGAAATCATAAAAATCAAAGGAGAAATTAATAAAATTGAAAGTTAAAGAACTATTGAATAATGAATAAGACTAGGAACTGGTACTTTGAAAAAAACAAATGAAATAGATAAAGCACTAGTTAATTTAATAAAAAAGGAAAGAAGAAAATTAAATTAACAGTATTAAAGATGAAAAGGGTGGCCTCACCTTTAATAAAGAGAAAATTAAAGTAATTATTAAGAACTATTTTGGCCAATTATATGGCTATAAATATTGGACAATCTAGGTGAAATGGGTGAATATTTACAAAAATATAAAGTACCTAGATTAACAAAAGAGGAAATAGTATACTGAAACAATGCCATCTCAGAAAAAGAAATTGAACAAGTCAACAAGGAACTCCTTAAGAAAAAATCCCCAGGGCTGGATTGATTCACAAGTGAATTCTATCAAACATTTAAATAAGAATTAATCCCAATATTATACAAACTATTTGACAAAATAAGGAAAGAAGGAGTTCTACCAAATTCCTTTTATGACACAAATGTGGTACTGATTCCAAAGCCAGGCAGTCCAAAAACAGAGAAAGAAAACTATAGACCAATCTCCTTAATGAACACAGATGCAAAAATCTTGAATAGAATACAAACAAAAAGACTCCAGACTTCCGGGTTAAGATGGCGGCAGAGTAAAAAGCAGCGCTTAACCTCTCCTAACCGAAACATGCAGGACTCCTCAAGGGGACATAAAAACAAATCCAGACGAAGGGATGAACCCCACAACAGGGCACAGCGTGGAAGGTTTGTGGAATCAGGGCATTACCATGCTATAAAGGGGTGAAACAGCTCTCACTAAATCGCAGGCTGAACAACTCCCCCCACCCCTCACACACACACACACCACCTACAACGCCAAAGCCAGCTCAAAAGAAATAGAGCAAGTTTGGGGTACCCATTGAGTCATTGGCAGCACCAGGGCCTGTTCCTGAGAGCAGCAAGACTTAGGACCCCAAAAGGCTAAAGAACGCACACGGACTTTGAGCAAGGACACGGAGCACAGGCACGGGTGGAGGGGGGCACAGGCGTGAGCGAAAACTCTGAAACCCTGAGTGGGGAACCAGTGCAGATGGGTATACGACTGTGGAAGCAGCAACCTTAGACTTGTAAAGGAGCCTCCAGCAGAGGATCAAGCAAAGGGGTCCACCAGGGGGCTTAACCTTGAGAACAACCAGACCTGAGACCTCAGGAGCCTAAAGAGCGCAAACAGACCCTGAGCGTGAGAATAAAGCTGAGAACCGGCTGGGCTAACAATGGCAACCCAGAATCAGGAAGGCCAAAAGAGAAAGATTAACTACAAGATGAAGAAATCTTTAAAACTCGACAACTTTTACACAGAGAAAATCCAAACAACCGAGCAAACAGAAGAGGAGAACAAACAAGCAATCACATCCAGACCCTCCCAAAATAATGAAAACTGGTCACAAGCTCTTGAAGAGTTCAAATCTGAGATGTTGAGAAAGTTGGAAAAGATTTGGCTAGAGAAATGGGAAATAGCTCAAAAGGAAATCAGGCAAGAAAATAACTGTTTAAAAGTCAGAATTTTGCAATTGAAAAGTGAGGCTCAGAAATCAAATAAACTGATTAGCAAATTGAACACCAGAAATGACCAGATTGAAAAGGAAAACCAGTCCCTAAAGGCTAGAATTGAGCAATTAGAAGCTAATGATCTCTCAAGACAGCAAGAACAAATAAAACAAAGTCAAAAGACTGAAAAATAGAAAGAAACATGAAATATCTCAATGAGAAAGTGACAGATCAGGAAAACAGGTCTAGAAGAGACAATCTGAGAATCATTGGTCTTCCTGAAAAAGCAGAAATTAATAGAAATTTGGACTTGATACTAAGAGAAATAATTCAGCAAAATTGCCCTGAAGTTCTACAACAAGAGGGCAATATAGACATTGAAAGGATCCATAGATCACCCTCTACACTGGACACAGAAAAGTCAACACCAAGGAATATAATAGAAAAATTCAAGAGCTTTCAAGTAAAAGAAAAAATCTTACAAGAAGCCAGCAAGAGACAATTCAAATATCAAGGAGCACCAATCAAGATCACACAGGATCTGGCAGCCTCCACGCTAAAAGACCACAAGGCTTGGAACATGATATTCAGAAAGGCAAGAGAGATGGGCCTTCAGCCAC
>NC_058133.1:44380033-44412281 GCF_016433145.1 Gracilinanus agilis | reverse complement strand
AAAGGAATAATAAACTGGAGGAGTTCCAGGTGAACTGGAAAGACCTCCAGGAACTGATGCAAAGTGAAAGGAGCAGAGCCAGAAGAACACTTTACACAGAGACTGATACACTGTGGTAAAATCGAATGTAATGGACTTCTGTACTAGCAGCAATGCAATGACAAAGGACAGCTCAGAGGGATTTATGGTAAAGATGCTACCCACATTCTGAGGAAGGACTACAAGAGAGGAAACATAAGAAAAACAACTGCTTGAACGCATTGGTTGGGGTGGACATGATTGGGGATGTAGACTCGAAACTACCACACCAATGCAACTATCAGCAATTTGATACATGATAAAACCAGTGGAAATGTGCATCAGCCATGGGGGAGGGAGGTGCGGGGGGTGAAGGGGAAAGTAGGAGCATGAATCATGTAACCATGTTAAAAATGAATATTAATAAATGTTTTTAAAAAAGACTCCAGCAAGTTATCATGAGGATTACTCACTATGATCAGGTGGGATTTATACCAGGAATGCAAGATGGTTTAATATTAGGAAAACCATCCAAGAAAGAGCTAAGAATTCTGGGAAGATGGCGGTGTAGAAGCAGTATGTCTCCAAATCTCGATAAAACCCTTCACCACCAATTAAGGACAAAGGCCTCTGAGAGAACAGAAAACCAATTCAGGAAAACCATCCATATAATTGACCACATCAACAACCAAACCAACAGAAATCACATGATTATCTCAATAGATGCCAAAAAAGCCTTTGACAAAATACAACACTCATTCCTATTGAAAACACTAGAAAGTATAGGAACTTTCCCAAAAATAATAAACAGTATATATTTAAAAATATCAGCAAGTATCACCTGCAATGGGGATAAATTAGAAGCCCTCTCAATAAGATCAGGAGTGAAGCAAGGATGCCCATTATCACCTTTTTTACTTAATATTGTATTGGAAATGCTACCAGGAGCAATTAGAGAAGAAAAAGAAATTGAAGGCATTAAAGTAGGCAATGAGGAGATTAAACTATCACTTTTTGCAGATGATATGATGGTCTACTTAAAGAATCCCAGAGAATCAACTAAAAAGCTAGTGCAAATAATTAACTTTAGCAAAGTTGCAGGATACAAAATAAACCCACATAAATCATCAGCATTTCTATATATTTCCAACACAACTCAGCAGCAGGAATTAGAAAGTGAAATTCCATTTAAAATCACCCTAGACAATATAAAATATTTAGGAATCTATTTACCAAGACAAACGCAGGAACTATATAAACACAGATGCAAAACACTTTCCACACAATTGAAACTAGATCTAAACAATTGAAAAACATTAATTGCTCATGGGAAAGACAAGTTAATATAATAAAATGACAATCCTACCGAAATTAATTTACTTATTCAGTGTCATACCTATTAAAGAACCAAAAAACTTTGTTAATGAACTAGAAAAAAAAGGATAGCAAAGTTCATTTGGAAGAACAAAAGATCAAGAATATCAGGAGAACTAATGAAAAAAAAAATGTGAAGGATGGGGGTCTAACAGTACCAGATCTTAAACTTTACTCTAAAGCAGTGATCATTAAAACAATATGGTACTGGCTAAGAGACAGAAGGGAGGATCAATGGAATAGACTTGGAGTAAATGACCTCAGCAAGATAGTGATTGATAAACTGAAAGATTCCAGCTTTTAGGAAAAGAACCCATTATTTGACAAAAGCTGCTGGGAAAAATTGGAAAACAGTATGGAAGAGGTTAGGTTTAGATCAATGTCTCACACCCTACAACAAGATAAATTCAGAATTGGTAAACAACTTAAATATAAAGAAGAAAGTTATAAGTGAATTAGGTGAACATAGAATAGTATACCTATCAGATCTATGGGAAAGGAAAAAATTTAAGACCAAGCAAGAGAGAAAAAATATTACAAAATGTAAAATGAATAATTTTGATTGTATTAAATTAAAAAGGTTTTTTTGTACAAACAAAACGAATGCAACCAAAATTAGAAGGGAAGCAACAAATTGGGGAAAAAATCTTTGTAACAAAAACCTCTGACAAAGGTTTAATTTCTCAAATTTATAAGGAGCTAAGTCAATTGTACAAAAAAATCAAGCCATTCCCCAATTGATAAATGGGCAAAGGACATGAATAAGTAGTTTTCATATAAAGAAATCAAAACTATCAATAAAGTCATGAAAAAGTGTCCTAAATCTCTCATAATTAGAGAAATGCAAATCAAAACAACTCTGAGGTACCATCTCACACATAACAGATTGGCCAATATGACAGCAAAGGAAAGAAATAGATGTTGGAGGGAATGTGGCAAAATTGGAGCTGTGAATTGATCCAACTATTCTGGGAGGCAATTTGGAATTATTCCCAAAGGGCTTTAAAAAGACTGTCTGCCCTTTGATTCAGCCATACCACTGCTGGGTTTGTACCCCTAAGAGATAAAAGGGAAAAATATGTGTACAAAAAAATTCATAGCTGCACTCTTTGTAGTGGTAAAAAGCTAGAAAATGAGGGAGCATCCATTGATTGGGGAATGGCTGAACATATTTTGGTATATGATGGTGATGGAATACTATTGTGCTCAAAGGAATGATGAACTGGAGGAATTCCATGTGAATTGGAATGACCTCCAGGAATTGATGCAGAGCAAAAGGAGCAGAACTAGGAGAACATTGTACACAGAGACTGACACACTGTGGCACAATTGAACATAATGGACTTTTCTACTAGCAGCAATGCAATGATCCAGGACAATTCTGAGGGACTTATGAGAAAGAAAGCTATCCATCACCAGAGAAAGAACTGTGGGAGTAGAAACATGGAAGAAAAACATATGATTGATCACATGGTTTGATGGGGATGTGATTGGGGATGTTGACTTTAAATGATCACTCTATTGAAAATATTGATAATAATAAAATAGGTTTGATAAATGATACATGTAAAACCCAGTGGAATTGCTCATTGGTTCGATGAGGGGGAAGGAGGAAGAGAGAGAAAGAACATGAATCATATTACCATAGAAAAATATTCAAAATTTATTAATTAAGTAAATAAATATTTTTAGAAATTAAAAGACAAAATGTGGCAAAAGACCACTAAAATTCCTTTCCAGGTTGACATAGATTCATTAATCAAAACTTTGGGTTTAGCCTTTCAACTGACCATGCATCCGGCCAACTGCACCATAATCTGGAAAGCATTCCTTTATTTCCTCCCCAGGAGAATCATCAGAGACTTTGTTCTATGGAAATCCAGATAGACTATGTCTAAAGCATTCCCCAGACTTACCAGTCTACTAATCTTATGAAAAAAGGAAACACGGTTACTTTGATATGACTCCTTCTTGGTGACCTCATGCTGACTCCTAGTGACTACTACTTCCCCTTCTAAGTGCTTCACAAGCCATCCCTTGAATCCCTAGTAGAATTTTGTGAGAGGCCACATTGAGCTCACCATTAAGCACTTTGCAGAATATGTCTTTTGTCCCTATAGGTAAACAGGAATATCATCTCACTTCTAGTCTCTTAAAACCATTCCTATTCCCTAGAGCTCCTCCAAGATGACTTATTGGCTTTAATTTTACAATCACTCAGCAAATTCTTTCAGTATGATGGGATGTGATTTGTCAGAATCTAAAGCCTTGAGCTTGAGCAGAGAATTGATTTCTTCATTTTCTCCTCACCATCTTGGGCTTTCATGCTCTTTTAAGCACATGTTCCAATCTTTCTATTCTAAGGATCATATTCCTTGATAGGGGAGATAGAAGTAGATAGGAGTCACTTTTTTATTGTCATCCATTAATATTGCATTATTTGGAATTCTCTTCAATCCTCTGGCTCTGAATTTACTTTAAGAACTTTTCCATTTTTTTCTAAAGCCTCATTTGCTGGCCCAGTTCATATCAATCAATCAATACACATTAAGTGCCTACTATGTGCCAGGCATTGTGCTAAGCACTGAGAATGCAAAAACAGAAGCAGAACCATTATTGCCCTAAAGGTGCTTTCATGCAGATTAGTTGTTTGGCATTCAAAGTTCTTCACAAAAATGTCCCTTTGGTCTTCTCACATATTACTCTCATCCATGTACTCTAAAGGGTTAGCTATATTGACTTGTTATCCCGTGTCCTGTCTCTGGGGCTTTTTACTAGCTGTCCTCATGCTGGAATGCTTCTATTCCTTATCTCTGTTTCTTAAAAACTCTGGTTTCCTTTAATATTGAACCCCAACATCACCTCCTAGAGGTAGCTTTTTCTGGTCCTCCTTCCCCCATCTGCTGGTATTTTCCTTTCTAAGGCTACCTTCCATCTAGCCTCAGATAATTATTAGTTGGGTGACCCTGGGCAAGTCACTTCAAATGTCTCCTTCAGTTCCCTCATCTATTAAATGAAATAATAATAATACCTGCTTTCCAGGGTTGTTATGAGGATCACATGAGATAATAGAGGAATGCCTTGTTTTCTTTCATTCTAGAGACAATTCCTTTTTTAGAGTAAAGTTTGTGGCCACCTCGAATCGAATCTGTTGGCACCATTTTCCCAACAGCACATGCTCATATCGTGTCTTTGTCTCATTTTGAAAATTCTCACAATGTTTTGAACTTTTATGTTATTATATCTTTTATGGTGATCTGAAATCAGTGATCTTTGATGCTACTATTAAAATTATTTTGAGGCACCACAAACCACACCCATATAATGTTGTGTGTATTCTGACTGAAACACTGACTAACCATTCCCTATCGCCCACCCTCTCCTCAGGTCTCCTCATTCTCTGAGACACAACGATATTGAAATTTGGCCAATTAATAGCCCTACAATGGCCTCTAAGTGTTCAAGTGAAAGGAAGAGTCAATCAATGTGACAAAATTCATTATTGTCTTATTTTAAGAAATTGCCCCAGCCACCCTAACCTTCAGCAAACAGTCAGCAACCATTAATATCAAGGCAAGATCTTCCACCAATAAAAAGATTAAGACTCATTGAAAGCTCAAATGATAGCAATTTTTTAGCAATAAAATATTTTAAATTAAAGCACGAGTTTAGTTTTTAGACATGACACTATTGCCCGCTTAATAGACTACAATAGAGTGTAAACATAACCTTTGTAATCACTTGGAAACCAACACATTTATGACTTGCTTTATTGTAATAATCACTTTATGGAGGTGGTCTGGAACTGAATCTGTAATATCTCTGAAGTATGCCTATAATGGTATGGCATTTTGCGAACCTATAGAAATGCTAGCTATTATTATTATGTATTGTGTGTACAATTTATGCATATGTGGTCTTCATTATTATAATGTAAACTGCTTGAAATTAGGTATCTCTTTTGTCTTTTCTTTGTATCCCCAGCACTTGGCATAGGGCTTGATTCAGCAGGTGGCAGGTGTTTAAGAAATATTTGTTCATTGATTGCTTGTCCCCTCCCTCTTTTGTATTTGTCTTTGGTTGTATAACCTTTCTTCCTTAAAAGAAAACATCCTCAGAGATCTCCCTTTAAAATCACATTGGTGATTTTACATTCTTCTTATTTATTTACATTATTTATTTACATTATTCTCTATTCTTCCTTAGATGGCTAAAATAATATGAGATTATGAAAAAGTCAGACAGATTTTAGTCTACACACGCACATTATAGAAATAATAAACTAGTAAAAATAGACAATTTATTAGGGAACAGGTTTGCAGTGGGTTGTTGAAGACTGTATTTTCCCAAAGATACTTCAACATATCCCTTTCAATAAAAATGGCGAACTTTCTACCTACATGATTTTACCAATGGCTGAAAAATCCATTGCCTTAGCAAAGACCTTGTTATGAATGTCTCAGCACTAGACTTATCCCATGGGCAGCACATATACTGTCCATCCATTCCCTAGTTCATATCTAAAGCCTTTCGAACTTGTCACAGGTTTGAACTTCAGGAAGCCACAATTATCTTTACATCACAAAACTCAAGATGTAAAACCTTAGTGGTCCAAAATGTAACAACTACAGAATAACCTTACATTTCTTTTCAAAGAAATATATTTTATAAGCATGCACTTGGTAATATGAAATAATAAGGGTTATTGACTAAAATAAGATTTATTAATAAGAAGTAAATGAAAAATCCTAATTCAGAAGCCATTTGACCTTCAGAAAAATAGAATGGAAGTCTCTTCTCCCCTTCCTAATTCTCTTCCTCCTCTTCACATTCCTCTTCCTCTTCCTCCTCCTCCTCCTCCTTTCTCCCTCTCTCTGTGTTTTATGATTAAAATTATCTCCAGAGGCTGATTTTGGGATAAAAATATAAATGTATTGATTATATCAGGTTTATTGCTTAAGACAGCATCATAACTGATAAAGTGACATAGGTCTCCATGGCTTTCTCAGGAGCAGGGATGACAAGCTGGGTTATTCAGCTTAATAAAGAGATTTTTAGGAGCTCATTATTAGTCCTTCCCTTGAACATCTCAACACATCTTTCAATGGTGATGGTTAATTATGAGATAGTCCACAAACCTACCTACTCCCCTGTTTACTTATATCATGGGGAACACACACACACAGGGAAAAAAACCCTTGTCCCTTTCATTTATTAACTAAATTCTATTAAAAAGGAAGACATTCCTTGAGATTCTCAAGGACAAAGAAAATGCAGAAAGCAGCAGACTAGATGGTCTCTCTGCCCCAGATCCAAGACATGGTACACAACACAATAATTATTCCTAATACCCAGGAGAAATTAATATAGTACATGAAAAATAAGTTCTCACAATTACATTATCTCATGTGCGTATCTTCAAGTCAACAAGCATTTAGTGTGCCCATTTAACCTGGTAAGAGAAAGTCTAACAGAGTTAGCTGATGGTGACCCAGGGCAAGAATCCATCTAATCTTAGTTCCCTTCTGTGTGTATAGTTGGCTTCATTTCAATGAATCAATTAACCAACCAATAAGCATTTATTAAGAACCGTCTATATTCCAGGCCCTATGTTAGGGGCTAAGGATACGATTACAAAGCATGAAACATAATCTTTTGGTCCGTGTTTGGTTTGAGCTATTTAGAGTACCTTATGTAGAATGTTATCCAGAAATCCCACCCATTGCAGGGCAGGCTGCCCATCTTCCTCATGAACAATGAGGGGGTTTCCACTCTCCTAACCAAAGAAGGAGTCTCTGTTTCTATAGTAATCTGTGTTCAAAACAGGAACCCTCTTTTCTCTTATCTGGGATTTTCAAAAAGGAAAAAACCCAGCAGTCTCCCATGTATCTACTCATGTATAATAAATTTAAGAACAGAAGAGTTCCCCATCATAACTTTGCTTAATTAAGCCAATTTTCAACTATCTGAGGCCAAATCTGAGAATGTCTGCTTAGCTCACAAAGGACAACCAGCTACATAGTTTAGCTGTTGCCTTGAGGATGACCCAACAGATACAGGGATGCTGTCCTTCTGACAGGATGCTACTGATGGCTAAGCTGCACTTTAGAAGTTCATCTGTCCCCTGGAAGTTCAAGGGAGGGGGGCTAAATCAACAATATCTGTTGTCTTAGATCAAAATTCAAAATAAAAAATTCAGTTCTGAAAGAAGTGAGAGAAGTCAAAATGGAGAGCAAGAAAGAGAGCAGGGGAACGAGTACTGACTGCAAAACCAAGTTTTAAGAGTTTCCAAACATAATGATATTTTAAACTGTATGTATGTATACCTAGATATCATATACTTCTACGTGTTTGAGAGTGCACGTATGTAGAAACCAAAAGAGAAAATTCCTTCATAGAGTTTCATAGATAATATATATAAAGCATTTTGCAAAGCTTAAAGAGATCCATAGATGTTAGTGATTATTATTTTGATTATAACAGTAATTTTTATTATTACTTCTTATGGCAATACAATATTCTTTTGGATGATTCTATATTTTCAGGAAGTTTTTCCTTACATCAAGCCCTGGTTTTTCTCTTTGCAGCAACCCCATATCTCTATTAGTTCTGCCTTCTGAGCCCAAGCAGAAAAAACTTGATCTGGGGCAGCTGGGTAGCTCAGTGGATTGAGAGTCAGGCCTAGAGACGGGAGGTCCTAGGTTCAAATCCGGTCTCAGACACTTCCCAGCTGTGTGACCCTGGGCAAGTCACTTGACCCACATTGCCCACCCTTACCACCCTTCCACCTATAAGCCAATACACAGAAGTTAAGGGTTTAAAAAAAAACTTAATCTCTCTTCAAGTCTGAAAAAAAAAAAGAGTGATCATGTCCCCAGTCTTCTCTTCTCCATTCTATACACTCCCAGTTCCTTAAAATCATTTTTTAGGACATAGACTCAATTGCCTGCCTCTGTATTGGAGGTAGGCAACATGCCTTTTGAATGAGTATAAACAGCTCCCTGGGGCTCTTGGTAAATGATCCCCTGATTCTGACTGATTCACTGATCTGTGGCTTACCACATGGAACAGGTGCTAATTTGTCTGACAAATACCATTGAATTTCACAGTGAACTTAAAATATGACAGTGAACCAAAAAAATTATAAGCCACAATCCTGAGCCTTTAGGAATTTAGAATCTTGTAAATTTTA
This sequence comes from Gracilinanus agilis, assembly GCF_016433145.1. NCBI lineage: Eukaryota > Metazoa > Chordata > Mammalia > Didelphimorphia > Didelphidae > Gracilinanus > Gracilinanus agilis. Next base: position 44,403,697 of record NC_058133.1, on the reverse strand, counting down.
AAACCTGAAAATAATTATAAGCAAGATAAGTGGTCAGTCAGTTAATAACATTGATTAAGAACCAACAGGGCAGGTAGGTGGTTCAGTGAAGAGAATATTTGGCTTGGAATCAGGGAGATTCATCTTCATGGACAAGTCACTTAACACTCCAAGTTAGAGGCAACTAAGATGGCACATTGGGCATAGAGACAATGAGACCGGAATTCAAATTTGATCTCAGACAACTTACTAGATCCTGGGTAAATCAACTTATCCTCTGTCTGCCTCAGTTTCTTTACCAGTGAAATGGAGAAAATACCAACTACTTCACAGGGTTGTACAAATGAGACAGTATTTGATAGTACCTGGCACATAGTAGGTGCTGAATAAATACTTAATTATTTTCTGTAAGAAATTATGAATGTCAAAGCTCCTGGGAAGCATAGCAAAACATATAAAACTGTTGCAAAGTGAAGTAAACAGAACCTGGTTAAGATATACAAGACTACAACAATGTTAATAGAAAGAGTAGCAGCAGCAACAAGCCCTGAACACTGGGTAACTGTAATGACTAAACGTAGTCTGAAAGAAGAGATTGGAAAAATACACCTCTCACCCCAATTAGTAAGGGTGAGGGATTATGGGTATGTCACACTGTCAGCTTCTGTTGATGTGTTGATTGATTTTGCTAGAATATTCCCTGACCCTCCATCTCTTTCATTTTTTAAATTTTTTTTTTTTGCTATGGGGGATTGATCCTCAGGGGAGAGAGAAGAGAGATGTATGTGTAAATGGAGGTCATCTGAAAGGAAAAGACATGGCTCTTTTTTACAGGAAAAGACACAGTGCTCTAAGGCATGCATTGAAGTCTCCAAATTCTTAATGAGCTGGAACTCACCCTTTACAAACAGAATAGGAGCATTGGCTGTTGCATTGGCTGTTGCTCTTTTGCCCTTCCTGTTTGTTGACTCTACTCTGTCTCTCTCTGTCTCTCTCTGTCTCTCTGTCTCTCTGTCTCTCTGTCTCTCTCTCTCTCTCTCTCTCTCTCTCTCTCAATCTCTGGCAATGGGTCTTGAGAGTCCATGACATCTAGGTAAAGAAGTGCCATGTCATAGCAAGAACATTTGAGTGAAATGCCAGAAGACCTAGCTTGAAATTCTGGCTATGCAAAGCCTTAGTCCTGTGACCTGGGGCAAGTCATTGAACTTCTTGATAAGTCACTTAGCTTTGGGATTACTTTTACCATCAACATCACCAGCCTGCCAGGAGGATCAGGTGTGAATAACATTTTATAAACTGTAAAGCATCATCTATATTGGGTAACTAGATGGTGTTGGGAGATAGAGCACCAGACCTGGAGTCAGGAAGACCCAAGTTCAAATCCAGCCTCAGACACTTATTATTTGTGTTACCCTAAGCAAGTCACTTCATCCCGTTTGTCTCAGTTTCCTCATCTATAAAATGAGCCAGAAAAGGGAATGGCAACCATTCCATTATCTTTGCCAAGGGAACCCCAAAGAGGATCGTGAAGAGTCAGACACAACTAAAAAACAGCAGAGCAACAACAGTCATCTATATGGAGAAGGAAATGGCAAACTGCTCCAGGATCCTTGCCAAGAAACCCCCCTGGATGGAACTAGTATATATCCACGAGACCACATAGAGTTGGACATGCCTGAACAACACCTTGTTATTAGTATGGTGGGATACAAAAGAAATAGAAGACAGATTGGGTACCCTGTAAGAGCTTACTATTAATGAGGGAAACAGGACAGACATGCAGGATAGATAGAAGAATATTCCTCAGGCAGGCAGCAAACAGGCTAAATGAATATAGAAGGCAAAGAGAAGATATAACAATGTAAAGGAGATATCCAAGTGTAAGAATTACAGCTTGATCCTCTCTTACACAAGCCAGGTGAATCAATCAGGCATCTTGGACACCCTGGGCTGGCTGTGGAATGAGACAAGTCTGAAAGGAGGCAGAAGGGCATTTCAGAAAGGGAAGGATGGTATATGTAAAAGCCTGAGGGTATGGAATGAGGAAGTTAGGTGTGGGTTGTACTGTTTAGATGAGCTTGGCTCCAGGAGGACTTTTTGTGCTGGAGTGATGACTCTACCATGAAGCTGCTAAACACATTGGTTTCCCAGGTTCTCCACATCTGATCTAGGGCCAAGCTCCTACTGTTGCAGGATTCCACTGATTGGCTGATACAACAATGGCCATTTTCTATAAGACAGGAAAACTACTGTGGGCCAAGACAACTCCAGGAAGTCCCCCTTTGACTCAAGATTCCTGCAACAATACTTTATTCTTGCTCTACAGTATTAGAGGGCACAACAAGGTTAGAAAGAATCTTATTTCTTTCTGAACTGCAAACAAACTAACCATGTTTATCTGGCTTCCTACAGTAGATAAATGATCTTAGCAAACCCTCTTTATTTGGGATAAAATAATTAATTTTCCTCTGCTGATCCATAAGGTGCCTTAAATAAATCTGTAACTGGATGCTTTAGAGAAATCTTCCTCATTTTTTCTATTGAATTACTGACTTGCAGGATATCTCAGTATTTTATTTTATCAATTATGAAGTTTAAAAGAATTACACAGGGATAAAAATAACACTCAAGTGATCTGGGTGAGACAGTTAGGCTTTATAGTTTTGAATCTGAAGTCAGGAAGATTTGATCTCAAATTCCATCTCAGATACCGGTTAGCTATATGACCCTGAGCAAGTCATATGACAATTCTGAGCATTATTTGCAGAATGGGTACAATAACGGTAGCTACTTCACCAGCTTTTTGGGAGAGTCAAATGAGATTTAAAAAAAACTATTTAAACAATATCTCTTTTTACCAACAGTTTTCTGTACTGCTGGGGAATCATCAGCCATACTAAGTAAGTATTATTATACAATAGCCCTCCTCTCAAGTTCCCCCAAACTTTAGAGCATATGCAATATCTCTAACTGTGTAGTAACCACACACACACACACACACACACACACACACACACACACACACACACACACACACAGAGTTACCAAGAAGGCTCAACTTAGAGGTCACCTTCCTACACATAAGTTTTCCTGATCTCTCCAATTACATTCTCAACCTTCTGGACTGTTAGAACATAAAATGGCAGAGCTAGTAGGGACTTTAGAACATTGAACACAGATTGGCTTGAAGACAACGAATTTGAAGACTGAAAGGGAATTTCAAACATATATATTATGTCAAGACCAAATTTGAATCTATAAAAACAGAATATCCAAACTGGAAAGGAATTTTCAAAGTAAAATATTTTAAAGTTAATTTATTTTGATAAAAAAAATACTCTCTCCTTTCTGAAATTGCTTTACATTTATTCATCTCAATATCTAGGGGCAAAACCAGGAGCTGTAGGTTGTAGGTGTAGAGAGGTAAATTCTGGCTTAATATTAAGAAAAAATTCTCAATCTGTCTCAAAGTAGAATTGGCTGCCTTAGGAAGTAATGGATCCCCCTTCATCAGAGGTCTCTAGGTATCCAGTTGGTGATTATTTGTCAGGTATAATATAGAAGAGTTTTCTTTAGGTGCATGAGATAAATTAGGTTTGTGTTGGTGAACCAATGGCACCCATGCTGGAGGGGGCTACTCCCTTCTCCTTCTCCACACATGCCCGGACCCCTCTTCCAATGGGAGCTCTTCCTCCCTCCCCTGTCTGGGGTAAGGCAGGAGGCTTGCATACCACTCAAGGGTTACAGTTTGGGCACTTGGTCTTTAAAAGGTTCACCATTACTGGATTAGGTGGTTCCTGAGTTTTCTGCCAAAACAAAATTATGTGATATGGAGCTCAAATCCTGCTATAGACCCTTTCTACCTTGTGACCCCAGCCTAGTCACTTAACTTCTGTATATATGTTTCCTCATCTATAATATGGAGATAATAACAGCATCTACTTCAGGTTATTGTGAAGATCAAATGTGATAAGATATGTGGCTGCTTTGTATTAAATCTTTAAGTGTAATATGAATGGTAGCTATTACTATTACTGCTAAAACAAACAAATGAGGAAGGGAGAAAAATGAAGATGAGGCCCTTCTGAAAAGCCTCACAGCAAATTTGAATCTGCTGTTACAACATGGGATAGGAACTGTGCATATAATAGAATGGAAAATGGTTTAGGGCAAGCCTTTTGTTGATCAATTAATCGCCTAGCATTTATTAAGTACCTACTAAGTGCCAGAGGTTGTTCTAGACACTGGAGTTGCCAGGAACTCTTCAGCCCTTCCCTTATAGCATTTAGAGGGTACCTGGAAGAAACAATAGGTACATAGGTAACTGGCAAGTCTCAAAACTATCAGTGAGTTAGAGGGATGTTTATCTCAAGCATGTGAGGATATTCCCCAGCAGACTGGGTGGATGAGAACAATTTGTTGGAATGGCCATGAAGGAGGCTGAAGCAGGCACTGTGGAGAACTTAAATCTTGGTCATACACCAAAAAAACCAAGGTCATTCACTGCATCCCAAACCATCCTTCATCTAGCCCATTATCCTGACTTCTGTCTTTCCTCCAGGAAGTTTGGGATAAGGAGGAAATAAAAAGAGATGAGAGAGGGTCAGGAAAGGTCTCACCTAGAAGATAGATCTAGGGCTTGAGGGGATCACAGAGGTCATCAAGTTCCACTCCTTGATTTTACAAATGAGGAAACAGGTCCAAGTAGTAACTTGCTCAAGGTAACACAGGTAGTAAGCACAAGAGATGGAAAATGAGTTGGGGTCTCTTCTGATTTCAGGGACCCTGTTCTTTCCACTGTTCCATACAAGGTCTTCAGTCTGGCTCTACAAAAGGGATGAGTAGTGACACCCTGACAACCTGAGTAAGTTTGAAATGATGATTAAAGATGAGCTACTATTTATTGATTCATATGTGTAGAGAATATTAAGCTCAGTGATGAATATCTACACGGAAAATTGGGAAAGCATTAATGTATCCACCCAATTTCCTCCAAGCTTTTTGATGCTTTAGACTTGAGTCACTGGGCTTTGGTTGCTTTATGCCAGGGGGCATTAAATCACTGTTTTTCCCCCTTTCTCCTACAGTCAGAGGGATAAGTATCCCTCTGACAGCTGACTCATAAGAACACTGGCCTTAACTGAGACAAATGACATGGGGGAGGATGGATTGAGCAGTCTTTCATTTGGCATGGAAGGTGGGCAGGAGAGTTTTGGAGAAACAAAGTTGTTCCCAAGTTTAGCTCCCTAGATATTCAAAGTTCAGCGATGAACATATTGCTTGGGAATAATGAATAAACCCACAGTCCTTTGTTTGCAAACCTCCAAAATGTTCAGCAAGCCAAATCTCCTTTTCCAGAGAATGAGTAATGATGGACCCAGGGTGGAAAGAGAAGGAAAAGCAGTTTTTTTTCACTGCTCAGCGAAAATGATGTTTATTACACTGCTCTGGGATCAATCTGGAGAGCACAAAGACAGAGCATGCACCAGACAATGAAAGGAAAGGGTCACCCATTTAAGGTTTTTTTAATTATAACCTTAGAAGGAGATTGCAGGAAAATTCTGAGACCTTCACAAGAAAAGAAAAAAAAAGATTTGGAAAAACTAGGGAGGACAAAGAATTTTCAGATACAGCAGCTGAAAAAATTAATTCTGGAGAGTGAAAGAGAAAAGTGATGGCCTAACCCCAAGATGGGTTGGAGTTGGGGATTGGTGACCAACCAATATTGGATTGTGAGGGAGAATGGGAGGGAAGGACATGGAAGCTAGGTTTTTGTAGTGGTTAGAGTTTTGGACTTAGAGTCAAGGAAGACCAGAGTTCAAATCCTGCCTGCCTCTTATATTTACTGAACTCTGTTACCCCAGGAAAGTCCCTTCACCTGTCTTATCCCATCTCTTCATCAGTTAAATGGGGATAATAATATATATCTGACAGGGTCATTGTGAGGATCAAATTAAATAATATATGTAAAGTGCTTTGTAAAATAGATACTACAAAACGATAGCTATTATTGCTCCTATTATTATCTCATTCTTCTACCACCACCCCCTATCATACGGCTTATGTTTAACCCAATCACAGCTGTTCTTATCTATCCCCCCGTATTTCCTCATTCTGCCCTTCCTTTCATTTCAAAAGCTCCCAATCTCCTTTCTTCCCTTTGGACCCCTCAGGGAAGTTATAACTTATCTTCTATGATTCTTGACTTCTCATTCTCCCTCACCCAACATATCCAAATAATTGACAAATTTTTTCGTTTCTACTTTGATGACATCTCTTCTATCTGCTCCCTTTCCTTGATTCATGCATCCATTTTCTGTATTAAGGCCTTCATCATCTCCCTTTGGCCTCTTACAGAGCCCTACTAATTGGTCTCCTGGTTTTAAGTCTCTCCCTACTCCAATCTTTCCTTTGCTCAAGTGATTTTTCTAAAGGTTAGGACTGAGCACCTCCCCAGTCAATAATTTTTCAGGCACTTCCTTTTGACCAAGCTCTAATATTATTTCATCTTGATAACATCCTTTCTGAATTTCTATTTTATGTAAACTTTATGATGTACAGTAATATATGTATATAATTTATTAATAAAATACATATTTGGGGAGTGAGTGCTCAAAAATTTGTTATGGGTAATGGTGTGGCATCAAAAAACTTGGAGAGCATTGATCTAGAGAGATCAGCAGAGAGAAGTTAAGAATAGTAAAAGAATGCAAAAGCTGCTTCCATCCAGCAAGGGAAAAAGCTAACTCTTGCAAGGATGCAGTGTGATTAAAATGTAAATAGGTTTTCTCTCTAGCAGAATAATGTTTCTAAGCTGTACACAGGACTCAATATGTTCCAGTCCCTGAAATGCCAACAAAGGCACACATGTGTGGCCTTGGCCTTTTCATTGGACCTTGATGCTATGGTTCTTTTGAAAAAAAATTAACCAGAAGTTACTCCCCAAATTTGGTCTTTGTGGTCAACCAGACCCATCACTCAAAGTTAATTGCCTACTATTTGTGTTTTCTTGTACACAGAAAATGATGACTTACTTGAAATAACACAGTATTTTGAAATAACATAGAGCATGAATTTGTTATTGAAAACATGGTTTATGTCTTGTTATTGTTTTTGTTGTTCCTTTAGGGTCCATATTTTGGACAGAGAGATGCAGCATTGGCTTAGTGAAGTGATTCTTACTCAGGGGATTTCCAACAATAATTTAAGGGATTCCTGCTAAAAATTCTTTGCCTTAAAGAGTAATTACCCAATTATGTTACAAATATATTTTCCCTCTGTACAACAAGCATGTCCATTTTTGAAGCATCATACTCTTGTTTCTTTAACAATTTGAAACTGTCATGATCACACACATAATGATTTTGGTGTTTCTGCAGTGATTACTTGAAACTCTGACCAAGCACAATGTGTTCTTACAATTTATCAACCTGTCATCAAATTGTTTTCAAACTGCCACAAGATTTCTATATTTGAGTGCAAACCAATTTCTACTAGATGGCTAGATACATGCTCATACCCTCATTTGCATTCTGTACCCTGTACCAGAGTAACTCCCTCATTCCCTTTTGTTACCCTGTAATCATAACTCATCAACTCTGTAATCATGCGATTGAGCTGCTACAAGGGTTTATATTCTTACAGCACAAATGTCAGGCTGTTTGAAAACCATGATGTTTGGTTATGCACATTACAAATGCCATCTTGAAACCATCATGGCTCATCACAAATATTATGCAAAAACAAATCTCATATTGTTTCTTATTATAGTACTAAGATTACTTTTTGATTTGAACTTATCATCTACCTCTGTTCCTATCATCTCTCTGGTGGCTTTTCAAGGGAAATGACTGGCAACACATCAGTCATTCAGCAATTTGTGAAAGAGTAGCTGTTTTGCAAATGGTAGATGGGAAGAATGTCACATGTGAAAAGATTCTTTCTTTAAGAAGAGTTTATATGTAAATATTGTTAAAAAATAAGGAAACATGCAATTGAATAAGAAGTCCATTTGTCATTTAATACAGTGCTTGCCTTAACCAGTAGAAAAGTAAATATTTTCTACCACAATTAGCTATTCATTTTCTTCATTTGGTTAGGTGATGAAAAATACAAAATGAATTCCTTTTCTCAGTAAGAGAGTTTGTAAAATTCTACCATTTTCCACCACATATTTGTAAGGAATGTCACATTGTTTTTGTTTCAAGTCAAAATAACAAATAAATTTGATGCAGAACCAAATTTAAAATGGGTATTTACCTGTGTTGAAACAAATATTGCAACCCTTTTTTGCAAATAAAAAGCCCAACACTGAAATGAAGTATATAATGATTATCATATTATGTTAAACACATAAGTTATAATTAATTTAAAAGATAGTTGTAATTAATAATAAGATAAGTGTATAGTGAGCATTAACAGACTGTGACACATTTCAAATAAATTGCTGAGGTACAATGATATAAAGGATATTATTAGAGAAATATATGACCAGGAAAAAAAAAAAGATGAATCTGCTACATGAGAACCAAGGAACATGTCTACAGCAATCCTGGAATCCAGGTGACATCAAGAGATCTAGAGGAATGTCACCAGACTTTTGCCTAACCCTCTATGGAAGTTTGGATGGGCAAGCAGGGGTGCCTATCATTGGTATAACTGGAAGCCAAACCTCAAGGTCAATATGATGAATCCATTAAAGTATCAAGAGAAGACATCAAAGTATAATCACTAAAAAACAGAATGCATCCACAGGACATGTAATCAGCACAAGTATGAGCTTCTTTGTTCTGACTGCAACACTTTACCCCACCTCACCCCAATACAAAGAAGGCCATGTGATTCTAAGCAGAGTCAGGAAGATTTGAGTTCAAAACGTGCCTCTGACACAAATTGTTTGATTCTAGGTGAGTCACTCATATCACATTCTGTGTGATTCTTGTCAACAGTCCTCAGTAAGTTCTTCATAGAGCATCAATGCAATTTGCTAGAGGCCATTGTCTGGGGTCTTCATGGATACCAGCACAGAACTCGTCCATCTGTTATTCCTTATTCTTATTCTAAAACCAGCCTGTGTTCTCTTCGGCTTACATGTATTCTTGTTATATACAGGATGATGGCAGGAACATTGTCTTTGACAAAGAAAATCAGGGATCGTATCACAGCATTCTCACTTAACTTCTTTCATGATCATGGGCAAGTCATTGCTCCTCCCAGGGCCTTGACTTCTCCATCTGTTTAAAAAAGGAGAAGGTAGGATTAGAAGATTTCTAATATCTAACTAAGTTTCATTGTGCTTGCGTTTCCCTTGATTAAGGGCTAAAAAAGATAAGTTTGAAGACATTTCAGCTATTAGGAGAAAAAAAATTAAGATCATAGAGTTTTTAAAAGAAACTATTTCTCCAAATGTTTGTATGCTATAGTATAGATATTATTAACATATAAAATAACTCTGAATCAAAATATTTGAGCTACAGAACCCACTTATATCTTGACTAAAATAGAGGGGAATGTGATGGGGATACTTTTGGATAAAATAATATAAAATCAATTAGAATGTAGATGGGCCACAATTAATGTGAATGATGAACCCCATGAAGAGATTACATTATTACAATTTTCATTTCATGTTTCCATTGGGCTAAATTCCAATTGCCATCCATATTTTAATTATTATTCCAAATAGTAAAAATTCAAATAATACAATTATTTCACATGATTCATTATTTATACTAAATGGGATTTAGCTATAATTATTATGGCAATAATCTCCAAACTTTTTGACTGTGTATCTCTACAACAAAAAATTATTAAGCATGTACCCCCAATATATGTTCATGTACTTATTTAAAACTTTCTTAGTAATACTGTACTAATAATTAAAGCCATCATTAAACTTGCACAAAAAGGAACTATAAAAGAATGAGCTAAATAGAAAATAATATTTTTAAACTAATATTTTATTTATTAATGGTACAGAAGATGTTTTGTTCATACTAACATACTATTGTTAATAATTATGCTTTTAAGGAGGACAATGTGATTGAATATATCTTGTTATTATTACAAACCTCACTTAACCACTTTTCAGCACAGCAATTCAAAGGTCTGATTCCAAATATAGATTTTTTTATGCTTAGTTTGAATGATTATTATAACTGGAAAGGAAGAGCAACTTTATGAAGATACATAGATCCCAGTGGGAGAAATGAATCATTGGTTAAACTTATTAAAATAAGATACTAATATTTCAGTCTTATCCACCAATTATTTAAAAGGTATTTTTAAATCAAAATTCAGCTATTAAAAATCCCATCTTCCTTACTGTCAATCAATTACCTTTAGAGACTAATTGGTTGGTGCTGCATTTTTATGTTAATTTTTTAACAAATGTCTTCAAAACCCAATGAAACTTTATTTGGAAGATTTTTAAATAGGTTAGAAAATTCTGTTTCTAATTTTTAAAAAAATATTCAAATATAATTTTAAATAAAATACTAACAAGGAGTCTAAAGCAATGTATCACAAGGATCAATCACTACGGCCAGAGGATTTATACCAGGAAGGCAGGGCTTGTTTAATATTAGGAAAACAATCAACAGAATTTATTCTATCAATAACCAAACTAACAGAAATAATATGATTATCTCAATAGATGCAGAAAAAGCCTTTGACAAAATAGAATCTTCATTTATATTAGAAACATTAGAAAGCAGAGAAATAAATGGATCATTTCTTAAAATGATAAGTTGTATTCATCTAAAGCCAACAGCTAGTTGGAAGCCTTCCCAATAAGATCAGGAGTGAAGCAATGATGCCCATTATCACCACTATTATTTAATATTGTATAAGAAATACTAGCGTTAGCAATAAAAGAAGAAAAAGGAATTAAAGGAATTAAAGTAGGAAATAAAGAAACTAAGCTATTACTCTTTGTGGATGATATGATGGTATACTTAGAGAATTCTAGAGACTCTATTAAAAAACTAGTTGAAATAATGAATAACTTTAGCACACTTACAGGATAAAAATAAATTCATGTAAATATTCATATTTGTATATATTACTAACAAAGTTCAGCAGCAAAAAATAGAAAGAGAAATTGCATTTAAAATAACTCTAGACAATATAAAATATCTGGGAATATACTTGCCAAGACAGACCTAGGAATTATATGAACACAATTACAAAATATTTTTTACCCAAATAAAGTCATAGCTAATTAATTGGAAAAATATTCATTGCTGGGTAGGCCGAACTAAAAAATGACAATTCTGCCTGAAGTAATTTACTTCTTTAGTGCCACAGAAATCAAGTTACCAAAAAAGTATTTTATGGAACTAGAAAAAATAATAACAAAGCTCATCTGGAAGAACAAAACATCAAGGATATCAGTGGAATTAATGGGGAAAAATGTAGTTTTCAAACTGTACTATAAAACAGTAATTATCAAAACAATATGGTACTGGTTAAGAATTAAAATGGTGGATCAATTGAATAAAGTAGATACACAATATTCAGAAGTCAATGATTATGGTAACCAAGTGTTTGATAAACCCAAAGACTCCAGCTTTTGGAATTAAAAATTCACTATTTGATAAAAACTGCTGGGAAAATTCAAAAACAGTATGGCGGACACTGGGTTTAGACCTATATCTTACACCCTATACCAAGATAAGATGAAGATGGACATATGATTTAGATATAAAGTAAGATAAAATAAGCAAGTTAGGGGAACACAGAATATTTACCTGGCAGATCTATGGAGAAGGGAGGTATTTATGAACAAATAAGAGATATAGAACGTTATAAGATGTAAAATGAATAATTTTGATTATATTAAATTTAAGAGCTTTTGTATAAACCAAACTAATGTAAACAAGATTAGAAAGGAAACAAAAAAAAAACTAGGGAAAAGTTTTATAACAAATTTCTCTGATAAAAGTCGTATTTCTCAAATAAAGAGAACTAAGTCAAACTTATAAGAATAGAAGGCATTCCAAATCCAAACAATGCTGAGATACCACCTCAAACATACCAGATTGGCCAATATGGCAGCAGAGAAAAGTGATAAATGTTGCAGGGAATGTGGCAAAATTGGGATACTAATACATTGCTGGTGAAGTTGTGAATTGATCCAACCATTCTGGAGGGAAATTTGGAACTATGCCCAAAGGACTTTAAAAGACAGCCTGCCCTTTGATCCTGAAATACCACTGCTAAGTTTGTATCCCAAAAAGATAAAAGGGAAAAATACATGTACAAAAATATTCATAGCTGAGTTCTTTGTCATGGCAAAAAACTGGAAAATGAAGGGGCATCCACTGATCAGGGAATGGCTGAATAAATTGTTGTATTTGATGGTGATAGAATATTATTGTGCTGAAAGGAATAATGAACTGGAGGAATTCCATGTGAACTGGAAAGACCTCCAGGAACTGATGCAGAGTAAAAGGAGCAGAACCAGGAAAACTGTTCACAGAGACTGATACATTATGGCACAATTAAACGTAACAGACTTTTCTACTAGTAGCAATGTTCAAAACTTGGGACAATCCAGAGGAACTTATGAGAAAGATGCTATCCACATCCAGAGAAAGAACTGTGGGAGTAGAAACGAAAAAGAAAAACATGATTGATCACGTAGTTTGATGGGGATATGATTAGGGTTTTGATGTTAAAAGATCACTCTATTGCGAATATGAATAACATGGAAATTGGTTTTGAACAATGATACATGTATAACCCAGGGGGATTGCTTGTCAGCTCCAGGAGTGGGGAGGGAAGAGGGATGGGAAAGATCATGAATCAGGTAACCATGGCAAAATATTCTAAATAAATAAATTAAGAATACAAGGCATTCCCAAATTGACAAATGGTCAAAGGATATGAACAAATGGTTTTTCAGATGAAATTAATCCTATGAATAATCATGTGAAAAAATGTGCTATATCACTCTTGATCAGAGAAATGCAAATTAAGACAGCTGTGGGGTACTGCTTCATATCTATCAGATTTGCCAATAGGACAGTAAAGGAAAATGATAAATATTGGAAGGAATGTGGCAAAATCGGGACACTAGGGCATTGTTAGTGGAATTGTGAACTAATCCAGCCATTCTGGAGGGCAATTTGGAACAATTATGCCCAAAGGGTTATAAAACTATGATCCTGTAATACCACCACTAGGTCTGTATCTCAAGAAGAAAAAAAAACAGGGGGAAAGAATTGGAAATTGGGGAAATGTCCATCAATTGGGGAATAGCTGAATAAACTGTGGCATATTATGGTGAGGGAATACTATTGTGTTGTAAGAAACTATAAGCAAGATGATTTCAGTAAAAACTGGAAAGATCTGCATGAGCTGATGCAAAGTGAAATAAGCAGAACCAGAGAACATTGCATACAGTAACAACAATATTATAATCAACAGTGAAAGACTTAGCTTCTCTCAGCAATACAATGATCCAGGACAATTCTGAAGGGCTGATGACAAAGAATGCTATCCACCTCCAGAGGAAGAATTGTGTAGTAAGAATGCAAATTAAAGCATACTATTTTCCACATTAGTTTATTTATGTTCTTATTTTGAGGTTTGGGTTTTATATAAGTATTCTCATACAACAATGACCAATATGGAAGTATATTTTACATGTTAACACAAATATAACCCAGATAAAATAGTTTGCCAGCTCTGGGAGTGGGGAGGGAAGGAAAAGGAGGTAAACAATTTGGATCTTATATTTTCAGAAAATGTGTGTTGAAAATTGTTATTATATGTAATTGGAAAAATAAAATATCTTTTTTAAAAGTATGAGTTTTTATAGATGATATATTCATGTTGCTTTCAGCAATTCACAGAGGATCAAGTTACCTAGGAGAGGGTAGTAAATAGAGTCAAATTCTTTAAACTGAAAAAAAAAAAGAGAGAATGAGAGCCAAGGAAAAGATCTTTATATTTGGCTATTAAGGGGTCATTGATAATTTTAAGTGAGCAATTTCATAATCCAATGTCATTAGGAGAATGAAAGCCTAGGACACTAGAAGAATAGTGGTGTCCTCAGCAGATGAGAGCAGCGCTATTTGAAAGGATAGTATAGTTGTGTTGGAGACAAACCCAATAGCTGAACATCAGTGGGAGGGTAAGAGATAACTTATTTTCCCACTTTTCAGTTCTTGAAATCATGCTACAGATGCCTTGGAGTTATGGCCCATACCATGACAGCTTTGAAGACCAAGAGTCTCAGCACGGGTATTCATTCAGAATATGTTATCAAATCTGATTCCTCCTCACATCTTGGGAAGTGGTGCAGAAGTTGGCTACCAAATTGTTGGGAAATTTAAAATTTATTTAAAAATTTAAAAGAGTGAAGATTTATATTTAAAAGCTTCAATTAACTGGGATGTTGTTGGGATTTACAGATGGAAAATATATATGCTACTGGACCTCATGTTTCTGAAGTATCTGGATTTCCACTTATGGTTTGGTAGTCAGAAGACAGCAAAGGCTGGGAGCTCAGTCTCATACTGATTCCCTGCATTCCTCCTCAAGCCCTGCTTTCAATTTTAGGAGGGAGAGGAGGGGATTCTCAAACTCTGTTCAGTCAAAGCAGAGCTTTTAGGGTGACTCAGGGCTTCTCTCTGAAAAGAAAATACCTGGACAGTATCTCCTGAATGGGAAAGGCATTTTAAAAGTGTCAGTAGCAGCCCACCGTGAGGCCAACATTGTGGACCATTTCTGCCTAGAAGTGGAAAGCACCAGAAATACTGGAATCAGACTTTGGCTTTGGCTTTGTTTCTCAGTTCTTGGATCTGTGTGACCTTGCACAAGTCAAGACCCTGTGAAGTGAGAGGGGCAGACTAGACGAACTCCAAGGGTGCTTCCTGCTCTCAGTCTTGGCAGTCTGGACTTCTTTTTATCATGCAGTCCCAAACTGGAATAACTCTTTTAGGGGGGACCATTAAAAGTGATTGCAGTGGCACATTTAAAAAAATCTTCAAGAGGGCAGCTGGGTAGCTCAGTGGATTGAGAACCAGGCCTAGAGACGGGAGGTCCTAGGTTCAATATACTCAGATACTTCCCAGATGTGTGACGGTGGGCAAGTCACTTGACCCCCATTGCCTACTCTTACCACTCTTCTGCCTTGGAGCCAATACACAGTATTGACTCCAAGATGGAAGGTAAGGGTTTAAAAAAAATCTTCAAGAGGGGTACTAAGCTAGAATTTTATCAATTACAGATCAGATACGTGTAATCTAGGGTACAACTCTATTTGGAGCTTCAGGATAAAAGTTACTTTCCCTGGTTACCGGTGGGGGAAAAGGGAGACAGAGAAATTGTTCTATTTAGGATTAGAAGGTGACAGTTAGCTTAATCTCTGCCAACTTGGCTTCCCTGCCATCAAACATTGCTATACAAAAGACAATCATAACTACTGAGTAAACATATTGATTAAATTAACTAGTAAAACAACAATCAGGAAAGTCATAGATATTAGTTTAGTCAATAGAACATACAAGAGTCAGGGTGGGGGCAGGAGTCTCTGATACAGGGGTAAGACAAAATCTCAATTCAACTGAGGAGAGAACTAGCTTACTCTAGTGCATCTACTATGGACTAGATTTTATGCTAGGTATAAAGACAAAAATGAAACAGCTGCTACCTGTAAGCAAGTTATTTACAGTCTATTGATGAAATACAAATGGCTCATCCGACCATTTATAGCTTTCATAAATCTGAGTTAAACCTACTTTTCCACATTAACACTAAACTAATCCTTTCACGAATGCTACATTCTAGTTAAATTCAACATATCACCTCCCACCTCCATGGATTTGCCCAGATTCCATTCCTGGAATGCCCTAACTCCTCCTCTCCACCTCTCAAAATCTTTTGTCTTCCTTTAAGCCTCTCTCTGATCAAATGCCTCCTTCTCCATGAAACCTCTCCTCATCTTGCCAGTTGCTCACGTGCTCTCTAGCTTCAAATTAATTTTTTAGTATATTTGTGGACAAGTTGTTTATTTCCAATATCCTGTAAAGTCTTTGAAGGCAGGGATTATTTCATTTGACTCTGTATCTCCAGCCCCCAGAACAGTGTCTTTTACATAGCAGGGATGTAAATGTTTGCAGTTCTTTCAAATGATTGCATATGGCACTACACATTGGAATATCTGTATTTTGAGAGTGAAGGATCATTTTAAAAAACACATTTTTTCCTCCACTCCCATTCAAACTACCAGAAAGAACCAGAGGCATGGCTCTTGATAAAGAAATGATGCTCGATTAAGAATTGAGACATAGAAGTGAGGACATCTTTTTCTATAGTCCTGTAAATAATAACAGATGAGTAATTATGAAAATTAATATTGGTACAAATCTAGCCTAACCTAGGAAGGATGAGGATTTGAATCATAAAAATTCCAGACTATTTATGTGCTGCTATGAAAGAACATGCCTTTATCCTAAATGGAAAAGTACAAATATTGGGATAAAAAATATTTTAATTGCTGAAACAAGAGACTTCAACAGTTAATCCTGCCTAAAGGGCAGAGCTTCATTCTCCACGAATGCTACTGTATGTGGGTTATTTAGAGTGGTTAACCAAATATCTGAGGACAAGTAATTAGCCTAACATCCCTGTTCTGCATACTTGTCTCACACACAATTTACAGAACAAACCCACAGAAGGGAAAAATAAAAGACCATGGAATATTTTTTCCAATCCCAAGAGGTTTGAGGTCTACTTTTCCCCCTCAAAAACTATTCCTTCAGTGATATTAGGATGAGCAAGAATGGGCTATTTCCTCTTCTTACATAAAGACAGAGAAATAGCATTTCTTTTACATCACTCTTTAATTTCCCTTCTCTCCATTTTAGGTAACAGAAAGTATTGCATTGCATAGCATTCTCATGTATTACTTCACCATCACAAAATACAGAGAAGAGGTTGGTTGGCCAGCTGTACCAGTACAAAGTACCTTCTAAGCAAGAGTTTAATTTAATGGTGAAATTAAAATAACTCCTCTCTGGGACAAAAAAAAATTCTGTGGGAATTTATTTACTTTACCAATAATAACAGTGGATTTGCCTCATTTTTATAATTCAAAGAATTTTCAAAGAATTTTTTCTTTATTTTCAAAGAATTTTCCTTACTGTGAAGAAGGAATGGCAGGTTCCCTTTTATATGCCCATTTTATAGATGAGAAAATTGGTACACAGGGAATTTAAGTAATTTGCCTAAGATCACATAGTTAATAAGTAGAATTTGCAAAGATATTTGAAACCAGGTCTTTAGGGACTTCTTTGGAATTTTTGTCCCTTGGTTCTGGAGTTGCCTTCTTAGATGTTTCTCTTTAAAACTTGTCTGCAGAAATTGCTATCTCTCTTAACCATATATCTTTGGCCTTAGTGGCACTTGAAACTGAGGTTTCCTCCATGAGTAGGCTCTGGACTTAACACTCACTACTCATGGCGGGGCCTGTGCCTTCTTAGGAAAAGAATATTTCTCTTTCATCGATCATTCTGGTGCGGTGACAGACAATGTCCAGGAATTTAGGAACAAAGTTTTCATTTTCTCTTCCTTGGGCCAGTGGCATCTGGAGTTCTTTGATCAGTTACCAGAAGGACTAGGTCCC
Source organism: Gracilinanus agilis (assembly GCF_016433145.1). Classification (NCBI taxonomy): domain Eukaryota; kingdom Metazoa; phylum Chordata; class Mammalia; order Didelphimorphia; family Didelphidae; genus Gracilinanus; species Gracilinanus agilis. Next base: position 44,386,083 of record NC_058133.1, on the reverse strand, counting down.
CTTCTGCAATCACTTTTCTTAGGCCTTCTATTTCTCCTCCTTTTCCCCCATTTATCTGTATTAAATGTCTTTTAGCCCTCTGTGACTATGCCAGCCACAAGATCCTCCAAACAGTGCTATTCCATCAAGTAATCCCTACTTGGCATTGGTCAAAAGCAGGAAATATGGGAATGAAAAAAGTAACTTCTGGATGAAACATAAAATATCAAAGTCTCATGCATAAAAATTCAAAGCAAGGAAGAATAAGCCCATAACAGGTCCTTGAATCAGGGCTCAGTTAAAGTGATTTACGCCCCACAAGCCTGTAGGACAAGTATAACAATTTAGCACTTACCCATTGGCAGCCTGGACTACAGAAAATTGCCATACTATGAAAGAGAGAGAAAAAGGACTAGATTTTGAAGCAGAAAGGAGATGTCATTCCCTGGTGTGATTTTAACTTTGCTCTCAGGTACTAGGGAGTCAAAATGGCAGCCAAACTGAAGTACTTGGTAGAAGTCCGGATCTGGCATGAGGGAGTGTCATCTGCATTTGAGAGTGTCAAATAGCCCCTTCTTCAAACCCAAAATGAGTTCAAGTCATCTGTCTTGGTACAGAATCTCATCAATCCCACTGGGATTGTTTGGTATCCTTGACCTTGTGCACTTAGACACTATGCATGTTAATTTTGTGCTCCTTGGCACTGTGCAGTGGTTCTTTTGTGATTCCTTCTCTTGGAATCAGACACAATCATTAATCAAAGTTCCATAATATTTAACAATCAATGGCAGGTTTCTGTAGTCTATAGCTTTTGGGTGTGCATTGACATTAGGGCTAATGGATATTTTAAACTTATCCTAATGCAAAATCAAAAAACATCAATACTGGTAACATGTGCTTCAAGTACAAAAATGAGAGAAAAAAGAAAACCCAAATACTCTGTTGCACATACAAGGAAAAATAATGAAATTTTCTTAGAGTCAAAAATATATCATTCACATTCCATGAAAAGGTGTCAGCCAAGTAGAGGCACAATATGAAGGTTTCTTATCCCAAAATGAGATCCATTTCCTTTTTAACTTGGCCATGATCCATAGTGTGAGTGCACATAATTTTCACCAAGTAACAACTTTTTAAAACAGTAATATAGCAGCTAATGCACATTCAAATTAGTACCAGAATCCCCCAAATCACAAGAACCCATTTAATGACAATAGCAAAACCTGCTATCATTAGGAATCACATAAGTCTCTATAGTCACTTACTGTGTGACATTTAAAAAGCCTATTGAGCTTATGGATACTTGTCACAAGTTCTCCAGATCTAGTCAATCTTTCAACTTTGGTGAAGTTATTTCTAACAAAGCTTATTACTGCCACCATTCCAAAATGTGGCAGGAGAAACCAGAAAAAAAAAAAACAACAAACAACCTCTGTACTGCTAATGAAAACCTTTTGGGTCTAAAATGTCATCGAGAATCTAGATCATTCTGGTGGAAGGGTAGAGTAAGCTGAAGAGTTACAAATGTAAAAACCATCCAGGAGCCATTAGGCTCCATGGGAAAATTCTCCCTCTGGGAATCATCCAGGGGTTACCAAACCCTCTGGGAAATACTTTCCACCTCACAGATGAGATTGTAACCCATCATGAGGTAACCAAGCCCCTTGGGAAACCTTCCTCCTCAAATATGAGACTGTAACAGCCATAAAAGGTATGTTTTTATATATCCTATCCATTGCAACACGGAGGCAAGGAATACAATAGTGAAAATAACTTCTAATGTCTCATCCATTACATTTTTATAAATGTGGAGATGGGGAATACAATAGTGATATTGCACTGCACTTCAGCTACTAAATGGACCCTAACCTCTTGTTACAAACAACTCAAAGATAGGCAAATGATCAGTCAGAGGGAGTGGTGTTACTAGATATCTGAAAATCACTTCTAAAGAACCCTTAAAATCAGTTGAGATCTTTTTTTAGCTAACTAAATTCTCCAAAGGTTACTGATACAGGTTGTAATCATTTGATGGAGTCCACCCATCATTATCTATGTGACAATTAAGAAAGGTAAAAAGGAACAAAAGGCCATTAAGGCAACAAGTGACCTTGATGGATCTGGTGACAAACTCAGCATCCATAAGGACTGTTATGATTATAATAAAAGATAGTTTGGAGAAGCAGATAAATGTTTCAGGGCCAAATAGCTCTTTAAATTAAGAGCCAGAGATTGACAGGCTACAGTGAGGAAAGGAGGGGGTAAAACACTCCTGATTCTCAAACTCCTCCCCCTCTAACTGCTTCTGCTTCAGTTGGTAATGATGACCGGACTAGGATTCTTCTGGTAAGTTTTTCTTATGGCTGAAACCCCAATAATGTTCCTTTCTTAAATTTATATTCCTCTCAGGTCAGTTAAAGGAAATATATAGAAATTATTTATCTAACTGTTGAGGACAGATGAGATCTTAAACTGGCAGCCAACCGGATTCAATTTAGAAGTTCAGACTGAATTGTAAGGATCTTTCAAATGATTATCAGGCACAGCTTTGAAGGTAAAAAGTTATATTAGGAATTAACAAGGAAAATTATATAAATCCAGGAAGGGTTTAGGATAAATGAAAGGTGCCCCTAAACTGTTAAATTGATGCCCCCTTCTTCCTCCTCACTGGAGAAGATGAAGCACTTAATTAAAACTGGCTCTCTTGCTATAGATAAATATCTTACTCTCTAATTACTAAATAATTATATAACTACATTAATGAAGAATAGAGTTGACAAATAGGCTAACCCTATGAGTAGAAACTACTGGCTTAAGCTACAATGGTTTCTCAGGAGAAACCCCAAGTCAGGAGAAACAAGCAAAGTATCTCCTCACATCCAATCCCACCAATTAACTGTCTTCAAACCTTCTCAACTGTCCCTCACCCCAAAGTTCTCCCGGGGGGTCCCCTGGAATTCTGGGTGAGGCTCTCCCTGTACCTTTGCAGGGATTCCATGCTTTGCATCTGCACACAACAGGACCTATGGTTTTGCCATGGAAAAGGGTTTGTCCAACTTGTTTATGGACTGTTACAATGGCATTTTCTCCAATCCAGTCATAGGAGAAAGGTACAAATAAAGACAATGTAACAGAACATATAAGCTAATGGCCAAAACATAGTAGCTGAAAATGACTTAATATAATAGAAGATATTAGATTAGATTAATATGTGAACTTAAAAAGCAAAATTGAATTTTAAAGCAAACAATGAGCAAATACAATAAGTGTGACAGGATACAGGCACTCAGTGTTAATAGAAGGTTTTACTTGTAAGCAATCAATTCGAGTCCTTTTCTCCAATTCTGATAGCTACATTACAGAGACTTCTTCACTATTTAGAGGGGAAGAAACTGAAATAGTTAACATTAATAAGGCAATGGAGTCTGAAAAGATTTCTACATGCTCGTTTCCCAATGGAATCACAGGAGGGATTGTTTAATTAGAATTTGCTCCCCAAGACTCTCTTAACTAGCATCCCATTTACATGTTCATGCTGAATGCCAACAGTGCGTGTGTATATAGGGAGGATATATTTTGATGTAACCCCTCCCCTCTCTCTCTTCCCAGAACAGTGGAAGGCTGAGGGGAGAGCTTGGCAGTAAAGTTTACTCATGTGGTCATACGTAAGCTTTGTACTTCTATTTTTTATTTCTTCTACTTCAAGTGATTACTAATAAATCTTATAAAATATAATACTTAGAATTATTGATATTAATTTAAATTTGCAGTATATATATATATGAATATATATCCACATGTATAGCTAGTATATACTGTTAATATAGTATATATAGCTATTACATATTGTTAGAATTTTATAGAACTATTATATATTATTTCATGTTATATAGGCACAGTAATATATATATAATACTATATAGCTATTACATATTATGTAGAGCTATAATTATATATTGTTATTATAATATTATATATTATTAATATAGGTTGTATGCAATTATAGATATCTATCTAGCTATGTCTATTTTTGGTGAAGAAAGAGACTCAAAGTTTGTAAACTTCCCCAAAGTCTTGCAACTGTATGCCTCACATACTTTTGTTTAAAAAGAATAGAAATCTAAACATGAAATTGTATCTTAGGTAAATGACTACAGGTTATGATTTATTGTTAAGGGAGTGGCAGGGAGTGGCAGGAAGTGGGACAAAGGATAGCAATCTCTTTAGTCTTCTCTAGTCATCCCTGACTTTGTCATAGGTATAGACCAGAAGATGAAGGAGAAAGCTAAAAAGCAGCTTCCTCACTGTAGTGTTGCTCTCAGACCCTTTTCTATTTCAGGAACTAGAACCCTGGAAATAATTGCTTAGCAAGGGGGATGTGATTATAAATAAGAAATAAATGGGGTTTTGATCATAAAGCACTTATAAATTGGACTCAGAGAAGACAGCAAGGGACATATAAATGAAATAAAAAAGATGTGATCTTGACCTGGACATCCTCCACCTTCTGTGAGAGGCTTGGCTGAAGGGAAGAGCTTCATCACCATTGGTTGAGATAGTTGACTGAACAGTTCTCCTCAGTAAAAAAACTTTGGAGAACCCTGATCAGAGCAGAAGTAATGAATGTGGAGCAAAGTTGCAGGTGGGTCTGAAGAGAGTACTCCATCCAAAGACAACAAGAAGGCTAAAAGAAAAGGTCATGGAGGCTGGCTATAATAGCTTCCTAGTCCTCCCTGAAGGGAAGAGGTCCACTAACTTCCATATCTTAGTGAATATTGGACAGGGTATTAGGTAATAATTTTAAAATAATAATTAAAAAATAAAAAATAATTTAAGATAATTTAAAAATAAAACATTGTAGGAAATAATTAAATAATTAAAAGATTAAAAAGCTCACATTTATATAGTGTTCTGAAGTTTGCAAACTGTTTTTACAAAAAAAGCTCATTTTATATTCATAGCAATTCTTGGAGGTAAATATTATCTCCATTTTACAGATGAGAAAACTAAGGCATACATAGGTTAAATGACTCACCTAGACACAACTAGAAAGTATCTGAGGCTGGATTCAAAATCAAGTTTTTCTTGACTGCACGTCCAGCATTCAAGTATTCTAGCTACTGTGCCAAATAGCTGCCTGAACTTGAGCCTGAGGACAGCTGGCCAGTTGAAGATCAGTTGTAGTAGAGTTAAGGTACCCAATGAGTAGTCATGCAGGTATATTAACCAGTCAGAAAGCAGCTGAGAGGCAACACCAAGCAGGGAGTATCAGATGGCAATGACTGGTGTAGACCAGTCGGAGTAGACCCCAGTGAGAGTGGCATGATGACTTCAACAGAAAATATCCATATGTGCCATATCAGGGACATGAGTCATCCCTCAGACTGTATTCTGTGGCCTTGTGTTCCTCATGGGGGTATACATCATGTGTCATCTTCCCACAGGTTCATTCTTCTTTTCTTACTGAGTGTGTGTGTGTGTGTGTGTGTGTGTGTGTGTGTGTGTGTGATAGTGAGTTCAAGGGTTATAGTAGAAGGGAATGTTCTATTTTTGTTTGAACTTTGGATGGCTAGTAAAAGCAAACCTCTTTAGGGGTTGAAGAACTATGGCTCCAAAAGGATATCCTGACCTTCAAAGTACCTAGAACTTGGGATAACCTTCAGGGGTTCCAAGATTAACAGGGGCCCTCTGTATTACACTTAAAAATGGGAAACGACTGGTTATTAAGAGGCAGTCATATGGTGTAATGGATAGATCCCTACACCTGGACCTGAGTTCAAATTTAGCTCTACTTCCTAACTGTGTGATCCTAAGCTAGTTACCTAACCTCTGTCTGCCTCAATTTTCTTAACTGGAAATTGGGGGTGTAATAATAGCACCTACTTTACCAAATTCTTGTGAGAATCAAATGTGAATATTTGTAAAGTACTTAGCACCATGCCTGGAACATAGGCTTTTTAGCAGCAGCTAGTTCCTTTCTGCCTAAAATGATATGGTAAAGATTAATGTGAGAAACAATCTACAAACAGGGTGTGTGTGTGTGTGTGTGTGTGTGTGTGTGTGTGTGTGTG
>NC_058133.1:44365300-44380023 GCF_016433145.1 Gracilinanus agilis | reverse complement strand
AGAGACAGAGACAGAGACAGAGACAGAGACAGAGACAGAGAATGGGCAGATCATTGATTTATTAGACAGTTGGCCTTAAAAACCCAAACCAAATTGTTTTACAAGTTAAAGAAACAAAAAGATACTGAGTTTAATTGTGAAAACTCCAACTTGGATTACTGTAACAAACTAATGATGTAACAAACTATGAAAAGATGTTGGCTTTGAGGCTGCTGGCCAGTATTCAGCTTAGGTTGGTGGTTCCTGAAAGTTGTTAGCATTTTGTAGTTCTATGGAATTACTTTGTAGATTCAATCCCATTGTTGGCAAACTATTTCTTTCACAATCACTTCCCTAACAACAACATCTTTTGTAAGATCCTCTGGTTTTGGATCTTTCCTTAAAAGCAGAATAAGTAAAAATCTCTGGAAACAAATCATTTGCCAGGATCCTTCAAGACCCATCTCTTCCATGAAGTTTCTCTAAGCACTTCTCTTCCCCAGGCCCAGTTGAAAGCAATCCCATGCTACCTTCACATCAAAGGCATGTATAGCACGTGATTTGGATGGACTTTTAACTGCCTTCATCCTCTGTTCTATATAAATAACAAGTACAAAATGCCTGGAGAAGAATGAAAAAGTTGGTGACATCTCACTTTTTCTCAACCCATGTAATTACATTCAGAGGATGCTGGAAAATAGCTGAAAGAATGAAAAAAAATTAAATTTTCAGCTTCACAGACAGGAAATGACTGGTCCCTGATGTATACTGATCAATCATTTCCAAATCAGCTGTCTGAGTACAGTCAGATCATTGACTTGTTAGACCATTGTAGACAGAACTAATGCCAACTTCAAAAACAAGATATGGGGGGCAGCTGGGTGGCTTAGTGGATTGAGAGCCAGGTCTAGAGATGGGACGTCCTAGCTTCAAATCCGGCCTCAGACACTTCCCAGCTGTGTGACCCTGGGCAAGTCACTTGAAGCCGTCCACCGACTCCACGAAGATTCCTAGTGGGTAGGACACTCAGAAAGGGGAACCAAGGACTGAGTGAAAATGGGTTACGGGGTTAAGGACTAAAGAAGAGAACATAAGGTGAGAATAAAGACACGTAGACATAGAAAGTTCTGGCATAAGGTAGACAGACAGTGAATAAGCTCTGGTGGGCAAGAGCTTAATCCTCAACTGCCATATAGTTACTTTTATTGGGGTTACAACAGTATAGGGGAAAGAGGAGAGCCAAGTGGTCTGATATATTAACATTATGAGGTAATCATCAGGAGATACAAACTGCCAGAACCTAAAACAATAGGTAGAGCTAACACCTGGATCAGGAGCTGATATGGCCTAAGGCATCCAAGGATGTTTGATACATATATTAATTGATCATTGTAGGTAAAGTAAGGAGACTGAGATAACTGACCAGTCTTCTGGAGTGTAGCCTTAGGGAAGGGCTAGGAATTTGGCAAGGTTGAGGTTCAATTTAACTCAAGGTTACAGAAATTAGTCATAAGCAATACAAGAGTCAGTTTTCTAGCACTCTTAAAATAATATCACAATTAATGTATACCTGGTTTGCTACATCACTTGACCCCCATTGCCTACCCTTACCACTCTTCTGCCTTAGAACCAATACACAGTATTGACTCCAAGAGGGAAGTTAAGGGTTAAAAAAAACAAAAACAAAAACAAAACAAAAAACAAACAAAAAAACAAGATATGGTGAGAAGACACTGCATGCAATTACAAAAACTCCATCCTCACCTATTCTAAGAAATATCAATATTGAAAAATGGAAAACAGATTAAGGAAAGGTATAAGTAAAGCTGACTATGTCTTAACAGGCAGGAAATGATTGATTATTGATGTGTCATTTCCAAATCAACTGTCAGCTTATTAGGGGAAAGATCAAATCAACTTATTAGGGGAAAGATCAAAACCAATACTAAATTTGAAGGATAAAGACAGTTTTAAAAAAAGATACCACATGCTATCACAAGAGTTCCAACATGAACTGGCTTAGGAAAAAACCCAAGAACAACTATTGATGACCCCAAAGTATGAAAAACAATAAAGAAAAAGAAATAGATAGGCTACAACTATTTCCACAAGTTGGTCAAAGGACCCTAGAAACCATATCAGAGAAGAAATTTTTGATCTTTTTGCCAAAGAGATAAATACAGAAAGCAACAGTAATAACCTAGAAATTTATAAACTCATTGGGGGAAAAAACCCATGGACAAGAAACAAACATAATTGAAAAAGGTAGCCTAGCATTTGATAAAACCAAAAACATATTCCTCAGGGAGGACTCTCTTCTTGACAGGAACTGCTGGGAAAACTGGGAAGCCCTGGCAGAAACCGGCTTTAGATCAACATCTTATATATAACATATACCAAAAAAAAAAAAAGCTTAAGTGGATACATAATCTAAAAAAAGAAGTGGTCTTTGCATAAAAAGATTAAAAGAGAATAAATGGATATGTATTTTAGATCTATAGCTAAATGGAGAAATTTTTAAAGAAATGATAGCTTAATTCTCTATCAATTTTTTTTAAAAATAGAGGGCATTATAAAATTATAGAGGACATCATATTTATAGAGGGCTTTATAAAATTAACTATTTTGATTTCATAAAATTAAAGAACTTTTGAATTAAGAGAGAATAAAAAGGAAAACACTGTAGAGTAGGAAAAACATTTATATCAAATATCACCAATAAAATTCTGAAACCAAATTACATAGGGAATTGCCACAAATTGAACAAGATGAACAAACATTTTCAGAAGAATATTTTCAAATTATAAATAAGCACTTGAAGATATTCTCCTAATGACTAATAATAAATAAATAAATGAATAATAATAATAATGCAATTTTAAAAAATCTTGAGATTTCACTGCACAACCTGCAAATTGACAAAGATGCTCCCAAAATGAAAAATTAGTTGTTTGAGGAGCTGGGGAAGACAGGCTGAGAAATACATCATTTGTGGAGCTTTGAACTATTCTAACCATTCTGGATTTGAATTTAAAATTATAGAAGAACAATGACTAATCTATCCATGCCTTTCAATTCAGCTAGCCCACTGCTGGAGAAATACCCCCAAGGAAGTCATATATAGAAACAAAGGTATAACATGTTGCAGCAGTACTTTTGTGCTTGCCAAAAACACTGAAAATAAGTTGGAGAATAGTGAAAAAACCATGGGAATGTGAGTGTAAAGGAACTTTACTGTGTAGTAGGAATGATGAATAGGAAGAATTCCAAGAAACATGGGAAGACATAAACTAACAAGGGGGAAATACACAGATCCAAAAGAACATACACATGGTGACTATAATGTAATAAAAGGATCACTAAAAGGAAGCTAAACTGTGAGTAACCAAAAAAACAATCCCAGGAATGGAGAACAGAAAATAAAATTCATTTCTTTCCTCCGGGGCATTGATGCCAGTAGACTATTAGGGAAGAAGGTTGTATACAATGTCAGATGTTGTTACTGTGTAGGATGTTTTTATATAACTGTTTTTCTCTGTAAAAAAAGGAAAGTTACTCAAGAGAAAGGTGAGAAGGAAGGAATTACCCTCGTGTAAAGACAAAAGACATCAATAAAAAGAATTTAAAAAAACAAAACCTTACCTTCCATCTTAGAATCAATACTTTGGTTCCAAGGGGCAGAAGAGTGGTAAGGGCTAGGCAATGGGACTTGCCCAGGGTCACACAGCTAGGAAGAATTATCTGAGGCCAGATTTGAACCTAGGAAATCCAGCCTCTAGGCCTGGTTCTCAATCCACTGAGCCACCTAGCTACTCCCCAAAGAATCATTTTTTAAAAAAATTCTAGAAGAGAATGATAGATAATTAAGGCCTTTATTGCTTCAAAAAAAACTATAAATTCAAATGAAAGGAGAAAATTTGTTTTCTGAAAGGTTAATATAAGGCCTAACCAATTCAGATCATGACAAGAGTATTTTTTGGATACAATTAGAAAGATAGCAAACAGATGAAAAAGTAGATCAGAACAACATTTGTGCAGCAATCTATTTTTATTATCCATGATGGTAAAACCACTACATTTGGATTCCAAAACCTCAGATTCCATTGTAGTATCTGATAAAGTAGAAATGGTTCTAAAGGAGACAAAGATGAGAAGAGACCAAGTTCATACAGAAGAAATTTATGCAGGAGATGGAATAATTTTGAAAATGTTAGCAGGTTCATTTTTAAGGTGCTTAAAGGAAGGAAAGATAGCCAAAAATTGGAAAATAATTGCAAATGTTACCATTGCCATCAAAAGGCAATGAAGTAACTATTGACTCCATAAAAACTATCATAACAATCTACACATGTATTTTCTGGATGAAAATATGAGAAGTTCAAGTTGATGCGAGCAACAAATGGAAGACTGGAAAATTTTCTCAGATACTTTCAACCTCTTAAACCTCAAAAAGAAAGTTAAAAAAAAACCCAAAGACATGAAATAACACTCACAATCCCATACTTAACTCAGCTTCTCTCCCCTGCCTTACATGCTAATGGTATCCAAAACCATATGATCAATGGTTGCAAAAAATGTATAGCACTACTTTGGGCTAAAAACCCCATAAAGAATAGGCAGAGAGGGAATTTTTAATATTAGAAAAATCATTTATCTAACTAAAACCAAAAGCAAGCATCATATGTGATGGGAATGTACTAGAACTTTTTCCAATTATATAAATATGAAGCAAGGATGCCCACTCTCTCTACTATAATTTGTTACAGTTCTGAAAATGCTAGCTATAGCAATAAGATAAGAAAAAGAAATTAATGGCATAAAGATAGGTAAAGGGGAGACAAAAATATTCCTATTTGCTGATGATATGATTGTTTACTTGGAAAATCCTAGAGAATTATCAAAGATAATTGAGGCAATTAATATTGTCAGCAAAGTTGCAGACTATAAAGGAAATCCTCAAAAATAAATATCATTTCTCTATAATAATAACAGAACTCAAAAAGCAGTGAAAGAGAAATTCTATTCCAAATATAAAAATGCGTAAAATATATAGTGATCAAGATAGCAAAGCACATAAAAGATTAATATAGATTCCATTACAAGTCTTCTTTAAAGAAATAAAGAAAAACTTAAATAACTGAAGGAATATTCAGTATTCATGGGTAGGCCATGCCAATAAAATAAAAATGACAATGCTACCAAAATTATTTGACACTTTTAATTCTATGCCAATCAAATTATCAAGAGGATACTTCATTGAACTAAATAAAATAATAACAAAATTCATTTGGAAAAACAAAAGATCTAAACTGTCAAAGGAAATGATGAAAAGAAGTAGAAGGAAAGGAGAAATAATACTTCCGGACTTCAAACTATATTATAAAGCAACAGTAATCAAAATAATTTGTTAATAGGTTAAAAAAAAGTAGAGACATGGATTAATGGATCAGATTAGACAAGGGAGAATCAGAAACAGTAGGACTCAATAACCCAGTGTTTGATAAAGTGGAAAAAATAAAATACATAGAAAAAAAAAACTCCTTCTTTGATTAAAATTACTGTAAAGAACAGGAAAGAGAAATTAGGCTTATACTTTACCCCATATTCCACAATACATTCTAAATAGAAGTATGAATTTTATATTAAAGATCATGCTATGAAAAAAAACAGATGAGAAAGAGATCATATGCTTCTCACAGTTATGGTTAAGAAATGTATTCTTAAACAAATGAGAGACAGAGGCAGTTACAAAATTAAAAATAGATAGCTTTCATTGATACCTTGAAACTGAAAAAGCTTCTGTATAGGCAACATTAATGCTGCTAAGATAAGAAGGGTAGTGGTCAAATGGGGAAAAAATTTATTTCAAATTTCTCTGATTAGGGTTTAGTATACAAGACATTAATTAATTAATAATTAATAAATATGTATGGCTAATAGCCATTCCCTATGAGATATCATCAAAGAATGAATAAAAAATTCTCAAAAAGATTGCAAAGTATTTGCAATCACATGAACTAATGCTTCAAATCATTAATGATAAGAGAAATGCAAATCAAAACAATCCTAAGGTTTCAAGTCATACCTTGCAACTGGAAAGTTAATGTTGGAGGGGTTGTGGAATGATAGGAACATTAATACATTGTTGTTGGAACTGTAAAATGGTACAAGTATTTTGGAATTATGCAAATAAAAAGACTAAAATTACTACACCTTTTAAATAAGACTGAATTACTAGATTTAACTAGGTTTATACTCCAAGAAAGCCATTAATAAGAAGAAAGTTCCCAATAACACTTCTTGTGGATAGCTAGGAATTGAAAATAAAATAGATGATTGTCAAAAGGGGAATGACTAAACAAATTGTGGTACGTGAAAGTGACAGAATACTACCATGCTGTAAGAAAAGATGTGTGTATGTATGTGATGAATACAGGGAAGCATGAAAAAATGTATATAAACTGATGCAGCCTGAAGTAAGCACAGCACCCCCCCAAAAAATATACATAGTAACTACAATGTAAATAGAGAGACTGATACATCAAAAAATCAAAAGTAAATGTAACAAAATTATAAAGATCAAACAATATTTTAATGAAAAGGTATGAGGTGATACCTCTAGCCCACACTTTCATGGAAGTGGGAGGTGCTATACATTTCACACATTTTGGGACTTTTTCAATGTATTAATCAGTTGTATTGATTTTTTCTCTCTCAAAAAATACTGAAAGAAGAAATGGGAATAAGACTTTATGTAATTATGATAATATAAGAAACAAAATTGATCTATAACATTTAAAAAAAAAGAAAATGAGAAGAAAAAAATATCCTTTCCAAAGAATTTTCTACAGAAGACTGTATCTTCTGTAAACTGAAAAATGTAGAGAATATAAGGTCTTCCTATATTATTATTTGTTGATTATGGTTGAATGATAAAGCATTTGTTGTGTACCAGGCTTTACACTAAGCACTAGGGATACAAACACAATCTAGTAAGATAATTCCTGCCATCACAGAGCTTACACTAATGGTGGAAGACAATACACAAAAAGAACTGAAGAGGACAGGAGGAGGATACTCTTAATGCCATGGTATGGAAGTAGCTGGCCAGTGTTGTGAAGGTCTGGTTCTGGGCAAGATAAGGTAAAAAGTTAGCTAACAGAGTTCAAGGTCTTAAGAGACTAGTCCAGGTGGTTCTAGGAGTAGGAGGTTGAGGAACATGGCTGGAGTGGAGGAAGCCTGGTCTGGAAAAAGATGGGATTAGAGGAAAGAATTTGTTTTAATAGAGTAAAATATAGTTTTAAAGTTTTTTCCATGTTTATGTTAAGATCATACAAGTCCTTAGCAGATGTAACCACAGAGAAAACTTGCTAACAATCTTCTGATAATCACTACCAAATGAGACATAAAACAAGGAGACATATTCTTGCTAAAGGTTTGCTATTGTCATAGGATAGGTCAATAGGGTAGACGTCACATAGAAGAGAGATTCTTTAGAAATGGTGGAGTCTTCCAGATATTCCTTTTTAAAAAGACATTGTAAGGGGCATCTAGATGGCTCAGTAGATAGAGAGCCAGATCTGGAGATGGGAGGTCCTGGATTTAAATCTGGCTTCGGACATTTCCTAGCGATATAATTCTGGGCAAATTATTTACCCCCAGTTGCCTAGCCATTACCAATTTTCTGCTTTAGAAGCAATATTTAGTATTAATTCTAAGATGGAAGGTAAGGGTTTTTTTAAGACAATGTTGGAACACCTAGCTGATTTGGTAGATTAAAGGCTAGTCATGGAGACAGGGAGTCCTGGGTTTAAATCTTGCCTCAGACACTTCCTAATTGTGTGACCCTGGGCAAGTCATTTAACTCCCATTGCCTGGTCCTTATAGCTCTTCTGCTTTAGAACTAGTATTGATTCTATGACGGAAGGTAAAGGTTTAAAAAAAGAAAGATATTGTGTTGATTACATTGAGCCCCAGAATACTCCAAAGTTTCATTTGTGTGACCTGTGATCTCTTGGAAGAGATCACCCTAAATTTCTACTCAAGAAAAGGAAAATAGATAAAAATTGCCTATTTGTCTAGAGTACTTCATAGAGTTGGATGAACAGCCAATTAATTGAGTGAGAACATCTGTGCATGCATTTTGGCTAAGTCCTGCACAGACAATGGACTGGGTCTAAAATTGAATAGGAGGGAAAGAGTGGGTTGGATCGTATTGATAATGTTTTCAATGCTTTTAATGATCTCAAACATGTCCTTCACACAAAACCACATCTTTTTCATGCCAGTATTCTCTCAGTGTTGCTATATGACTGTAAATCCTGGAACATCACATTTTTCAAAGGAAAAAATGAGTGACCAAAGAGTAATAGAGATTCATATGCTGGATGTAAGGAGGTTACAGCATATTCCCAAAGATTTTAATTTTACAGACAAGAGGTGGCATCCAGGACATCATCTACAAAATGTGTGACCACAAAAGAGTCATATAGATTTTGTTTTTCTTTACTTTTTTCTTCTTAATTGAGGAAGAGGAAGGGAAGGAGGAAGAGAGAGAGAAAAACAAATGCATGTGAATTGAAATCTTTGGAATTAAGAAGAAAGTCAGAGATAAAATTTGGGGGAATGAGAGGAAGTTGAAGAAGGAGAAGGAAAGACCTTAAAGGAAGAGAAAGAAGGAAGATTAGAGGTGTAGGAAGAGAAAGAATCAAGCTGAAGAGAACTTAAGGGAGGAGAGGAACTGGAAGGGAGATGAGTAAAATGAGAAAGGAAAGGTAGTTGGAAAGACAAGATAGATAATTGAGAAAAGGCTAAGAAAAGTTAGCAAGGAAAGCTAGAGATTAGAGAAGGACACGTTGCCTGCCTGTAAGAACCAATAGGTTGTTCCTTCAAGGGTATGTATACGCATCCAGTCCCTACTTTTTGCATGTGCCAAAGGAGGGAGATGTAATTTCTGAGTGCACGTGGAGAAGGGAAATGATCAAAGAAATCTCATGGAAGAGGTAGATATTAAAAGATTGAAGGGGAAAGCTTATTTCCAAAGTATGTGGTATTTTCTGCTTTAACACAAAGGAACTAACCCAGTGGCACTACAAAGGGTGCCTTTGTTAGGGAGGTGATTGTGAAAGGAATGGGATCGAACCCATAGAGTAACTCCCCAGAACTACAAAATGCTAACCACTTTTAGGAACCACCAACTTGAGCTGAATCCTGGCCAGTAGCCTAGAAGCGAACATCTTCTCATTCCGTTACTGGGCCCCAGAGTAAACTTGGCTCTTTTGTAATTAAAGTTCAATTAATTTCTCCATGACTGATCCTTCTTCCCATTAAGAGCTCATTGGGAAATTGTGTTTCTGGCAAATCATGCAGTTCTGTTACCAATTATTGGTTGTGTAATTTATCAATAAAGGAAAGCTGTAAAGCCCCTTTAAAAATAAACAAGGAAAAACAAAACACACACAAAGATGAATGAGGAAGAAAGTTAAATTAGAAACACAGCGCTGTATGTCCTAACCAAAGAAAAATGGTTATCCCACATTCCAAGGGGCTTTCATCTTTGGAGGCTACAGAAATAGAAATTCAGTGATGCATAGTTGCTTGACTCCGTCACCGAAAGAATCATTTAGGAGTGACAAATAAGCCAGGAAGTAAAATAAACAGATGGGGAAAGGTTATCTATACCAGAGTATAAACACCTACAGAGAAATGACTTCTGCAATGAATTCTTCAGAGACACACCTGATGACTTGAGCATATGCTCAACAATGTCTAGTCGAGTCCGGAAGTGAGGATTCTAGGAAACCTAGAATGGGTGTCAGGAGGGATGTCAAAATCCACTGTCAAGAGCCAGACTGGGGGGAATACCAAAGTCTATGTCTGAACCTATGAAGAGCCCCTGGTTTGAGCCCAAGGGCTAAATTCATTAATCAGTTCAGTCAAATAGGGATCATGGCCGATTTTCTCCACTGAATCTATTCATTCATTCACTCCCTCCCTCATCCATTCAACAAACATTTATGAATGGACACTTGGACTGAATTGGCCGAATTGTCCCATTCTTTTGCCCCTGTGGACTTAGGCCTTCTTGGAAAACTTCATTCTTAAAGGTAGAAGAAAGTTTTTTCTAGCAGATAAAAGCAAATAAATCTACAGAGCTTCCAAAGGAACCAGCCTTGGACAGATTTTCATTATTATCTCCACCCCACCCCCCAGTGTGAAATGATCTTACCACCCTTGAATCTTGTGGAGAATTTTGTTTATGTTTCTTATTTCTCTATAGAGAGGCCACTACGTTGTGCGGCAGATAGATTATTAGACCCGAAGTCAGATAGACCCGAGTTCAAATCTGGTATTAGACACTTATTAGCTGTGTGATCCTAGATAAGTCACTTAACCCTGTCTAATTTGGTTTCCTCATCTGTGGATAATAATAGCACCTACCTCCCAGAGTTATTGTGAGGATTAAATGAGATATTAGTAAAATACTTTGCAATGTCTAATATGATATATGAATGTGTTGTTGCAGCTGTTATTATGATTATAGACTTATTTTCTATTATAATTATTTATGGTTTTGTATCACTCCCTTGAGACTACCTCTTATTTAAATCTGTATCTCCCCAACAGCTATCATAGTCCTCTGTATGTTACAAACATTTGAAAAGTTATTTGTAAAATCAAACATCTCCATCTTTCTATATGATGGTATTTATCTGAATATGTTCTCAATAAGTTGATCATATGGAACAAAATGACACACCCCTCCAGTCGTAGCCATCAGTGCAGGGCACAACAATATTTTAATTAACACAAGGGACAAGTCAAGGCTGCAACTAACACGGGGCTAAGGGGGTGTTGCTCTCAGGCACTGAAACAAAGGAGGTTCCTGCTTTATGAGATGTATCAGAATGCTTTCTTCCCAAATTAACTGAGTCCTTACACCTTTCCTTGTGGTCTTGGAATGGCAATGTCCAGCTCAATCACTTCCCTGGGCTCTGGGTCCCTATCATGGGACTCATTACCACTCTGCCTCTTTTATGGGACCTTCTCTCCCCTCAACCTCCCATATGGCTAAGGGTCTAACTACCTCTTAAAGGATCATAAAATATAAATCTAGAGGTATAAGGGATCTCGAAGCTCATTGAGTACAAGCCCTTCCACACATGCATTTTACAGTTGTCAGTCTTACCATACTGCATTTACTCCTCTCAAAAAACTCCTTCCCATCAGCCTCTGTCTGCACTTGGACTGTCAGGCAAACTTGTACTGTCAGGTACATTTCCATCATTGTCAGAGACAGTCAGGTAGATAACAGTGCTGAGCCTAGAGTCAGAAACACCTGAGATCAAATCCAACCCCAGACTGTGTGACCCTAAATCACTTAACATCTGTTTGCCTCAGTTTCCCAAGCTGCAAAACAAGGATAATATAACACTTCCCCCCCAGGATTGTTTTGAGGCTCGAATGAGATAATATTTGTATAGCAATTAACACAGTGTCTAGCACATCATAGGTGATTCATAAATGCTTGTTTCCTCCTTTACCTTCTCCCTTCGCCATCTAAAAACTATTTTTTGCCTTAGATAAAAATATTCTTTCTTATATCTTTGGGAACAGCAAAAACATAAGGGGGCCCTGTGCTCCTTCTAGCTAGAAAGTCTATAAAGATTCTAAGACGCAGCTCTGTCTTCTGGTCCAGAATGATTATTGTTTTTGTTTGTTTGTTTTTCATTACTAAAATGATAATGTAGAAATCCAAGTAGGTAGAATAAACCAGTTTTTACATCTTCAGATTATACTAAGGGCTTACTAAAGTTAGGCTACCAGTGGAATGCCAGGCTTCTAAGGGATGGATTAGCTTAGTGTGCTTTTTCATCTACTGTCTTCTGTCCAGTGATAAAAGCTGTGTGTGGGTTTTCTCTGCCTAGAGTAATTTTAAGGGACTGAGTCGCTTAGTGAAGTCACCACCACTGGTTGTATCACCATCTTGAGTCAGCATTTGGTAACACCAACCCGGGTCATCTAATTTTAGGCATCTCTGGGATCCTTGTAAACACCTCTGGGGACTACTAAATAAAAAACTCAGTGTGAAGTGGCTGAATATCCTGTTCTGAAAAATCTTCCATGCTATTTTGAGGTAATTCCATGATCCAGCATTTGTCTAGATGAGTTTCTCTACTCCATAGCCAGCTTTAGAAAATCTCAGTCCAATATGACCAGGGGCCATTCTCTACTAGATACATGGTCAAAAGATATGAACAAAAAAGGCTCTCAGGCCTAGAGACAGGAGGTCCTAGGTTCAAACCTGGCCTCAGCCACTTCCCAGCTGTGTGACCCTGGGCAAGTCACTTGACCCCCATTGCCCACCCTTACCACTCTTCCAACTATGAGACAATACACCGAAAGTACAAGGGTTTAAAAAAAAAGGCTCTCAAAAGAATAACTGCAAACTACAAACAGCTATATGAAAAAAAATGTTCAAAGTCACTCGTTAAAAGAGAAATTCAAGTCAAAACAATTCTGAGATTATACCTTACTCGGAAATAGGCAGAGATAACAAAAGACAGGAACAGTCAATGTTAGAAGGATTGTGGGAAAATAGGCATACTAATTCATTGTAGGTGGAGTTGTGATTTGGTAAAAAAAAAATCTGGAAAACAATTCAAATTATATTAAAAAGTACCTAAATATCCCAGAGATTCCTCCAGAAATAGACACATATATAGGCAAAGATATCACTGATCTTTGGGATGGCTCCCACATATATTAAAATATTTCTAGCAGCATTTTTGTGGTAGCAAAACCCTAGAAATGTAATAGGTGCCCATCAACTGGATAATGGCTAAACAAATTGTGACATCAGTATAATAAGAAATGAATAATATGAATACAGAGAAGCCTGAAAAGATTTATGTGTTAGTCCCATTTCTCACTCCAAAATAAAAAATTAATATACATAAAAATGATAAAGAACAAACTTGCTCCCAAAAGAAGGATGTGAAAAGATACCACCACTAATTGTGTTGTGGAGGTGAGGGGGAAGTGAGCTCCACAGAAGTGGAGTTTTGCATAGATTGGCATTTTTTTCCTATACATTGGTCAATTTTACTGATTTTTTTCTTTTTCTTTTTTTCTTAAAAATATCTTTATTACAAGAGAAGGGAAAGGGAATGGAATAAGTATTTATTTTGGTACCTACTATGTGCCAGGCACATTAGGTAGCTCAGTGGGTAGATCATTGGTCCTGGAATCAGGAAGACCTGAGTTCAAATCCAGTCTCAGATACTTACTAGCTGTGTGACCCTGGGCAAGTCACTTAACCTCTGCTTGCCTTAATCCATCGGAGAAGGAAATAACAAACCACTCTAGTACGTTTGCCAAGAAAGCCCCAAGGGTGATATCGGAGTACAGTGGTCCATGGGGCTAGAAAGAATCAAACACAACTGAACACAGTGCCAGGCACGATACTAAAGGATGACTTTCTGAGAGGGAGACTGATACAGGGGAGAATTTAGGGAATGTAAACACAATCTTAATAAAAATCTATTTTTAAAAAAGGTGCTCCATGGGGTAATGGAACAACTGCTGAGGTTTAGAGCTTGGCTCAAACCCCAGATTTGTTACTTATAGGTATGTGAACTTGGACAAGCCCTTTAAATTTCTCTAGGCTCAGTTTCCCTCTTTGTAAAATCAAGGACTTGTGTGAGATAACTTCTAAGGTTCCTTTAGCTCTGAATCAATGATCACAGTGGCAAACTGCAAATATTTGCTGAAAAACAAAATTTCCCCAAAGTGCCCCTGTGGTGCTCCTTTGTTGGATAAAGATGGTAAAGGAGTCTGTGAATTTGGAACTATCAAATACATTTGATGGAAAACCTGGTTGATGGTTTCATTTAAGCAATACTCGTGGTGAGATTAAAACAATTTTTTGTTTTAAAAAAAACCATGCTGGAGGCTACTCACAGGCAGAGATGTGGGATAAAAGGAGAGGGGGAAACTCATTAGATAGCACTAGGCTGTTTTCCAGACATTGTACTATATATTTGAAGAGTGAGACAATCCCCGAGATAGTCAGCCTCTGTTTCTGAAGGGCCATTTGTGACCTTGAGTTCTATTCTAAACAGTCACAAGCTGAATATAGCCTGGCCCTAATTTGTTCAGCATTTTATGGATCACTGAAAAAAAATGTCTGACAAGAAGCCCCATTTAGTCAGAACCATCCTGATTCGGGTTATCATCAGAGCATGTAACCTTTGACCCAGGACCGCTGCCAGGGTGGACATCTGATAGAGTGAGAAATTCCACGAAGGACTTTGCATTGAGATTTTCTGTTGCTGAGAAAGATGCTGGTGTGGGTTATACATCTCAGAGTGCCCCAGTCTGGCAGAGGGGTTGGGATTGGAAGGGGGGGGTGAGAGTGGGGGGAGATTCCAGGCAAGTAAAAATCCCGGCTGGTGGTTGTGAATACCCCATGATCCATGGAGATTGTGAAAGGATGCAATCATATGTGAAAGAAGTTCCACTCTTTTCTTCTCCTATTCTTGTCCCTTTATTTGTAATACCCTGAACCAATGAGGGTATGTAACCCTGTTGTTCTGGTATGTACAGAAGGGATAAAGCAAGAGAGGGAGAGGGGGAGAGGGAGGGAGGGAGGGACGGAGGGAGAGAGAGAGAGAGAGAGAGAGAGAGAGAGAGAGAGAGAGAGAGAGAGAGAGAGAGAGAGAGAAGCAGACAAACACAAAGAG
>NC_058133.1:44346750-44364976 GCF_016433145.1 Gracilinanus agilis | reverse complement strand
AGACAGAGCAAGAGAGAGAGAGAGAGAGAGAGAGAGAGAGAGAGAGAGAGAAGGAAGGAGAAAGTGAAAGAGACAGAGATAGAGGTGGAGAAAGGAAAAAGTTAGTGAGAGATAGAAATGAAAAGAGAGAGGGAGAAAGATGAAGATGGAGACTGAGAAGGCAAGATGGAGGCAGAAACAGATTGTTAAGGAGTTAGACAGACAAAGATAGACAGAGACAGAAAAAAAAAATGACTGGGAAAGAGAATCAAAAAATACCTTTCCAAAGGTTTGTTGTCATTTTTATCAAAAAAAAAGACAGATTGCAAAGAATTCTAGAAGTGAATCTATGTCATTCCATACACAATTTCCCAATTTTCATTGAAACTATCTAAAAACCGTTGGATGAGGAGCCCTATACGAAACCAGGAACACATCTCATCTGTGCTACTTCAGTGTCCTGTGAAACAAATGGCAGCACTGGCTTCCCTTTTCCTAGGCTGTCCTCACATACCCTTGAAGAACGGCTTTGACAGGTTCCAAGTTTCAGTTAAGCCCTTTATAGTAAAGAGGGAGGGAGGGGGGTTGATATAAGGCCCTTTTGCTGATGAAAGAATTACTCAGCTCCCTCTCCACAAGAGGCAAGCAGCATTTCTTCAGGATCCTAAGAAACCAGCCTTTTGAGGGAAGTTGGATGGAAGAATGTCTGGAATGTTTTCAGCCCTGAGAGTTGCCAGGAAGCCTGTATGGGCCATGATAAGGGACAGGCAGAACAGCGTTGTAACGTTCAACAAGACTGGTCCTGATCCAAGCTAGATTAGGGGGCCAGAAACCATTAGAATGAAGGATGCAATTGTCTCCCCCAAAGCATTGAGGTCCTTTGGGAAATTCTGTCTGGGCTCCCCGGGCATCGTACAGGACCATAGACTCTTTCCCCAGGTTAATGAGAGTGGAGATGTTGAATAGCAAGAAAGTTTCCATGAAAATATAGAATTAGCTTCCTTTCTCCCTTCCTTCATCCCCCTCCCTAGCTCATTCCTTCATATTAGCCTTTCCCTGAGAGTGTATGAATGGGCACACACAGAAAGCATCAGCACCAGCATAACTACAGCTTTATTTTAATTCCATTCATGAGGGCTATTTGTGGAATTGGGAACCCTTATTTCCAATTAGAAAATTTTAAAGACTTAAAAAATTCCCTGTATTAATGGGTACCTTGCCAGAATGCCTGGGCTGCTGATTCTCTTGATTGTAATTAATAAAGCCAGTTAAAATTAAAGGTGATTACATTTTAAAATATAGCTCATTATGTAAGGTGATGCAGTAATTTCTTTTCATGTTTATTTTTTTAAGTAGTTTCTGCCTCTTTGGCTTTTGAGAGGTGCATTGACGTGTAAGTCTGCATGAATGTGCGGACATGGAGGGGGAGATCCCAGACCACCGATTTATTTCATTAGTTTATTTTCAACATGGAAATCCTTCTCACCAATGCAGGCTAGCAACTCATCTGTAACATAATCTTGGTTGACCAGGAACCCTCCATGAGGCCATTTCTCTACCGGTTTCTGTAACAAAATCCAAGTCTGATTAAATAAGGAGCGCAAAATCATGGCTTGGCTACTCACTACCTGAGTCACCAACTGGAGTCTCAGTGCCCCAGTCTGTAAAATGAGGCAGGGATCTTTTTTTCAATTCTAAATCTATAATCCTATGATCCTAATAAATAACTTTACATTCTTGCCATTAATACTACATTGCAAAGAAATATATGATAAGTTCGCTTCATAATGATCTAATGTAATTAAAGTGAAACTACTTTAACCCTTCGCAAACTCCAAGCACTTGTGACCCAACTTACCCCTGTTCATTCATGTTATATTTCCCAATCCGGAGAATGTTAACTTTTGACATAGCAGAATATAAACCTTAGCCAAAGACGTTACTATTCTTTTTCTTTCTACAATATTTTGTATCAAAGTTCATTTTGCTCCCTTTCACCTGCGGCTTTTGGTTTTCTCTTTTGCTAGTGTCTCAGGTATAACCAGAAAGGAAAATTCAAGCATTGTCCATTGCTGGAATGACACAAGGAGCTTTTGGAAGGTGAAAGGTGACTAAGAGTCAGAAGAAAGGATCTTCTTAGAAGGGGTTTCCTCCTTTATGGTCCTTCAGAGTAACAACGAGAAATGGCCCAGACTTTTTGGGTACTCTTTTCCAGGACTTTCTCTTGGCTCTCTAAGGTCCCTTACAATTCTCAGATTATGGTTCTAACTGGGCTAGCCACAAAAAAAGGGCTTTGGTCTTTTAATTTGCAGATATGAAAAGCAAATACATAAATGTAAGAACTCTACATGAAAGAAACGCAAACATAGTTGCTTTTTTGTTTATTTATTTTGTTGGTGAAGAATTGAATCACTCATGAAATACATTATAATAGGTTTCTACTTATAGAAATTTTGTGGTGAATCCATTTGTAAAGCAAAGATTTCCATGATGTGCGCCATCAAGTCCCTTCCAAATCAGGGAATTATGATTAGGCAGTTAATCTTAAACCTGACCTTGAAGATAATGCCATGCCTCAATCCTCCAGCTTTTAGTGACCCTCTTCCCTGTCCCTTACATCTCAGAGTTCATAACATTCTCTATAGCAGTGATGGCAAACTACAGCTCGCGGGCCACATGCGACCCCCTGAAATGTTCTATTCCGGCTACATTATTCCTAATCTTACAAATACAATGAGTAGAACACGATACAATGAAACTTTGAAAGAGCTGCCCTAGAAACAGACTGACAGATGAGCATTTCCTTTCCTTTGGCCCCCTCTTTAAAAAAGTTTGCCCATCACTCCTTTAGAGGTTTTAGGTAGCTAAGTGTCCCAGTGGATAGAGTGCAAGATCTGAAATCAAGAAGATTCATTTCCATGAGTTCAAATCTGGTCTCAAACATGTTTACTAGTTCTGTAAGCCTATTCGTCTCTTAACCCTGTTTGTCTCAGTTTCTTTATCTGTAAAATGATCTGGAGAAGGAAAACCACGTATAGGGTCGCCAAGAGCCAAATATGATTGAAATGATTGAACAATAACAAAGTATCATTGTGGGTAGAAAATTGGATTTAAAGTCAGCAATATCTGCCTTAAACATTTAAGAGGAATCACAGCATAAATATGTAACAACACTATGCCAGCTATGCCATCCATCAGATGTCATCAGTGAACGAACTCTTACTAAATACCTACTATGTGCCTGGTTTTGTGCCAAACAGACTGGAAAAAAAAGCTTACAAAGCCCTCCTCCACTCCAAAAATGTCACATTCTACCATAGGAGACAAACGTCCAAGCAAGGCATGTATAAGATATAAAGAGAGCAAAAGGAAGAGAATTTCAGTAGGGAAGGTACAACCATAGGATTTGCCTCTAGAAGACCTTTGATTCAAAAGCCCAGCTCTTTCACACTAGCTCTGTGTCCTTGAATGAATTTACTTAACCTCTGAGTTTGGGTTTCTCAATTGCAAAATGGAGGGATTTATATGGATGACTGAATTCTACAATTCAAACTGACTTCAAGGTTCTTCACACATGATGCTTTATCTCCCAATCCCATGCCTTTATATTTACTGTTCCACATGCCTAGAATGCACTTGCTCCTTATTTCCATCTCATATAATCCCTCTCTTCCTTTAAGACATACTCAAACACTACCTTCTAGGAGAAGTCTTTCCTGATTCCCCCAATTGCTTCCTATATTAGTAGACATTTAAATTTATTAATGCTATATTAATGCAGTATAAATTTGGTTTGTACTTGCTGTCTCCCCCATTAGAATGTAACTTCTTTGTGAATAGAGATCAATTCACAATTCCTTCCTTGTGAACAGAGATCAATTCACTTTCTACTTGCATCTCTAGTTGTTCTAGCACAGTGCCTGGTAATCACTTAACAATACTGATTGATTGATTCTATGTATTCTAGGTTTGGAGTCAGATGGCCTGTTTTCAAATCATTAAACTTCTACTTCTTACATATATGGTCTTGGGCAAATCACTTAGTCTCTCAGTGCCTCAATTTGCTCATCGGTAAAATTAGGGAGTTGAAGTAAATCAGCTCTAAAATTCCTTCCAGGTCCAAATATGTGATTTTACATAGGACATTAGAAAATCTATGTGCAAAAAATATGTATTTATGCAGATCATGTATTCAAGTCCAGTTCCATTGTCTAATGTAAATAGACACATGTCAAACACATAACCCACCATACTCCTAAGCAGGAGCCATATTAAAATGTAATTAGGAAATATTTAGTAGGATAATTAAATTTACAATGAAACATAGATAGTGTTAATTTGTGGTTTTCTAAGTTAATAAATAGCCTATAACTATCTTTAGTGGGCTCATTTGTATTAGACTTTGACACTATGGGTCTACTATATATCATATTATGACTTGCTGTCAGAATTATGAACGTTAGTCACTTCACTGGATATGTTAACATGAAATGTATCTTCAGGACTCTTGAAAAATGCAGATTATTTCATAATTGCTAATTTCCTAAATGTTCATAACCTCTGAAGTGACTGATGAAATGAGGACTCCATTTTCTCGTGCTGTATCCTTGAAGGCACCACTTTTGAATGGAACTAGTGAAAACAGGAAAGCAAAAAAATGAATGCTTAGATTACTGTTTATTAATAAAGTATTCTGTGAATCCTAGACAAAAGAGGAATGCATGAGTGGGTTGCGAAACTGCTTATCCTTGGAGAACCTTTGAGATTTGTCAACTGGAAATAAGATTCAGGAGGGGGAAAACCTGAAAACTTACACAATGACATACAATGGCATGTTGGTTTGGCATTTCTGGCTCATCTTAAAAGAATTTTTTTTGGTAACTGGATAATATGCCATTAAGGAATATGATTCAAGTTCTCAGGCTTACAAAACAGGGGTTGCTATTTTTAAGTTTGCTGAAGATTCTGTTTTATCCTGGGCGACAGGCAGCCAATAATTCAGTTCAACAAAAGATCTTATGAGGCTGCTATTTGCAGATCCTGGGGACAGGGGTGATAGAAAGATAATATAATAGGGTTGTGTTCAAGGAACCTACAAACTTAGGTATGAGGAAAGTACCAATACCAAATAGTGCCAGGGAAGAACATAAGAGAGTTGCTAAGTGTTGGGTCTGCGGCAGGAAAGATTATTTCAGACTGAGAGAGTAATAGGGCTGGATTCAGGACCAGATAGGGATTAGGACTATGATTTCACGGGGGATTAGGACTATGATTTCATGGGCAAAGGGAATTTCCAGGTGAGGAAACCTTCCTCATTTAATGCAGGTCATCAACTTTGAGTCTTGGAGAGTTGCCTAGATCTGTAAGAGGTTAAGAAATTAAGACTCATCCAAATCACCAAGCTACTACTATGCGTCAGAAGTGAGATTTGAATTCAGACCTTCCTGGTTTGCAAGTAGGCTTACAAAGCCACAATGCCTCATTAGTAATCTCTGTGTATGTGTCTTTCTCTCTCATAAACACACACACAAATACACACACACCAGATCTCATGATTCATTTAGTCCTGCCAATACCCCCAAAAGAATCTCTACTATAATGTGCTGGACAAGTGGCCATTGAACTCTGCCTGAAGGTCTCTGGTAAAGGGAATCTCAATCCCTCTTAAGAAAGCCCATTTCACTTATGGACAATTCTAGATTTTAGGAAGTTCTTGCTGTATCAAACAAGCTAAAACTGACTTCTTTTCAGCTTTCTCCAATTGCATCTTATATCCTCTGGGGCCAAGCTGAGCAAGTCTAAGCCATCTTCTACATAGTTCTTGAGCACAACCATGGTATTTCCCCTTTTCTTAGGTCTTTCTTCCAAGAATTCCAAGGAGTTTTTAGCCCTACTTTGACATAAAGAAATAAGAAATGTGTTTCTCTATATAGGAATAGTTAATATTTATACAGTACTTTGCCTTACAAAATACTTTACCAGATCAGAGCAACACTTTTTGTAATAGTGAAGAACTAGAAACAAACGAGGCACCCATAAATTGGGGACTGGATTAAAAATTATGGTATATTAATACAACAAGCTATACTCTGAAGGAAGCTAGGGATACTAGCAGGCAAAGCTTGATTGATTGATAGATGACTAGAGAGATGAGAGAGAGAGATGGATAAATAGATAGATGGATGGATGGATGGATGGATAGATAGATAGATAGATAGATAGATAGATAGATAGATAGATAGATAGATAGATAGACAAATACTCAGACAAGTAGCTAGATAAAATTGATTAAGCTCTTAATGTGTTCTAGGCACTGTGTTAAACTGTGTTTTCATATATGGAGGAGTAACCTGAAAAGCATTGGAGGTAGGACATGGAAGGTCACATCAAACAACAGCTTAATAGATCCGTGGGATTGAGTTATGAGATATTTCTGTGTCACCTCCCCATCTCAAATCAAATTGAGTCAGATATTAGTGAAGATTATTTTACATTAAGCTCTTATAACTGTTTAATAGCAATTCAATTATATTAAATTACTTTTTAAAGAAGCATTGAAATTGGATAAAATATTTGAAACGATTGAAAGCCCAAGAACCACCTCTAACAAGTCAGATTTATGAAATAGGCCACCCCCAAATCTGTTATCATGTGATATTTATCAAGTATCTTCTTTGCAAAATAAAAAAAATCTTTAAGGACAAAGATTTATGATGAGTGGCAGAGAGAAGGCAGAAGAGTAGTATTTCAGTCCATCTGGCAAAATAAGTTAAAACAGAAAAGTGAAATTTTAAAAATTAAAAAAATGAAGATATAAGAATTTTTTTTTAATTTTTATTCTCTAGTATAGCACAGAATGATCATATGTTGCTTCTGCTGTAGAAACTTGTTAGTCAAAAACTATGGTCTGATCTTAAAAATTAGAGTAGAAAAATGCATTATTTTTGTAGTGTGTGGAAATAGACAGCTGAGTTAGAGCACATATACTTAGAGGTGAACTTTAGGTGTGCATTCTCAGCTTAAGAAGTAGATCTTCTCTCTCCTCTCCCTCTCCCTCCAGCCATTCTGATCAATCTATCAGATAGAAGCTATCCAAACTGTATTTCTGGGAAATCTTTCTTTTCTTCTTCCAACATGTTACTTCCATTCTGTAGGATTTTAAGATAATAAGCTCCTACAAAACACCATTTAACATATGCATGAGATCACAAGATGAATTTGCAGGTCATGAGGACTTAATCCCTACTCATTTAATTCATTCATTTATTCATTCAATAACATGAGAATTAAATAATATCAACACAGTGACAAGGCAAAAACATCCCAAAATATTCAAAGATGAGCTTTGTCGACCACATCCTCTGACACACTTCCATGTGGTGACTATTTTGGCAACTATTTTTACATTGAAGAGGCAGCTTTTGTACAGGGAGGGTAGAGGGATGGTCTCAGAGTCAGGAAGACTAAGGTACAACCTTTGCCTCTGACACATACTGATGGTTTGACCCTTGGGCAAGTCACTTAACTCTGTTTGTCTAGCTTTTCCCCTTCTGTCCTAGACTTATCATTAGGACAGACAGTAAGGGTTTAAAAACAAGAATGAGGACGGGAACTCTTCTGTTTTTCTCTTTGTATCTCTAGCATTTCACTCAGGGTCTAGTAAAAATAGTAGGTGTTCAGAAAGTGGTTACTGAATTTATTCAATTGTCTACTTCAGCCAAGGGTGTGTTTAAAACTTAGCTCTCCAACACACACACACACACACACACACACACACACACACACACACACACTCACATCAACATATTTTAAGTTAAATCTGTATTATTAATATTTTCTCTATCACTTTCTTATGTTTGGACAATAATCAAAAAATAAATAAAGCTCTGTCTGGTAGTATTTGCTGATTTCTGAGGTGTACATGCTCACACTGAACATTTAACAAGTGGCTTTTCTGAGTGGGTGACTCTAACAGCATTGCATATAGCTCTTCTTATCCTTTATCCTCCCATAAGTTAGCACAATGGGAGCCTTCTCCACTTTCTCCTAATTTCAAGAGGATATCAATGGAGTGTGCAGATTTATCCTTCTCTCTTGCCCTATGACCAGTCCATTTTCTTTTATTCAGCTTATACTTTCTTTAATAACAGAAATCCTTTGCACTACATCTGGATCATCGCTCTTTTTTTGTAGGTATAATAATAGCAGCTAATGTTAATAAAGGGCTTCTAAGGTTTGCAAAGTAGTTTATATAATGCAATAATGCATTGTAATGTGTTGTATCTTCCTCACACTCACTATGTGCTACCATATTGCACTTTGAGTAGTAGTAATAGGCACTGTGAAATGCCTGGAGCTTGGGCAGACCTAAGTCACATACTTGATCCTGGTCCATCACCAGTCATGCTGACTTTTTTCTTGCCACTGAACTTTGATGACTTTAGAAGAGAGAGTGAGGTTAATGCCTTTGAGCAATTCTGCCTCACTTAAATCCAGTTCACACCCTGATGTTATTGGTTTTCTTCAAAATTAAGGATGAATGACAATAGTAATAGTAACAATGATGATGTGATGATGATGATAATGATGATGATTTTACCAGCTTGCATTTATATAGTGCTTTAAGGTTTGTTAAAGGCTTGATATACATTATCTTATTCAATCTTTACAACAATCTTGTGAAGTAGGTGCTAGTATTTTCCTAACTTGCACATAAGGAAACTGAGGCAAATAAGATTTAGTGAATCTCCCAGTCATACATCTAGTAAGTGTCTAAGGTGGGATTTGAACCTGAATCTACTCAATCCCAAGTAAATCATTCTTTCCACCATGCTGGAGAGTCTACTGTTCTGGAATCCTTGATTCCAGTTCTGAGTCTATAGTGTTCTGCAAATGGATTTCCACCCATGTTATAGAAAGGGATTGGCCACATGGATGAGATAGCAGACTTACTGGGGCATTGGAGAGAAGGAAGGCATCATCATTGTATATTCCTTCTGCTTGGTTTCTGGACATTCAAAATTCACTTTCTGCTCCTTATCAATACCAGACCATGAATAAGATCACTGGCCCATTCAACAAACATTATGTTCCTCTTACGTAAATGGCTCTCCAAGGCCACATCCATAATTTAGATCTTGTTGACTCAGTAATAAAGTCTCAGAACTGAATGTCCAAAGCCCTGTAACTTGCTTCCTTTCCTAACCAGACGGCCCAGCTGCCAAGAGAGTCTGAGCCCTCTGCCCCTCCTCTCCAGCTCTAATTATTATACATTATGTGGTATATATTCAGTGGTCTCAAATTGCCAAAAAATGGTCCTTGTGATGGGCAATTTGGACTGAATTGTGTATACAAATAATAGAAAACACTATGTACCGAGGCAAAAAAGAAGATTAAAAGAAGGGGGGGAGGGGTATAGGAAATGATGCCGTTTCCATTAGAATAAAGACTTGTATGATGGAAGGGTCACCTCCCTACTTCTGAGTATGCCTGTTATTCTCTGATTGATTCCTATTCACCATGATGCCTCAAGATTCATACTATAAGATAATGAAAAAATGATTCAAAAACTGCTGAACCAGAATTCCATGGATATCCTAAAGGATAGTCCTTACTCCTTACGACTCCTTTTCTTGTTAGCTTCAAAAGACAAGGATGGCTTTCTGTAGTATCTAGAAGGTTAAAGTGGACTGGGGCCATTTTCTCCAAATTGGCCACAAACTTTGGCCTCATGGCCTTAGGCAAGCCTTTGTCTCAGATACAGTTGCCTACAATTCATGCCTCTTTCCTTTGTTATAGGACTTTATGGGATATCAAAAGGTTTTTGATACAGTCCCCTTCCTAGGCACTCAAACAGTGAGGTAGTAGCTACCTCAGCAGAAGAGGAGAGACTGAAGGGGAAAGAGTCACCCAAAGAGAGGCAGGGAAACAGAGACATAAAGAGAGAGAAAAAGACAAGAAGAGAAGTAGAGGGGACTGGAAAGAAGTAATCCACTGGTTGGTGCTCAGTGAAGATAAATATAAAATAACTTGTTAGAAGCTCTTACAAGAAAGCTGCAAATAAATGTCCAAAAAGTCTTGGATATTATCTTCCCAACTGATCATACTAGTAGTGATAAGTTAACAAGGATACTATTTGTTTTCTATATAATAACAAATAATATTACCTATAATAAATAATAACACCTATCCCATATTTGACTTCCATTAGAAGTCTTGTTTGGTTTTTTAACATTTATCCCTCCCCAACTCCTTGCTAGGAAGAACCTAGACTAGAACCAAAAATGGAATTTTCCCCAGATAAGCTAAGAGTGGAGGTAGGGTAACATAAGCCAATAATTATGAGAATGGAAACCTACTTCCCCTATTAAGGGGTCAGGTAACACCTAAAGAGGGGAATGGTGAACCCAGAGCCAACCTCTTGGGCAGATGGAGGACAGGGATCACACGGATTGCCAATCCATAAGGCCTCTGTTGAATAATTCCTAGACAATCACAGTACAAGATGGCATCAGAGGAGCCCAATTGAGCATGAGGCACCTTTCCCTCTTTCTTGAGGCTCCAGCAGTTCTTATGGTAACTTATGTTAATATTAGAGAGTTGGAGAAGCTATTCACGGAGTAGGTTGGTGAACCTCCACTGCAGTCACTGACGCCTATCTTTCCCATGGCCCTCCATCTCTAATTGGGGAACATCCCTCTGTTAAGTGTCTGATAACTCTCTGATAATTCATCTCCTACCCTCTCAGCAAAGTGGAAGAGGTCAATTCTGACTGTTCCACCTTGCAGACAGTTGCCTTTGGGAAAGCTCAGAGCATATCTTTATTATAGCTCATGTTGAAGTCTCCACTAATGAGGGGGAAAGGATACCCCATTTCCATACAAGCATTTAAGGTAAGAATACATGCAATACTTGCAAACAAAAAACAAAAAAGGCAGCTGTTCCCTTTGAAAGGCTTTGTTCCTCAATTGCTTGACATTAATATTATTATTACTTATGAATCTATTTCTCCTTTACATAAATGGGGAAAAAACTAGGGAGCCAACAAAGTCTTGTCTGGAGTGATAAATACTGTCAGCAAAGTGATATTTGAATAAACTGAGGCTCATCGAGTTTAAGAGACTTGCCCACAAAGACAGAAGTAACGAACCAATAATGTTCATTTGTGTTCTCTTTATCTTTGTTAGTTAGTTCTTCTGTATACATAACTGATATATCCATAAGTGTTAGATAATTTTATTTGTGCTAGTTTGATATATAGGCTGTATGGCTACATTCAAGAGCACCATTAGTGTCTTCCATGGGGAAGAGGGCTGGGTGGTACAGTGGATAGAGCACCAGGTCTGAGTCAGTCAGCCCAAGTTCAACTCCAGCCTCAGATACTTACTAGCTGTGTGAGCCTGGGCAAGTTACTTAACCTCTATTTGCCTCAGTTTCCTAATCTGTAAAATGGAGATAATAATAGTACATACCTCCTAGCTTGTTGTGAGGATCAAATGAGATAATAATTATGAAGTACCTAGCACATAGTAAATATAAATATTAGTTATTATTACTGTTATTATTTTGACTATCTTGGTCAAGAAAAAGCTTGTTCAAATCTTAGTTCTTTTAGATAAGACATTTTTCATTCTCTGAGTCCCAGTTTCTCTTCTATAAAATGAAGAGGATGGACTCAAAAACCTCTAAGGCTCCTTCTAGCTCTAAATGTATGTTCTTATGATAAAAAATTTATGTAATAAAAAAGGATCACAGGTTAAAGATCAAAGTAATCTTACTTAAAAGTTTCCCATTCTAAAACATATTGCTGGTGTCTTAACACATTACTACATGGAAATTCAATTATAATAAGTACAAGATTATGCCAACTACAAGCCTATGGTGTGTCCATCACAGAGTGTTCACTGACATAAATAAGCTCAGTTACTTCAGTGGACTGACCTTTAAAGTGCCCTTAAAGACTGAGTAAGGAAAATGGTGCCTATATATAAAATACATTAATGCATCTATGCAGTCATTCACTGAACAGTGTGCCAGGCATTGCACTAATAGCTGAGGGTACAAAGAGAAAAATGAAATAGTCTCTAACCTGGAGGAACTTGTATTCTCTTGGGGGAAATGAATCTGAACCCAGTTAAGTAAATACAAACATATTCAAAGTAATTACAAATCTGTTTTGTGTGTTGACAAGGAGAAAGTAGGAACTGATGAGATTAGGATAGACCTTATATCAGTGGGTCTTTGATTAAGCCTTGAAGAAATGTAGTGATTCTACAAGGTGGAAGTGAGGAGATAATGCCTTCCAGATGTGAGGGTCAGCCTGCACAAAGGACACAGTGATGGACAATGGAACATCATGGATGGAGAAGAAGCTACTCACTCAATCTACTCAAGTCTAAGAAGTAGAATGTGTGACAAGGTCGAACACACAATAAACCTGATGGAGCTTGGGAAGGATATTAAATGCAAAACAAACAAGAAATATAAGGAATGAGGAACAAGTTGGCAGAAGTATAAAGGAAGCAAGAAATTCCTTTCCCAAATTTTGTGAAAAGGCAAGTAAGTTTATATCCAAGTCGGGTATCATATGGCAAAGTTTTTCCATCATATGGGAGGCTACCACCAAATTATATCACTTTGGTTTGGTTCCCTACACACACATACACATCTAGAGTTGCCTTTGAAAAAGCTTAGAACACATCTTTAATATAGCTCTTATTGAAGTCCCTGCAAATGAGGGAGAAAGGGGACTCAGTTCCCATGTAAGCATTTAAGGTAACAATATGTATATTGAGTCTAGGACAACCTATATTCTAGTCTATAGAATATACAAATATGCAGAGTTGTGATCCTAGTGTCATCTTCTACATAGTTTATTCAGCTGGCCAGGGTCCAAAGGGTGCCTGGTGTATTGTGTTTTAATCAAGAAAAGTCAACAAGAAATTGTTAAGCACCTACTATGTGCCAGGTACTGGTTCAATGACTGGGAATACAAATACAAGCAGAAGTAAAGACAATACCTATCATCAAGGAGCTCATATTTCAATGAAGGAAGATAACATATAGAAGAAAGCTTAAGAGAAATTGGGAGGGGATGGGTCTTAGAAGAATCAAGAGTGGAGCCTAGAGAAGAATGAAGATATGGTTGGTCTGCATACTCTTCTTAAAACAGAAGTTCTAAGAAGAACTAACCAATCAGAGAAAAGACATAATTGGGCAGAGTGATGTTCCAGTTAATGAATATCCAGAGTAAGGAGACCAAAGAGTGAACTTCCAGGGAAAGGAGGCTGATGTAGTGTGGTACAGAAAGTCCAGAGAGTTAAGAGTAGAGCCTAGAGAGGAATTAAAATATGGCTGACTTAGATATTTTCCATACAGATTTTCACTGCCTTTCCCTTGAAGAATGCACCAAAGGGAAGATATAAAATACCACAAGTAAAGGAATTTTTCATTTAAAAAATAGTAAAGAAGAATCATGGTATAATGCAAAGATCCAATGACCAAAATGATGCTTCTGGGAAATTGAAGAGATAAGGAAACTATTTACAGATAGTAGGTGAGTGTGCCTGGGAGGGAAGAAATAATGCAGAACTTAGGGGTTTAAAAAGAGAATATGGGGGCTAGCTGGGTGGCTCAGTGGATTGAGAGCCAGGCCTAAAGATGAAGGTCCTAGGTTCAAATCCGGCCTCAGGCACTACCTAGCTGTGTGGCCCTGGGCAAGTCACTTAAACCCCATTTCCTAGCCCTTACTGCTCTTCTGCCTTGGAGCCAATACACAGTATTGACTCCAAGATGGAAGGTAAGGGTTTAGAGCAGGAGTTGGCAACCTATGGCTCTCCAGCCATATCTGGCTCTTTTGAGGGCCAGATATAGCTCTTTCTGCAGGAGCCATAAAGTCAATTTTTTTTCAGGCGCTGTTACAGGAGCGGCACTGTGAGCACTGTACGGCTCTCACAAAATTACATTTTAAAAAATGTGGCATTTATGGCTCTCACGGCCAAAAAGGTTGCCGACCCCTGGTTTAGAAAAAAGAGAGAGAGAAGGTCCTTCTCAGTTTAATTTGAATCAATTTTTTAAGTGTGCAGCAGTGGGGAAAATTGCCCCTCCAAAAGAAGGGAATTCTGCAAACACCCAGGTAAGTTACTATTTAACTCACCAGCACAAGGAATGAAAAGCACCACTTCTAGATGATGGGTTTTTTTTTTTATCTTTCTAGCCACACATATTTGGAATACTTTTACTTCTTCCCACTTTTGCCCTTTTTAAATGACAATTCCTTCCAAGCAAAGGGGTGACACACTGCACATCAATTCCTTTCATGAACTTGGGCATTAGGAATGCCACTGCCTAAGACTCATAGGATCACAGGTTTAGAACTGGAAGGGTCCTTAGAGATCATCTAGATCAGCCTTTTCATTTTACAGTTCAAACATATGATGCAGTGCCCCAAGATCTAGGCTTGCACTGATCAGATCCAACTTGTGAGGCTACCATTAAATAGTATCATTTTGGTTTGTTTTTCTCCTACCCAGAGTTTCCTTTGGGATAAATTTCAGACTATATAGTTCATGTTGAAGTCTCCACAAATGAGAGGAAAAGGCTGCCCAGGTCTCATACAAGCATTTAAGGTAACAATGTCCATATTGTGTATAGGACAGCCTATTCTCCAAATCTACAGAAAATGCAGAAAATGTTTAAAGGACACAGTAATCCCAAATCAGTTGATGTTGAAGACCAGAGAAATTAAATGCCTTGTCAAATACAGGTAGTACATAACAGAAATAGGACACTAATTCAAGTCTTCTGACTCCAAACCCAGTGATCTTTTCCTACATCACAAGGGTCTAAGTTCTACATATTTTTTTTTGTATAAGCTCTGGTATCTCAAGAAAATCTGTTTGTGTTTATGTTAATTATATTCGCTAAAATATTTCTATATTCTGTGGTATTTGAAATATGCTATTAAACAATAACCTAGTCTAAAAAAAGTTTGTTATTTCAGCCAAGTTTAAGATATATTACTATAGTGACTCATGCTTAAGTCAAGAGGTTACCTAAAAGGAAACTTCTGAGAAACTAAACTTGCCCTGACTATAAGACTAACCAAAGAAGAATCTGAAAAATTACCTTTTCTTTTTCACCCCTTGCTAAGATGCCGAGAACCTCTGAAATTCCTAAAACCTATGTAACTTTGTTAGCTCGTTGCTGTTAGATTACAGGTTCCTACCCAAATGCCATTTGCACAATGCTTTGCTCAGGACAATGAGAAGAAAAGGAATGTAGGATCAGGGCTCTCCTTATGCCATTTTACAACTTGGAATTTGGAGCTACAAAGGATAAGACTAGGTTCATTCATTAAAGTCTCAGCCCTAACAAACCTACTGCTAATGTTACAAATATATACAATATGTACATTTAACTCTGTGACATCATTAGATATAGAATATCTAGTGAGATAGGGTAGCCTCTACGCTAATATACTTCAGATAAACTAATCAGATCATAACTGGCCTGGCATATAACTTAGTAGGCAAATCTTAAGGAATTGCTTCAGGTATGTTATTTGCCCAATATAGCACTCCATTTG
This sequence comes from Gracilinanus agilis, assembly GCF_016433145.1. NCBI lineage: Eukaryota > Metazoa > Chordata > Mammalia > Didelphimorphia > Didelphidae > Gracilinanus > Gracilinanus agilis. Next base: position 44,349,411 of record NC_058133.1, on the reverse strand, counting down.
GCACTCCTCCACCTTTGTGGTTTGGTGTCTTCAAAGGCAAGGATAGTTACTCCTTCTTGGGTTCTAAGGGTACCCCTTAAGGGCTAAATTTCTAGCATTGCCCCTTATGAGCCCCCACTGATGTGCTTGAAATATTGATTCATTTCAATCAGTCAGTAGATATTGATCAGCTTTTAAGGAAAGGATATTTATTAAAGTGGTAAAATAGGAGCAGCTTCCCACTTCCCAGTTTAGGGCATACTCTCTCACAAGTAAATACAGGTCCATGGAAGAGAGGAATCTAACTGTAGAGAACATACATGGCTAAAGGGTAAACTGACAATTCCTGTTTATTGGAAATCTTTTGTCGAATCTAGCTTGAAGAAAACTTGGTATTGAGCAGGAACATAATAATTATCTTTGTTTCTAAAGGGCTATCATGTAGAAGAGGTATTGGACTCATTCTGCCTGGACCCAGGGGGCAGAACAAACAAGGGGTAAAAGTGACAAAGAAACAGATATGGGTGTAAGGAATATCTTTCTAAAAATGAAAGCTGTTGATAAATTGAAAGAGTTGCCTCCAAAGGTTGTGAGTTGCCAGTCTCTGGACATGGAAAGTGAATGACTGTCATGTATAGGAAATCCAAAGCAACTAGCTGACATGATAGAAAGAGCCCTGGGTTTAGAGCTACGAAGAACTGAGGTAGACAGGGTAGCACATACACAGGAGTTTCTGAGCTACATTGGGCTACTCTGATCAAGGATCTGTCCTTAGTTTGGCATTTAATATGAAAAGTGAAAGTGGGAGGGGCAGTATCATTTTGCCCAAGTTGGGATAAACTGGCCTAGGTCAGAAATGGATCCGATGAAAACTCTGCCAATCAGTAATGAGATTTAAATCGTGATTAGGGGGATGGGAGGAAGAAGAGGAGAGGGAAAAAATAGATGAACTCAAATCCTGATTTAAACATTCACTAGCGGTGTGAACATAGGTAACTCATTTAATCTTACTCAGCTTCAGTTTCTTCTTCCACAAAATGGGGATATAATAGCACCTATTTCACAAATTTGCTGTGCTGTGTCAAATGACATATATTAACTTCTCTATAAACCTTAAAGCAGTATATAAATACTAGCTAGTATTATTAATTCAGTTTGAATTCAAAAAGTATAATGGGGATCATGTTTGCTTTTTGGGGAAGATATTGAAAGGATTACTATATAGCTATAGTATAAACTACAGGATGTCTGAGATTTTATGATTTTATATGAGACAGTGAACTACATGAAAAAAATATAATAGTCATGTTGGATGATGGGGGCAGCTGGGTAACTCAGTGGTTTGAAAGTCAGGCCTAGAGACGGAAGGTCCTAGGTTCAAATCTGCCCTCAGACACTTCCTGGCTGTGTGACCCTGGGCAAGTCACTTGACCCCCATTGCCCACCCTTACCACTTTTCCACCTAGGAGCCAATACACAGAAGTTAAGGGTTAAAAAAAAAAAAAAAAAAATAATCATGCTGGATGGGATTCTAGAGTGATGAGGTCTGCTCATGATTTTAAGGAAGTATCAAACAAGGAAATTTCAGGGATGAGGGTAAGTCTCTGCAGGAGAGTTAAGGTTAGCAGAGCTACAGGTGTGAGTACAAACACACACACACACACACACACACACACACACACACACACACACACAATTACTAGAAAGACAAAAAACCTTTCCAGGGTTTCTGACTCAGACATTACAGTGTGTGCGTCACTAAAGGAAATCTGAGATGGAGATTGACTCAATCCAGACCTTCCTGCTACTTATTACCTGTGTGACCTTGGGAAAATGGGGGAGTTGGAATTCATGATTTCTAAACTTTCCTCCAATTCTAAATCTATGAACCTAAACAATGNGGGGGAAACAATACGTAGAAGAGGTTTCCATTATTCATTAGATGAGAGAGTGCCATGATCCTTAGGGCACATAAGCAATGTAGATAGAAAGTCATCTCCTTTAATGTTTCCAATTGATAAAACTGAGGACTTTGGTGAGGAGAACTTTCCTTTCCCAGCCTTCAGTAGCTCTGACTACTGAGGAGTCAGGAGTTGCTATTCTTAAGGCTCTCGGGCTTAATTAGCCATTGGTGGCAAAGTTTGGGGTTGATGTTGAGCAAGGATAGTGGCACCCTTAATTATACTACTCTTCTCTCTTCCCTTCCCTTCTCTTCTCTCTCTCTCCTCTTTCCCCTTTCTCTCCCTCTTTCTTCCATCCCTTTTGTAATTAACATGATCCTTATAGCATTACACCATTCTTCCATCACCAAGATTCTCTTTCAGGCCCAGCCAAATCAGCAAGAATCATAGAATCATAGAGCTAGGACTGGAAAGAACCTAAACGTCCATTTAGTTCAACCCACCCATTTTCATTTCACTGGAGGCTGATGATGGTCAAGTCATCTCCCTAGGGTCACACAGGTGACTCTGGAAAATCTATCTCAGATACTTCCTAGCTTTGTGACCACAGACAAGTCACTTAACTTCATTCGGCCTCAGTTTCCTCATCTGTAAAATGGGGATAATAATAGCACTGCCTCTAAATCTAGGGCTCAGCTCTCTCTCTTTCTCTCTCTCTCTCTCTCTCTCTCTCTCTCTCTCTCTCTCTCTCTCTCTCTCTCTCTCTCTCTCTCTCTGGGAA
>NC_058133.1:44342811-44346731 GCF_016433145.1 Gracilinanus agilis | reverse complement strand
CTCTCTCTCTCTCTCTCTCTCTCTCTCTCTCTCTCTCTCTCTCTCTCTCTCTCTCTCTCTCAGGAAAGCTGAAGAGAAGATTTCAGCCCATTCTTACTCCCAGGAGTTACAACACTCACACGCCCATAAGCATCAGGATAGAGCCCAAATGCCTTCCACATCTGGGTACAGTAGCTAGCTATGAGGAAACTACCTATGGTCTCAGTGTATCCTGGCCTGTCTATACCAATTTACTTGGCTTTGGGTAGTCTGGCTCCAGAGGATTTCCCCCTGGAATCTCCCCAGGGTTTGCACACCCATGTTATTGGTTCCAACACAGGTAGTAACAGTGGGGCTCTTTTCCCCACTGTCCTCCAATCAGGACTAGAATTCTTCATTTATGTTTAAAGCTGGGGATTGGGGTGGGGGTGGCAGGGAGAAGGGAGAGGAGGGATGGGAAGAAAGTTCTACAAAACCTAACATTATCTGAAATATTTTCAAAAAAGTATTTTTAAATAAAGTCAACAAAGTCCCTCCTCTCCCCTTTCTCCCCCTTCCTTTTCTCCCCCCACTCACACACATTCCTCTCCTTCCTTCACTGCCTAAAACACTGGCCCATTGTGCTGAGGCCTGAAGGCTGAGAAGTGAGTACAAGCAGAGCAAGAATGTCCCAAGGCCAAGAGAGGGAAGCTGAGAAAGCCTGCCCCACCTCTCCCCTCCCCTCCTTTCCCCCAGCCAAAGCAAACCCCAAAGTGCTTCAAATTCTGTCCCTTGCAATTATCCCAAAGAGCCTCACTGGAAGCCAGGAAGCTGACTGGGTGCCTACTGCACAATTTACATCTCGACTAGGATATATAAGAGCAGTTATTCTTTGCAAGCTAATTTCCAGGCATGTCTTACTTTCAAAGAGTCAAGTGATAAAAGGAGACATCCTTGATCTGAGGGGAAAGGTGCTAGGGATAGAGTGAGAAAACCTGAGTTTGATCCCCACTCGACCACTTAGTGCACTTAATCTCCTGAAGCCTCAGTTTCCTCATCTGTAAAGAGATGATGCTTTTGGATTATAGATATAAAATGACCCAAGAGGTCACTGAATCCAACCACCTCATTTTCTAGATGAGGAAACAGAAGCCCAGAGAAGTTAGGAAATTTGTCTAGAGTCACACAGGTGGGATTTGAACCTAGGTCTTCTCACCTCCAAATTTACCTACTACACCATTCTGCCCTTCTGTGGGCTGGATGACTTTTGAGGTTCCTTCTAGGTCCAGCTCTATGATTCTATATACAAATCAAAAAACCTTAATTAAGTATCTGGCATGTGTTTATTTATCTTGGAATATGTATTCTCTCATTAGATTGTGTTCTCCCTGAAGGCAGGGTTGCCCCTATTTCTTTTTCTTCTTTGCCCTTAGCACAGTGTTAGGCACTTGGCTTAATCAATACTCACTAACTATGCTATTTACCAAGGATAAAAATACAATTCATCTTCTCTGAATAGCACCTGTAGTTGGGAAGGATGTGTGTTGAGGGGATCCGTAAAGTGATTATCACAGTATCTGGCACATAATAATAAATTATAGTTCTAGCTCTTATTATTCCAAAGACGAGGCAGTCCTTGTCCTCAAGGGGCTGCCATTCTACACATTCAAAGGTAACTTAACAAAGGACATATACACAAAAGATACAAAGTGATTGGTACCTGGAGAATTCTAATGATCAAAAAAGACCTCTTGAAGGAGGTGGCACTTGGAGGGAGCTAAGGTTTCTATAAGATAGAAAAGAGGAGGAAGCAGGTCGTATGTTCTTTTGATTGTTTAAAAATTAGAATGGTGAGTTTATTTTTTAAAAAAAAACCCAACTCTTCTTAAAGCTGAAATGTGTCAGATATGGCAAGGATCTATGAATTGTTGTTTCGTGCTACCACAGCAGGCAGCTTCAAGGGGTGGGGCACTGTTCTGGTTCATCATGTTCTGGAAGGCTGAGCCTCCACCTCTTCCCTAGGAAAATTAGTCAATGAATGAACAGTTCTTCATTTTGAAAAGAGGTGTGTGTGTGAGTGTATGTGTTTGTGTGTGTGTCCTAAATGTCCCTTTTCTTGCTTTCATTTCCTGAGTCCCAGTTGTCTCTCACTCTAAATAACTACTCTTTTCAGATCTTTCAAGTAGACAGCCAGACCAACCGTGAATGCTCCAATGATCCCCATGAATCTGTCATCTCATCTAGGTGGTTATTTTGGCCAGTGATGCAATGTAGATTCCAAACCATCCATGCCTGCCCATCCTGGCAACTCTTGTCCATCTCCTTCTATAAATCCATCACCGGGGGATCTAATCAAGAGACCGAGGATCATCATCCCATTCTCTCAATCACCTATGGGGCTAATATTGGAGCACATAATAGCAGAGGGACTGAAATAGTGGCTGAGAACCACAGCAAGCAGGTCATTTTGGCTGTTATGGTAGAGGGTATAAAAAGAGTCATACTCTTTTTGTCACTTATCCCTTACTATAGCTACATGATCCACCCATCTTTTTTTGTTTGTTTGTCATATATTTCTCTGATAGAGCTCACTTGCCAGTCATATCTATCCTGAAGAGACATTGCACATGGACAATTAATTTGACCCAGAATGGCATGCTGGTCCAGTTGCCTTTGAAAAATTATGCAGTTTTTTTTAAGTCAACCCAAGCTTTTCTCTGCAATAAAGGTTTATCTATTCAACAAAGTTCACCTTATCTACAAGTCACATCTTATAAACAATATAATAAGAATACGTAGCATTTATATGACTTCAATTACACAGACTTTGTGTAAAATGCCTTGCATTTACTGCATTTGATTCTCTCAACAACCTTTGGAGGAAGGTATTATTATTACCGTTATTTGACAGCTGAGGAAATTGAGGTAGACAGAGGTTAAGTGACTTGCCTGGAATCATGGAACTAGTAAGTGTCTGAAATTGGATTTGAACTCAGGTATTCCTGATTCTGGGTCCAGTATTTTATACACTGTGCTATCCAGCTGCCTTCTGGTGATGTTATTAATAAGTTATACTATAATGTGTAACCCAGATTGAATTGCTTGTCAGCTCCAGGAGGGTGAAGGAAAGAAAGGAGGGAGACAACACGATTCATATACCTTTGGAAAACTTATGTGGAATTTTGTTATTAAAATAAAAACATTTTTTTAAAAAGTTATAGTATAGGGCAGCTGGGTAGCTCAGTGGATTGAGAGCCAGGCCTAGAGACGGGAGGTCCTAGGTTCAAATCCGGCCTCAGACCTTCCCAGCTGTGTGACCCTGGGCAAGTCACTTGACCCCCATTGCCTACCCTTACCACTCTTCCACCTATAAGTCAATACACAGAAGCTAAGGGTTTAAAATTAAAAAAAAAATTAAAAAAAAAAAGTTATAGTATATCATTGTTGCCAAAGACCTGCAATTGAAGATCATTCGGAAGACACCAAGAAAGCACTTAATAGCCACGAGCAGGACATAACACATAATAAACTGGGTAGAAGAAACAATGTGAAGGATGTTATCATGAACATGCTTCTCATTTCTTTTCCTGATGGGACAGATTCAAGATGATATGTCTAAAGACAAAAGATATATAGTACCAACAGAGACTGGGGAAGGGGAGACCCAATTAGGTTATAGGTATGGATGAAAAAGACCTGGGCTTGGAACATAAATATAACAAATATATATAAAAATATATATAACAAAAATATAACAAAAGTTAATGAATTCACTCTTTTAAAAAAGAAACTATTTTATTTTTTATGGTGAGAACAACTCACATTTCCATAGTTCTTTAAGAGTTTAGAAAGTGGCTTCCTCCCAACCTTGTTAAGCAGGCAGAGCAAATATTATGATCCCGTTACATTGTAAGCTCTTTGTGCTTTTCTCTCTCTCTCTCTCTCTCTCTCTCTCTCTCTCT
>NC_058133.1:44334766-44342733 GCF_016433145.1 Gracilinanus agilis | reverse complement strand
CTTCCTTCCTTTCTTTCTTTCTTTCTTTCTTTCTTTCTTTCTTTCTTTCTTTCTTTCTTTCTTTCTTTCTTTCTTTCTTTCTCTTTCTTTCATCTTTCACAAATAAACATCTACTTCAAAAGATATGATCAAATATACAAACTTAGTCCCCAACATATAAGAGACATAATCCTAGACTTTCCCCCTATTACCATCACCACCTTAATCTGGAGGCAGTGGGTGACAGTGTCTTATTAGGTTCCTAGCTTATCTCAGCTCCTCTTGAGCACAGTCCCAGTTCTAAGTAAAAAAAATCCTCTCTGCCTGGAATCCTAGGCCTCCTGTCCTCTTCTCCAGGCTGGGAATCTCAGTTGATGGGCTGTGCCATCCCACCTGGAATCCAGACTCTATGGTGGCCATGACTAGGATCTCAGTTTCACAAAGAGAACTGAGAAATTGAAGAGTATGAAGAAATAAAACAAAATGAAAAAAAAAATGATCAAAGAACTGAAAATATGAACTGCTGTGAAGTAGTCCAAGGGATTTTGAAAAGAAAAAGCCTTCAGTGTTAGAGAAGCAAACACTGAAAGCTCATCCATTTTGCCACTTTGTTAGTCATTCACAGTGTTTGAATTTAGCTAATATAGATAACAGTGGGAAACATGTTAAAAGGAGCGGGGACTATTTGCTCTGAAAAAGAGAAAGGAAAACTTGTGTGGGCTTATGAAGCATCTTCAATTAATTATGATTGAACTTTTATCTTAAGGCTGGAAGAGGGGTGGGTGAGAGGAGGACTCACAGCAGTGTCTACAAGCTTTCTGTGAAAGAGTAATGTGATTGACCGAAAAATGTAATGGAATCTGTGTTTTGTCTTAACCTTCAAGGGATCAGTTCAAGCTCCCTCTCTGTGAAGATGGCCCCTGTCAGTCCAATGCACCTCAATCTCCTTCTCTGCCCACCCATTACCTTTCTAGTCCATACTGTGCATTTTAGCATCCAACTCCAATGATGATGATGATGATGATGATAGTTTTTCTTCGTTGTTAGAGACTTTCAGGAACCCTAGGGTAGCTCACCTCCATCAGGCAACATCCAATGGCTCCATGATTGCCATAGTTTCTCTAGTTAGATTGGACACTCCTAAAGAGCAGGGAGAATACCCTGAAAATCTCTAGTATATGAGTGAGCCCATGAGCTCCAGACAAATATTATGTACATAGTCAGTGATGAGAAGAACTGGTGCTTACACGGTTTTTGAGATTTACATGGTGTTTTAGATACATTTTCTCATTTGATTTTTCCAACTCCTCTGGGAGATGGGAGATGCATGAAGGTATGCTCACTTAAGGATTAAGGAATCTGAAGCTAAGATATGTTACATGATTTGTCCAAGGTCATACAACTAGTAAATGCCGGAGGTGGGAGTCAAACCCAAGCCTTCTGAACTCCAAGTCTAACACTCTTCCAGAAGCCCTACTCTAATGCCTGATGGAAGTGAGCTACCCTAGGGTTCATGAAAGTCTCTAACAGCGAAGAAAAACTATCATTATCATCATCACTGTCACTAGCATTTAAGTGCTTTTCAGGTTTGCAAAATACTTTATAAATATCTCATTTGATTTTCACTACAACCCTGAGAGGTGATTACTATTATTAGCTCCATTTTGCAGGTGGAGAAACCGAAACAGATAGAGGCTAAGTGACTTACCAAAGACAGCACAGCCAGTAAGTATATAAAAGAGGTATTTAAACTCAGGTCTTCCTGACTTTGGGTCTGGTACTATATCCACTGCACTGCATACTCATTATGAAATAAATACTTGGTTCTTTGCTTTATAAAAGAGTTTTACTAGATGTGAAGGATTATAATAAGGAAGATGATGATTGCTTCAATGAAGATTAGAATAATGGAAATGGTCTTGAAATAAATTGAAAGAGAATCAGGAAAAGAGTATATATCAAAGAGATGAGTGGACCAAGAGTCAAGGTGGTCTGAATTGTAGTCCCGCCTCTACTCCTCATTCACTAACCTCTTCAGCTTTCTAGGTCTCAATTTCTTAATCTATAAAATAGGAAGATTAGACTAGGTCAGAATTTCTCAAATTCTGTGCCATGGAACTTTGAGTTACTATGAAGCAGTCCAAGGAATTTTGAAAAGAAAAAAAAAACATGTAATGGCAGAGAAAAAAATACTGAAAAGCTGTTTCATTTTGCCATTATGTAGTTATGCGTATTAATTTAGCTAATAAGGAGAACATTGAGAAATAGTTAAAATTGATCATATCATTGAAAACTTGTCTTCTTGTTGGTCAAAATCAATAATTTTGAACTTTTTATGGCATGAACCCCTTTGATTGTCTAGTGAAGAGTACAGATCTTTTCTCAGAATAATGTTTCTTGCCTACATTCATAACTAAAGGAAATGTGAAATTTCAGTTAAAGATTAATGAAAATAATGCCAATGTTTTCTCATGCAAGTTCATAGGCACCTTGAAATAAATAAATATATATATATATATATGGAAGCCTTGAATTCCATGTTAAGAACCTCTGGTCTAGACTGAAATATTGAATGTGTCCCCAAATGGATGATGGATGCACTATTACCCTGCCTAGAATACCTCCCCAAGCTAGGGGGTCAAGGCTAGTAGGGATGTCAGAGATTGAAAACACACAACAGTCTGGAAATAGTGGGTCCATGTTTTTGTTCCTCTGTCTCATGACCTCCCAGTTTATGAATGACTGAAGTTGACCTCCATTGAGTCTGGGAGATCTAGACTGTTCTGGATCCATAAACCCTCTTCATTCTTCAATCATCAATGAAGGGATTGGGAATGCCAGTGTACTCTCCCAGAACAGATTTTGGTAGAAGACCGAATAGAGAGAGCCACAGGATATTGGGGAGTTTTAACTAGAAAGCTTCCAGACTACTACTTGTACTTTTGGGAAAATGTTTGATGTTTCACACTTCTTAGAAGGTCAACTAGTAACAGAAATTCCATTTTGAGAGCCAAACTTGGTCACTGTGGAAGGGGTTTACTAAAGGTCACTGTTGTATTTATGTGCCACCTTGGCATCCTCTAAAGTAGTTTGTAAATCTTTCTGGAAAGCTTCCAACTTCTTCCAAGTTGCAACGATTGACCATGATGTTGAGTCATGAGAAATGGGAAGAAACATGGGTGGAACTCAACTTTTTCTTTTTAATGATGTGTTCTGGGTGGAGGTGTGAATGGAATTATTAAAACAGAATTTGGCAGTAGCAAACAGGGTGGGTTAGTTATCCCAATTATAATTATTGAAGCACCAAAGGTGCTACTCCAAATTTTGGTTTGGTTTTTTCCATCCTTCCATCACCCTTGGGTGGGAAGAGGAGGGGACAAGCAGTAAAAAGACAGATCTTAATGTGTAAGGCTGAGAAAACAATGGGCCAGAAGTAGAGGTGAATGTAATAAAGGACATTAATATAGTGATTTAAAGTTTGACAAACTCTTTCATCTATTGTCTCATTTTGGCCTCGCAATGACCCTATGAGGTTGTTCCTTACAGGTACTGTTATTTCTGTTTTATAAATGAAGAGAAGTTTAGTGACTTGTCCTGAATCACACAGTTAGTAAATATCTAAGGTGAGACTTAAACTCTGACTTTAAGTCCAGTATTTTATGTACAGTGTCATGATTAGAGATGAGATAAGCACATGGCTGGAGGATCTGGAATCTCTCTCATGAATAGATCTGCCACTGTAGACCATCTAGCCTAGAGAAGAAATTAGCCTGTTTTAGAAAATATGTTACCTTCTGCCATCTGAAGATCACCTAAGCTAAGAATGGAGAGGACCCTAGTGGAAGCCAAACATATTCATTACCCTAAAAGAGTTTGCTAAGGGCTCAGCAGCAATCAGGTATGAATTTATATGGCATTAGATTTAGCTAGGTGGTGATGTGGATAGAGATCCAAGCCTGGAGTTCAAATCCAGACTTAGATACTTATTGACTGGGTAACACTGAGCAAATCACTTAACGTCAATCTGCCTCAGTTTTCTCAACCGTAAAATGGGGATAATAAGAGCCCCTACCTCCTAGAGTTGTTGTGAGGATCACATGAGATAATATCTATAAAGTGCTTGGCCCAGTGCCAGTCAGTCAGTACACACTATGTAAATTATTTTTCTACTTACCCATTTATATTCCACCTTGATAGTCTCCAGGATAATTTGTAAATTCTGTCTGGACATCTTCTAGCACTTTCTAAGAAGTATCAGAGGTCAACCACAGAAGTAGGCACCAGGTAACAAGTTTCAAGGGCCACAGCATTCAAATGAGAAACAAGCAAAAATATAAAATAGCCCTCTGTCCTCTTGGGGTCCACTTCTGATTCTTCAGAGAAGGTGATGGGGTAACAGAAAGAAAGGTAGAGGTGCTAAGAAGCATATAGTTCTTAGTCTTATTAAATTCAATTTAACTGTTGATACAATCAACATGATATCCTTTCCCAACCAACAATGGGCTGATTCAGTGAAGGATCATGCCCAAATGGACTTTTCGCTTAAAATGAAACACAAAGAACTAAACAAGTTACAGATAAATGGAAAGGTAACCCATAGCTTCACCCCAAAGATCTCATTAGCTTCAGTGGGTTTAGTTATCCTCTCCCAAATCTACTCAAATCTCCCAAATTATTCTCATAAACTCCAGTCCGAAATCACATGGTAGATCTCATACAGAACATCTAAATATCAGGGGTGGAGCTGCTTCATCTTTATGACATATCTTTGCCTCATCCTTCTTTTCCATGTAGTTTGTTATCAATTTTGATCTTGGTTCTAACCAGTCAGTGGTCTGACAGTCCAGATGGCTGATTCAGAAATGACACCCTTATCAGCAAGCAGCTATTTCCTGCCTGTTAAAATATAATCAGTTTTGAATTTTGTGATCTTATCTGGTGATTCATGCATCCATGCTCCCACTTCTCACTTAAAGAAAGCATTGATGTTGTATGCTCTTGAGGATTCTCTAAAATCTACAAGCATTTGGTCTTTCCTATCTATTATTACAGAACTGTGTTGACCAATGTATTTTTCTGCATCTTCCCCTATGCCCATCTTTGCACTGAAGACACTGACTATTTAAGTATATCTCATTTCATTGGGAGTCTCTTGTCTAATTCTTTTTTTTAACCGTTACCTTCCGTCTTGGAATCAATACTGTGTATTGGCTCCAAGGCAGAAGAGTGATAAGGGCTAGGCAATTCGGGTTAAGTGACTTGTCCAGGGTCACACAGCTGGGAAGTGTCTGAGGCCAGATTTGAACCTAGGACCTCCTTTCTCTAGGCCTGGCTCTCAATGCACTGAGCAACCCAGCTGCCCCCTCTTGTCTAATTCTTGATAGAGTTTCTCTTCTTCCTCATTGCCTGCCACAGATGTTGTCAATAAGTATTTTTATGGTAGCCTTTGATCATGATCATAAGTACCACTATATGTGGTATAATAAGTACCAGAGGCAGCTAGGTGGTGCAGTGGATAGAGCACCAGGCTGAAATCAGAAAGACTCATCTTCCTAAGTTCAAATCTCAAGCTTAGACACTTACTTGCAGTATGACACTGGGAAGTTTCCTCATCTGTAAACAGAACTGGAGAAAGAAATGGCAAAAGACACCACTCTAGTGCTTTTGCCAAGAAAATACCAAATAGGGATCACAAAGAGTTTGACATGACTGAACAACAACTACCCCAATATTAAATAATAACAATAGCATTTATATAGTGCTTTTAAGGTTCATGAAGTGCTTTAAGGATCTGTCTCGCTGGATTCTTAGAATACTCCTAGGAGGTAGATGTTACTATTATGCCCATATTATAGGTGAGGAAACTGAGGCTGAAAAAAGGTTAAGTGATTTGCCCATGGTCTTAGAGCTAGTAAATGTTAGAGACAGGATTTGAACTTAGGTCTTCCTCACAACCCATCCAGGGTTTTATGCACTATGCCACCCACCGACCTAGTCAAACTTAGAATGATTGATCAGATCAATACTACCAATTCCTTTATTTGCCTACCCAAGAACTAGTGAGCCATCCTTTCTATTTAGCTACAACTTCCTCTTGTCTTAAGATTTTATTCATAGTGAAAATGTCAATCAATTAATCAATTAGTCAACAAGTATTTATTAAGTAATTCTATGTTCCAGGCACTGTGCTAAACTCTTGGGATACAAAGACAGAAATCCAAAGCATGTTAACAACAATAACAATAGCTAAATTTACATGGCACTTTATATGTGTTATCTTATTTGATTCTCAAAATACTGGAAGGGAGGTATTTTTATTATTCCTTTTTTTAACAGCTAAGTCTTAAAAAGGTTAAGTGACTTGGCCAGGATCACACAGCTAATAAAGGTTCCTGGTAGGATGTGAACTCAGGTCTTCCTGCCACTAAGTCCAGGGCTCCATGCACTGTGCCACCCAGCTACCTTCCTTGAAGAATGATATACAGTAATTCAAATCCTCCAGTGATATATCCAGTGGGGGATGATCTCCTATTTAGAGGATTAATAGCTAAGTTAATATTTGTAGATGACCTAAATAATTGCAATTCTTAGCACCCTCTGCCCCCTTTTACTGCCATTCTGCCATAGCTATTGGAGAAGCAGAAAGGGGCAGCAGAGGGCAGAGGACCATTTTGCTTTTTCCTTTGTTTCAGAGGTTGCCATGGCCAAAGGATTCATCACTTAATGGCCATTCCACTAGACATGGGTCCTTCCATATTTAGCTTGTTGGCAGAAAGCAGATACAGTATGATACTAGGGCCATATTCAAAGTCTTTCCAGTATGGCAGAATATGGCAGAGTGTGGGCTCCTCTGGTAGTGCTTCCTTAAGCCCAAGGTTAACTCCATGCCCCAGTGAGGCAGGAAAGCTGTAGGGCTTTATGGAGGTCCAATCAATCCTCCGTAAACACACAACTTAATGCAGTAGAAAAGATCCCTATTTAATCAAGTCTCTTTTTTTGCTAAAAGATGATTTTGGGGAAGGATGGGTTAATTTGGGTTTGGATTAATGATCCCCTCTCCCCAAGATCAGCAGTTTGGGGAGGTTATAAACCTTCAGATGGGTGGTGTTTTAAAAGAGGGATATGGGGATGGGGATTGCCTATAATTGAAAACTTGAGTTCACAAATGGTTAAAATTAAATTCTAACAGTTCTTAATCAGGAGGATGCAAAATGTCTTGCTTCAGCAGAACCTTACTTAATAAGCACAGTGGTCTGCTGCAGTTCATAATGAAGAAAGACAGCAGAAAGGGCCTCTGTTAGTACATGGGAATAAATCAGATGCTTAAGCAGAACTTGACAGAAAGATTCATTCTGTTCTGTCCATGGTCAAAATCTGCAAGCCAGAATTTGGCTGAGAAAAAGCAGTTTATGGCATGGCTTTTGGTAAAAAAGAAAAGAAAAGAAAAGAACTCTCTCTACCCAGGATAGCAAAAAACCCATATAAATAATGTTCTTCCTTATCCTCGTGAGCTGTCCTATGGTAGAGCAAGGTCTGTAGAGATTTAAAGCATGGCTGTAAGCTGGTATTTGTAGTATTTCTTAATAAGAGTTTTATTTATACCAGCAAATTTGAAATGAGAAATAGACTGTCTTTGAGTCCCCTAACTGTCCCTGAATATCAGCCTTTGGAAGGACAGATGTAGCTGAAAAATCCAGGACATTGGTTGCTCTGTTACCTTCAAATCATAAGGGCATTTCCAGCTTCCATTTGTTGCCAACATGGGAAAGAAGTAATGTGGGTTACTTATCTTTCTGGAGATGGAAGTTTGTTTTGTTCAGGAAAAAGGAAGGGAGGGAGGAAGGCAGGAAGGGAGGAAGAAAGGAAGGGAAAGGAGGGAGGGAGGGAAGGAAGGAAGGAGGGAAGGAAGAAAGGAAGGAAGGAAGGAAAGAAGGAAAGAAGGAAGGAAGGAAGGAAGGAAGGAAGGAAGGAAGGAAGGAAGGAAGGAA
>NC_058133.1:44300897-44329869 GCF_016433145.1 Gracilinanus agilis | reverse complement strand
AAGCATATTTAAATAATTTATATATATACATATATATATATATATATATATTTACAGCCATGAATAACTTACCCAGCAAAACTGAGCATAATCCTGAAGGGATAAAATTGAATTTGGGGGTTTTAGTAAACTGCAAACTCAATATTCTAAAATGGCACCCTAGATTGCTATATTAATGGAGACTTAGTTTCCAGAAATAAGCAAAGAGAAGAGAATATTTATATAGTACCTACTCTGTGTCAGGCACTCTGCTCACCACTTTACAAATATCATCTCATTTGATCCTCACTATATTTCAGCAAGATAGAAGCTATTACTATCCTCCATTTTACAATTGAGAAAACTGAGACAAACAGAGGTTAAATTGACTTTTGCATCCTCCCACAGCTGGCAAGTTTCTGAGGCTATATTTGAATTCAGATCTTCTTCACGCTAGCTCCAGGCAGTACTCTATCCACTGGGTCTCCTAGCTGTCTGAGTAGTCTGCCTTGGTCAGACCACATCTCAAGAACTGTATTCTGTTCTGGGCACTGTAGTTTAGGAAAAGCTTTGTTAATCTGGAAAGTGGCCAGCCCAAAAGAGCATTCAAGTTGGTGAAGGCCTTGAGTCTATTCTATGTGAAGATTGGTTGAAGAAGCAATCCCATAGGAGAGAAATTTTTAGAGTAAAAATACGGTATTCTGTTTGGCCCTAGGAACAATGGATGGAAGTTTTAGAGACAAATTTAGGCTCAAGGCCAAGAAAAAACTTTTTAACAATTAGAGATAGTCCAAAGTAGAAAGTCGGTCTTGAGAAATGGTCTTGGGAGGTCTTTAGGAAGAGGCCAGCTCATCCTGTGATGGGCATGTTGCTGTGGGATTTCTTTGGGATGATAGGTTGGTCCTAGCTAACTACTAAGGCTTCCTCCAACTCTAAATTCTATCATTCTGTGGAAAAAATTTCAGGCAAGGTAGTGTATGCCTGAAATTCCTTCTACTGAGGTCTCTGAGGCCAGCAAATCTCTTAAACTACAGAATTTTGAGTCCTACTGTGTTACTAGCCTGAAGGAAGGGAAAATAGCCTCTAAGCAGTCTCTGAACTTCCTAACTGGAAGATAGAGAGATTAAGGTTTATTCTTTTTTTTAATAACATAAATGAAAGCAACACTAAAAGGTAGTTGACCTCAGATTGGTTGCAACAAATAATTCTATTCCTGGAAGAAAGATAAAGATGTCTTAAGGCCTCAGTTTCTTCATCTGTAAAATGAATGAATTGGGCTCTTCTATATTCCGATCATTTGGGTTAACGAAGGATTTAGAATAAATAAGGAATTGGATGTGTTTTTCCATTGGTATAGGGAATTCCCCTCACTGAGAAGTTCCCTATATCAAGGAAATTATAGATTCACATCAATCATCTGAGGCTTCCCCAGCAGCAAGGATTATAGGTATATGCTATCATGCCTAGCTCTCTGACTATGACTTTCAGAGAAGACATTGACTGCCGCTGATGGAGTGAGCTTTTTTATGTACTAAGTTGAGTATTAATATTGGGATCCTCCAGGAACAAGGGATCACCAGATTGCCTAAGGAAGGGAAAATCTGCCTGAGTCAGAAATAAACAGGTCAAAGCTCTTGAATTGATTAGAGCTGTCCCAAGAGAGTCCCTATACGTTCAGACTGAGCCAATTAAGGAAACTCAGTTTAATAATAAAACCAAACCACAAAACCCACAATAACAACAAAAAACCTTCAAGTCACTTAGACTGGAGCACTGTATCGGTTAAATGACTTTCTCAGGCTCAAAGTTAGGCATCATAGGTAGGTCTTCAACTCAGTTCTTCCCAGTTTCAAGATCAACTCTTTTATGCCAGAGTGCCTATTTTTTAAGTTAAAAAACTTTAAATGAATGGGTGTAAAAGAAATTTAATGTAATGACATTCCATATATCAAATATTGAAGTATATGGGCTAGGTGGGGACATAATTCACCCCATAAGCCTGTGAGGGGGATTAAGCAAGTATTATTTCATGTTATATAGATTATGATGAGATACTAAAGTGCAGAGAAATTAAATAACTTGCCCATTGTCATAGTCATAAAGCTATTTAATTTGAAAATATGGATTTACAGAACATTAAAGTTAGAAGGAATTGTCAGAAATGATCTGACGGACAGAGTTGAGCAGCTTGCTGGTACCATGGATAAAATGAAGGACTTGGAATAAGGAAGACCCAAGTCTGAATCCTGCCTCAGGTGTTTTCTAGCTGTGTAATCCTGGACAAATCACTTAATCTCTTTCTGCCTCAATTTCTTCATCTGTAAAATGGGTTGGGAGGATCACATAAGATAGTATTTGTAAAATGTCATGCAAACCTTAGAGCACTATACAAATGCTGCCTGTTATTGTTATTATTATTATTCTCTCATAGAAGGGAAAATAATAATCCTAAAGAGAAAATTTTTTAAAATATATTCAATTTTATAAAGTATGCTTTTCTATAAAATCAACCAATCAATATTTATTGCACGTTTACTATATGCAAAGCCTTGTGGTAGGACTTTCTCAAATAATGGGTGTGAGGCTATGAAGAAATGATTGTTCTTCTTGCAGAAATGGCAATGCAATAGAAATGTCACAGGACAGAATTCAGTGTGGCAAAAGCACTAGACAAAATTAATTTGTTGCCTATGTGTGATGTGTTTGGTTATAGTTACTGTGCACATAGCAATTGTCCATAAACAACTTTAATTCCCACAAATGATCGTAATCAATGTCACTTTTACCCAATCACAGCAAATTTTAGAGTTTCCCCCCTCTCCTTATTTAAATAGCATAAGATCATAAATTTGCTTATTTATTTTTATCAATCAACAAGTATTTATTAATCATATTACTCTGTGGGGGGAACAAGGTAAAAAAAGAGCATATATTTAAAGCTAGAAAGGACCTCTGAGGTCATCTAGTGCAATACATCCATTTTATAGAGGAGGAAACTGAGTTTCAGGAAGAGAAATGGCTCTGCAAACCTTAAAGCATAATATAAATGTTATTATTACTAAATCTAGCCCCATGAACCTCATTCTGTATGAAGAAGCTTCTAGAATACCAAAAAAGTGACCCCTGAAATTACATGAAGAAATGGAGTAGCAAGGGTAGGACTAGAATTCTTTCCATGTCATTCATTGTCTCTTTTGCCTGTTGTTCCTCATTACTCCATCCTGTCTCTTCTGATATCTCATAGTGCCACCCAACAAACTTCATTACCTCTCCTCACTCTACAACACTGTCTCATCTAGGCTATTTACCTCTAATCCCCCCAAATTATGGGATCACAGAGACCTGGATTTAGAACTGGAGAGGCTCTCAAAGGTCATGGAGGCTAATCTCGTCACTTTACAGTTGAGGAAACTGAAGCTTATAGAGGTGGCATTTCTTGTTCACAGTCAAAGAGCTAGTGAGAAGCAGAGCTGGGATTTGAATCCTAACTTTCAACCCTAACTCTTATCATTCTGGCCACTCTATTGGATTGCTTCCCATAAATTGTGTTCCTTCTTTCTGGTGTCTTCTGGAAAATGTTCATGGGAATTTGGGATAGTTAAAGAAAGTCATGGTCTGACCTGAAATGGTTGAAGGTGTTTCCTTATTGAGAATTTCTCATACAAATGAAGTCAAAGGCAATTTTTGAAAAAATGGAGTAAGTGGCATTATACTATAAGAGCTTTGCATGTAGCAGGTGCTTAATAAATGTTTATTTAATGAGCAATTGTGACCAAAAAGCTTTTTGTCTGTTCTCTTTGTCATATGGAAGTGGGTCACCTGGGACTGATACAACACAACATACATTTGTAGAACTTTGTGCTTGACACCAGGGCTATACAAAGGTTAGATAAGCTAGAGTCTCTGCCCTCAGGTCATTTATAGTCTTTTAGGGGGATAAAGGCAAAAATATAGAAAACTATAAAACAATGCTGCTTGATAAGTGCATTTTGGGAGGTTGAGATCTGTGACTTTATTATAGGATATGCTCTATGAAATCTTATTCTACAGATGCAAATCAACAATCTGCCCATTCTTTTTCCCCTCTACTAATGCACATCAGAATGTCCTCTGAGACTTATGGTTTTAAAGAGTTGCCTAATAGCACCAAAGAGGTAAGTGACTTGTCCAAGGTCACTAACTCAATATATGCCAGAGGTGGGGCTTCCTGTCTCCTGGATTCTCAGGATTTATCCTCTTTCTATTATACTCTGCCATCTTTCAAGAACAATAATAAATCTGGATCCTATGATTTCAGAAAATGAATGTTGAAAATTATTATTAAATATAATTTGAAAAATAAAATATCTTTGAATTAAAAAGAACAATAATAATTGATGAAAATGCTAGAAATTTTTATAGTACCTTAAGGATAATAAATGCTTTACATAAGCTATGTCATTGGATCCACTCATATACTACTTTATTTCTAAGAAATCACTGGACATGCATTATCTCAATGGATCCCTTCAAAAATCTTATATAGTAGGTATAATTATTATCCTCATTTTAAAGATGAGGAACCTGAGGCTTACAGGGGTCAAGTGACTTGCTTTGACTATATCTCGGAAGTAGAATTCAAACCCACTTCATTCCTAATTTTAAGTCTGGTGCTCTTTCCACTATACCAGGATAGGTGGTATTAGTATTATTATCCCCACTTTACAAATGTGAAAGTTGAGGCTTCAACAAATTTAGTGATGAAACTAATGACAAAGCCATGACTGAAAATCAGACCATAAGACCCCAAATCCAAAGTTGTATTATACCAGTCTTAATCTACCACCCAAATTGCTTAAGTGATATTGAATGTCAATGCTTGGGACACTGCCTCTCACTTTGGCCTTTTAGAATCCCTAAATCCTTTTAAAGCCCAACCCAGGCACAATCTACTACATTAATCCATTCCTGATGCCTCCAACAGTTAGTATATATTTTTTTAAAAACCCAAATCCTTCTTATTTAATTATATGCACATGTGCTATTTCCCATGAAGGAATGCAAGCTCCTTGAAGCCAGGAACTATTTTGTGTTTTGTTTATGAGTGGATCCAATGAGAGAGCATATGTAAAGTATATAAATTCTAGGTATTTCATCAGCCATTATTGTTCTTTTTTAAATTCAAATATATATTATTGTCCTAATTACACGTAATAACAATTTTCAACATACATTTTCCAAAATCATAAGTTCGAAAATATCCAGGGCTTAGTAAATGCTGATGGATTGATAACATTATGAATATTTATTTTTTATGTTTTGATCCCTGTACCCTTCAAAACCTGACCCCATCCTACCTTTCCAGTCATCCTCCTCCTCCTCTCTGTTGATTATCTTCCATTTATCCTGTCTATATTTTAGAATGTACTTAGCTGTTTCTATATTGTCTCCCCCATCAGCTGGTAAGCTCTTTTTTTCCTTTCTTTGCAATCCCAGTGCTTAGGCATATAGTAGGTGCTTAATTCAATAAATATTTATTAAGTACCTAGTGTGTGCCAGACCTGGTGCTAGTGCTAGAGGCACAAAATAGAGGCAAAAGGCAATCATCTCTGCCCTCAAGGAGCTTGCAATCTAATGGACTGGATTTGATTGGATCATATTAGAAAAAGGCAGAATAGATCCAATTTTCCATTAACGGCCACTTCTCTCAGAGTTTTGTTCTTACCAGTTATGCCGCTCAGTATCATTTTGACAGTATTCCACACTTGGAAAGGAAAACACTCTGCAGCCATTCACCAGTCCCTTTCTATCCAATTCTTTGGAGCTCTTGGCTTCAGTCTGAGGGGTCAACAAAGCAGGTGCAAGTCAGCCCACTTGCTAAGGCCAAAAAAGGTTCCTTGTGGCCCTTGGTGCTTTGATCACCATCTCACTGCCTCATCCCCACGACCCCTCCTGGAACTCTTGGCCTGAGAGTTATTTCAGTATCATGTTCCTTTTCAAAAGAATTACTACTGCTAGAATTAATGTAGGCAGCAGATCATCGACATAAACCTATCACTTTTGGCCGAAAAGAACTAAAAGTACTTGTCCAGTGGGTAGGTCAGCACACAAAGGATAGAACACTATGGGTATTTTTAGCCATCAGCCCTTTCTAGAAGGAATGCTTAATGCAGTAGAAGTAGAAGTTAAGGTTGGGGAGGGGGACTGAATGGAATAATGTCTCATCTCTATTTGGATGATTCCCAAATTATATTTTCCAGCTTTCATCTCTCTCTTGAACTAGAGCTTCATATCAATAAGCACTCATCAGAATCTTTGTCCGGATATCTGGGCAACACTGCAAACTGAACACTGAAAAATGTATTCAACTTTGCTCCTACACTTGTTCCTCCTCCAATTGCCTCTTTCCATTGAGGGCATCGTTATCCTCCTAGTCACTAAATTTCATAACTTTGGGATCATCTTCTCTTCCCCATTCTTTTAACCCATATTAAAAAACCACATTCTATAATCCATATTTACACCATATTCAGAAAATCCCCAAGACCCATCAAGTCTTCCTCTGCCATATATCTTACCTTTCTACTCTTCTTTCTTATTATAGGGCCATCATCTCCCTTGGACCTTAACCACCTTTCACCTGGACTACCGAATTAGCCTCCTAGCTGGTCTCCCTCCCTTCAGTCTCTCCTTTCCTTAACCCACTCTTCACAAAGTTACAAAAATAGCCTTTTTGGCACAGCTCTGACCAAGTTATTCCCTTGCTCAAAAATCTTCAGGGGCTCCATATAGTATATCAGATAAATTTAGCTTGGCCCTTCTAGACCTTCATGATCTGTATCCTACCTGCTTAGCCAGGTTTATTCTTTATTACCAAATGGACTTTCAGACAAACTAAACTACTAACTATTCAAAGAATTAGAAGTGTCATTTCTAGCCTCCATGCATTTACCTAGAGTACATTCCTTTTCTTTCCAACCTGACCTAGTACCCTCTTCCAAAAATCACCTTTCAGAATTCTTATCTTCCTTCAAGTTTCCTTGAGAGCCAACTCCTGTGAAACCTTTAATGATCTCTGCCTTGGTCCCCTTTCCAGGAGAGGCTGTTAGCTTTCTGCCCCTTCTCAGATTTCCTTGTATTTACTTATCTGTAATATATTGTATTCCTTAGCAGAATGGAAATTTTTGAGAGAAGAGAATGTTCTGTTTTTGTCCCATTCTTCCCAGTACCTTGTGCATAATAGGTTCTTAATAAACCTCCTTAAATTAAGCAGCCTATTCCTCAGAAAGATTTAGAGAATGTGGAGGAAGAGAGGAGGAGAGCTGCTGTTACTCATCTTCAGTATACTCTGTCCTTACCTCCTTGCATTTGAATCTAAGAACAATTTTCTATACAAGAAAGGGCTGGATATGGTTGGACTAAATTCCTCTTTCTTCTTCCAACATTAGCTCTTTTAAATGCTACAGACTACAAAGATCTGGGGAATCAATGAACTTGCGGTTGAAGTGCCAGGCTGTGAGGAGACTGGACATCATGAAACTTGGAGCGACTCCCTTTAAACACTAACACAGACTAGGCAGCCCCCAGAGCATCCCTTCCACAGTGCTACTTCAGAAGGTAGAAAAATCTGTGGAGTCTGCCATCTAGAAGCTTTGGAATTTGTGGGAAACATCTGGGAGAGCGATAAAAGGTAGGGTTTGTAGTCTGTGTCACTCATCTTCAGTATACTCTGTCCTTACCTCCTTGCATTTGAATCTAAGAACAATTTGCTAAACAAGAAAGGGCTGGATGTGGTTGGACTAAATTCCATTATCTTTGACTTCAGTCAAATCAAATGAGCTAAAGCTAGTTTTAAGAGATGTTTCTATTCAATGGATCCAGCTTGATCCACTTGAAAATTTTTTAGCAAGTTTACACTAAGGGAGTATAAATGTCAGAACATGCCTACTGAGTCAAATTCAATCTCTTCTACCAGTCTTCCTTTTATGGAATCATAATACATAACTTTCATCATTTTAAGTGTTATAAGTTACATATTATCATCTAGTCCAGTGATTCCCAAAGTGGGCGCCACCGCCCCCTGGTGGGTGCCGCGGCGATCCAGGGAGGCGGTGATGGCCACAGGTGCATTTATCTTTCCTATTAATTGCTATTAAAATTTTTTTTAAAAAATTAATTTCCAGGGGGCTAAGTAATATTTTTTTCTGGAAAGGGGGTGGTTGGCCAAAAATGTTTGGGAACCACTGCTAGTCTACTAAAATGGTATATGATTTTTAAAATACTTGATAATATATAAGATGGTATACTTTTTAAATAATTGTTTATGTAGTAATACTTTGCAAGAAAAATAAGGCAAATAACTGGTTCTTTTCCTGCTTTCTTTTTCTTTTCTTTTTTCTTTTTTAGAGACTTTTTAAAAATTCCTCATTATAGATACTTTTGCATCATCAGATAAAAGACATACCTTGGATTTTATCTGTTTTTCAAGACCAGTAACATTGTAGCATTATCACACTTCCCCAGGTTTCTCTCAATCCCTAGCTATGTATTCTGCATTCTAAATAAAGAGATGCTCTCACAACCCACTCTCTCCTCTAACCAATCTCCCCTTTCTGTCTCCAGGTGTGTTTTGCTCATACTGGTCCTTAGGCTTAGAATTCTTCTCTCTCTTTACTCATTAAATTGCAACCTACATTATAAAGCTCAATTTCAATACTTTTAGTTCATGATGAACTTTTGACCAATTGTGCTTTTTTCACATCTCCAATGAGTTTATTGTGTCATATGATTCAATGTTGCTCTCTGTAAAAGTCATAAGCCTTTACTGATACTAACTATAAACTTTATAATTAATCTATGACTATAAATTTCATAGTTAATCTATAATTCATTTCTACCCAGAGTCTAAACAGTGGATTCTTAATAAATGTTTTGTTGAATTGAATTCAATGCTTTCAATGGTCCCTAACAGTCCAGTTCTGTGCTTTAGGGACCCCAAATGACTACAGAAATGGAAATACTTGGATTTAGATTTATTTTATGACCATACCTATGTTCTTAAAATTGCTTTGTTCTACATCTGGGATCTGAGAACTCATTTAAAATATCTTGTGATAATTGTATTTCACTTTAGTCAGTTTCCTTTGAAGGTCTGTTGCTTTATTATTTATATACACATTTTTATGCATTATTCTAAGGATCCCATAGGTTTTACCAGACTGTCAAAGGGGTCTATGACTTTAAAAGGAATGAAGAATGCCTACCCTAATGTGTTCTGGTGTCTTTTGCACAGTGTTTTCTATTTCATAAACATAAAAACAGTCATACTTCCTCCTAGAGATGCTATTTTCATCTGACTTTGCCTCTAAAATTTGATTCAAGAGTTCCTCTTATAATACTTGCATGGCCCAGATGTCAAAATTGCTAGTTCTGACTGGCAATTGGTAGTTGTGGCATCAAACTTCCCATGATAGATTCAAGTCAAAGGAAGCATTAAAAGAAAACACAACCTAATAGCACTACATAAATGTTAGTTATTATTGCTATTATCATTGATGTCATCTCTCTGAGTTCCAATCTGGCCTCAGACACTTACTGGTTGTGTGACCCTGGGCAAGTCATTTAACCTGTTTGCCTCAGTTTCCTTGTTTGTACAATGCAGATAATAATAGCACTTATCCCCCAGGATTGTTGTAAGGATCAAAAAAGATAAAAATTGTAAAGTACTTGGCATATAATAAGCACTATATAAATGTTAGCTATGATTATTATTTCCCCTCTCTAGAAGATATAATATCTCTCTTTATATATATAATATTATATATTAATATATTAATCTCTATTTATAAACAGATTAAGAGCTCTTAACCAACCTGTTTTGTGTCATGGATCCCTTTGGCAGTCAGTTAGGGGAATCCTATGGATAACATCTAAGAATATTGTTTTTAAATGCATAAATTACTTAGGATTACAAAGGAAAATAAAGGTTAGTGAAAACAACAAAGTAATTTTTTCCCCATCCAGGTTCACAGATCCTTCTGAAATCTATCCATGGACCCATGGATTCTATGTGAAGAGCCCATGGATTCCATATTAAGAACTAAGAGCCTGGATGACCTCTGAGGCCCCTTCTAACTCTACAGCTATGATCTTCTGATCTATGAAGTATCTGCTATCATGCCAGGCCCTGGGCTAGGAATCAGTGATAGATAATGAAATATTCCTTGCCCTCAAGGGGCTTGCATTTGATTGGTTGGATTATGAACAAACTGTACACCGATAAGCAAATATAAAGTGATTGGAGGGTGAGGGAACACCAATTACCAGGAAAACTTTCTAAGTTTGAACATTAGCTCACCCTTTAAAAAAATGTTCCTGTTATATTATACTCATGTAAACACAAATGGTAAAGTGAACTTGTGTAAAGAGAGATATAAAACAATTCAACCAAGCTTACCTTATTAGTTAATGGTAGAGTCAACTTTAAAATATAGACACTCATGACTCAAATGCTCATGTTGAATGAACATCAGTCATCAGTGATGTTAACTCTGGAAATAACATTTGTTGCCCATTGGCTGAATGGTTTAGTGATTAACTGGTTGCTTTTCTATTTTTAACATTTTCAAATGAAATTTGAGAGGGAGACTACTTGACAACATCTCTTCCAATAATGAAGATTTAATTGGCTACAAATTTCCATGTGGTGATAAGAAGCTGCTCTTGAGATAAAGGTAGAACTGCCAATCATTGAAGTTTCCCTTGGTACTTTCTCTAATCCCCAAGTAATCAGATGGCTTTGGGGTTGGGTGAGGAGGGGATATAAGGCCATACAAAAAACCAAAAATGTCCCCAATGAAAAATAACTCTTGTGGAAAATGTTAACAACTTTCCTTTTGCTTAATTGCAGGAGTTTGGGAGGAGAGAACTCTGGCAAAGAATTTCGGAGCCATTAAACTATGAAATGACTGCCATGGACTGATAGGATTATAGAATGGCCCAGTGGATTGAGGGCAAAACCCATAATTCACACATCTCACAAAACTGAAAGTCTTTTGATCAAAAACTAACAACAACAAAAAAATCCTGTGGCTTAATTAGGGACAAGGGAGGAAAAACACTTCTGTACAATTAAAACTGACAAATTGCAAGATATATTTTGGTTTGGACTTATGAATGAATGAGTATGGATTACAAGGCTGACTTTGGTATCAAGAAGACATGAGTTCAAATCTGTCTCTGATATATGTGACCATCAGCTACTTCACTTCTCATTTTCCAGGGTAATTAGTAAACCCTATAAATTACAGGTGAATTGTAGATCTGTATTAGTGGAGTTTCAATACCTGTATTTCACCATCATGAAATCAGTGATCTAAGGAAATATTAATATGTGATTAAAATGAGAATCCTTCTTATAAAGCATTTTACATTTTTATTTTATTTTAAAAATTAAGTATGGGGGTAGCTAGGTGGCTCAGTGGATAAAAAGCCAGGCCTGGAGACAGGAGGTCCTACTTTCAAATCTAACCTCTGACACCTCCTAGTTGTGTGACCCTGGGAAAGTCACTTAACCCCATTTCCTAACCCTTACTGCTCTTCTGCTTTGGAACCAATACATAGCATTGATTCTAAGACAGAAGGTAAGAGTTTTAAAAATTGTTTTATTTCATTTCTTAAATTAAATTGTATTTTATTTCGAAAACATTTTCCATCTGTATATTCATCCCACCCCATTCCCATTCTAAGATAAAGCAGTTTTCAAGTCACTTTTGGAAGAGTTAAGCACTGATTGTTATCTAAGATGGCAACTTTGACATACATTATATACTTACTTTCCTCATAGTCAGGGTTGTGTTAGGCTTGAGTCAATTATTCTACTAGACTCTGGGTCTATATAATCTGACCCTAACTCAGTGCTTGGATTGTCTTTCTTCCTTCCTTCCTTCCTTCCTTCCTTCCTTCCTTCCTTCCTTCCTTCCTTCCTTCCTTCCTTCTTTCCTTCCTTCCTTCCTTTCTTTCCTTTCTCCTTTCTTTCTTTCCTTTCTCCTTTCTTTCCTTTCTCCTTTCTTTCTTTCTTTCTTTCTTTCTTTCTTTCTTTCTTTCTTTCTTTCTTTCTTTCTTTCTTTCTCTCTCTCTCTCTTAAAAATTCTTACCTTCTATCTTAGTATCTACTCTAAAACAGAAGATCAGCAAAGGATAGGTAATCAAAGTTAAGTGACTTGCCCAGTGTCACGCAGGTAGAAAGTGTCTGAGGTCAGATTTGAAGCCAGGACCTCTCTACTCCAGGCCTGGCAAAGGTTATCTATGCATGCACTTCTCATTTATTCATTCCTTCAACAGGTGGTCATGAGGGACTTACTATGTGCCAAGAGCACTGTTCTGAGCTCTGGAGACACAAAGACAGCAATGAGACAGTCCTCGCTTTCATTGAACTTATATTCTATTAGACACACAGATGACTAAATACAAAATATCAACAAATAAATTCAAATTAACTGCAGCAGGAGATTCCAGGGAACTGGTGTTGGGAGGATCAGGTCTGGCTTCCCAAAAGAGGTGACATGAGCTCCAGCTTCCTCTTTTTATGAGTTCCTGTTTAGACTTTTTGTATCTCCGTGCTCCAAAAACTCTCATCACCAAAAGTTAAATGCTCTTTCACCTATATTATTCTTCTTACAAAAACAAGCAAACAAAAACTCTAAACCACCATCTTTTTACCATGGAAGGTAGGAATCCCATCTCTGACACTTATTAATTATGCAGCTCTGAACAAGTCACTTCAAACTTCTCTGGTCCTGTTTTCTCATCTTTAAAAATGAGGGCATTGAACTTGATGGCCTCTAAGATCTCACCTAGCTCTAAATCTATTATCCCATCATCCTATGATTCTAAGTAGTGTTTTAGGGAGAAGCAAATATAGAGGGAAAATTGATGAAATAATGAATCATGGAAACACAAATGTTCAGGGGACCTCAGATGCTATCTAGTCCAATCCATACCTAAAGAAGAAACATCTTTACAATATGTCTAACAAATATCATCCAGTCTTTGTTGGAAGATCTCCACACATAGTGAATATACTTGCCCATTCTACATTGATATAACTCTTGTCTTTCCTTACGCAAAGCTTTGCAATTTCCACCTATTGTGAAAAAAAAAGAGAACTCTTCCGAAGAGGTCATCATTTGTTGCTTCTGAGGGTTGGGTAAATTCAAATATTGGTGATGGAGGCTCTCTAAGAGTTGTTGTGGAATTCCCATTGGAGTCTCTAATCCCAATCTAATAAAGTCCACTGGGGACAGCTGGGTAACTCAGTGAATGGAGAGCCAGGCTTAGAGACAGGAAGTCCTGGGTTCAAACTGGTCTCAGCCGCTTCCTAGCTGTGTGACCCTGGGCAAGTCACTTAACTCCTATTGTCTACTCCTTATCATTTTTCTGCCTTGGAACCAATATACACTATTGATTCTAAGATGGAAAGTAAGGGTTTAAAAAGAAGAAGAAGAAAGTCCATTCTTTGAGGATCACACAAAAAAAGACATTTCTTACCCTGGAGAGAGAATGTAGGAGACTTGGATTCAAGTTCTGCCTCTGACCCACCCACATAGGTCCTGTGACCCTGGACAGGTGATTTAACCTCTCAATATCCCTGGAAACTCTCAAGACTATAAATTAGGCAACAGTCACTAATCTTAATTGGCAGCTAAAATTTCCCCAATGGGATTTTCCTACACTAGTGAAATTGAATGTCAGGATGAGAAAAAAAAGTCATGATACTGAATAAAGAAATGTAGCTCTCATTATTAGGAAATGCAATCACTGGGATGATAGCACCTATGCCTAATTCAACCAAACTTGAAAGCCAGATATCTTGAAACTTAGAAAATCTGCTTATTATTTTAAAGGCATATGGTGCAGGGGACAGACTGGTGGCTCAGTTGATTGAGCATCAAGCCCAGAGATTGGAGGTCCTGGGTTCAAATTGGACTCAGATCCTGAACAAGTCACTTGACCCCCACCCTCACCCCATTGCCTAGCCCTTACCACTCTTCTGACTTGGAAACAACACACAATATTGATTCTAAGACAGAAGGTAAGGGTTTAACCAAAAAAAAAAAAAGACATCTGGTGTAAATCTCTCATTTTTTTAAGGCATATCAATTGTGCAAAAGCTAATTCAATATAGCATTCCATTTCTAAACTTGGGCTTTTGATCAGATTCAGCTTTGATCCTATGAAAATCAATTAGCAGTTTGAAATGTGCTTCTTATGGGCATGACATGGAGAGTTGAAGTAAGGATAAAAACATTTTGTATGTATATAATAGTGAGGGCAAGCATTTATATAGAGCCTTCAGGATTGCAAAATGCTTTTTACAAAGATTATTTCATTTTTTTCTGAGAATATTTTATTCTCACAAAAACCCTGGTGGGTAGCTGCTGTTATTATCCCCATTACGTGGAGAGAAAGGAACACATATTTATTATGTCTATTATTTATTTATTTAATATGGATTATTATTTATCAAGTGTTTACTACTACCAGGCATTGTGCTAAACATGTTACAAATGTTATCTCATTTGATCCTCACAACAACCATGGGAGGTGGGTGCTTTTATGATCCCTATTTTACAGTTGAAGATACTGAGGCAGACTTACTTAGTCCCATAACCATTAAGTGCTTAAGATTAGATTTGAACTTATATCTTTCTGATGGCTCAGCCAACACTGTCCACTGAGTCATGAGTTTCAGAACTGCTATGATCTTGTAGGATAATGGAATTCTCCTGGGCATGCTAAA
Organism: Gracilinanus agilis; assembly: GCF_016433145.1. Classification (NCBI taxonomy): domain Eukaryota; kingdom Metazoa; phylum Chordata; class Mammalia; order Didelphimorphia; family Didelphidae; genus Gracilinanus; species Gracilinanus agilis. Next base: position 44,315,111 of record NC_058133.1, on the reverse strand, counting down.
GTTCCAGAAGAGTTTAGCTGAGTGGGAAATGAAGTTGCCCATCAGTTTTCCATCAGATAAACTGAAGAAACGATCTTCACTCTAGAACATCACTCCAGCTCTGCAATTCCTACCTTGGAAGTACCTTCCAACTCTATGGCTCCTCTCTTTAACTGGATGGCACTTCTCAGAATCTTGATTTAAGGAGGGTGCCCAGGAACTCTCCAGGCTGCACTCCGGACTTCTCCACCCTTACTCTGTGCAGGCTGCCTACCTGCCTTCATCTCCATCCCCCTCTCCTTTTTCAGCTTCCTTTTACATGTTGCCAGAGCAGTAACTATCTTTCTTTCTGCTCACATCTATATTCCTGGTGTTTAGCACAGGGTCTGGAACATGGTGAATTGACTAAGCAGGTTCAAAATCCACCCCAGTAGCCGAGTCATTGTGAAATCTTAGCCAGATCATTTAAGTTCTACGTGAGTCACTTTCTTCATCTGTAAAATGAAGGGGACAAACTAGACAACCTCTAAGCTCCCTTACAGCTCTAAATAAATGATCTCATGCCCTGCTCATAACAGATATTCTCTTTGGATCTTGGTTTTCTCATTTGTAAAATGAAGATAACACTACTTACGTATTATATACACACTTCATGTTGACATGTACTTATATATCATGCATACAACTGTAAAATGAGGATCACAATCCTCATGTATTATATACATATGTGTGTCTTTTGTATTTATGTACTTATGCATTATATCCACTATATATTATACACTTACACATTGTATATATACAACTGTAAAATGAGGATCACAATCCTCATGTACTATGTATGTATCTTTTGTACATATGTACTTCTGCATTATGTGTACATCTGTAAGATGAGGATCATAATCCTCGTGCTAGTCACTTCACCAGACCATTTTAAAGAAAGGACTTTGTAAAGCTCATAGTCCTATGTTAGGATGAGCTGGTTTTTGTTCCACAAAATTTCTTTTCTTTGTCTCATTAGCATAGTTTAAGTCTTTCCAGCAATGCAGATTGCAGCCCATCCTATATGACACTTATCCTTGGCCTTCCCTATATTTACCATGGGAGCCCCACCCAGCCTGCTGGGGGATTTCCTTGCTTTCTCTGCCATTAGCTACATACCAATGGAGCACACAAAATCCCTTGTGCCTTTCCCTGGATCTGGGACGGGTTTGATGTCTTTGCAAGCCAAACATTTCTCTAACATCCTTTCCCCTACTTCCCTGTTCATAGTTCCTCATTTGTAATGTGTTGCAGCCTGCTCACACCCACCATCTTCCTCTCTATTGCCCTTTGGGTAATTGGCAACCTCAATTCTCCAGAGACTTCATGGTTTCATGGCTTGCACCCATGCAAAAATGAACAATATAGGAGTAACATAGAATTTATAGATCAGTTGAGCATGGAATGGAAACTTGGTCTATGATTTTATTGATATGAGGAAATTCCAGGCAAGGAATGTTCATCTACCAATTCAGATGGTGAACGTAGAGTCTTAGTTGCTTTGAACACTGAGGAGTTCATTGACTTGCCCTGGATCATGTAGCCTGTGTGTCAGAAGTAGGTTTTGAATTCTGGTCTTCCTGGCTCTACTGTATCAAATTGACTTTAACTAACAGATGAATAAGTTCATAAAACATAAGTCTAAGTGTTTAAAACATGTTTTGGGATCAAATTAAGAGATAATAGTAGATACTTTCATTTAAAATGCCCATTCTGGGGGCAGCTGGGTAGCTCAGTGGAGTGAGAGTCAGGCCTAGAGACAGGAGGTCCTGGGTTCAAACCCGGCCTCACCCACTTCCCAGCTGTGTGACCCTGGGCAAGTCACTTGACCCCCATTGCCCACCCTTACCAATCTTCCATCTATAAGACAATACACGGAAGTACAAGGGTTTAAAAAAATGCCCATTCCTGGGGGGCAGCTGGGCAGCTCAGTGGACTGAGAGCCAGGCCTAGAGACAGGAAGTCCTAGGTTCAAATCTGGCCTCAGACACTTCCTAACTGTGTGACCCTGGGTAACTCACTTGACCCCCATTGACTACCCTTACCACCCTTCTGCCTCTTTGTGGTGGCAAAAAAACTGGAAAATGAAAGTATGCCCTTCAATTGGGGAATGGCTGAACAAATTGTGGTATCTGCTGGTAATGGAATACTATTGTGCTCAAAGGAATAATGAACTGGAGGAATTCCATGTGAACTGGAAAGACTTCCAGGAATTGATGCAGAATGAAAGGAGCAGAACCAGGAGAACATTATACACAGAGACTGATACACTGTGGTAAAATCGAATGTAATGGACTTCTGTACTAGCAGCAATACCCAGGACAATTCTGAGGGATTTATGGAAAAGAAAACTACCCACATTCAGAGGAAGAACTACAGGAGTGGAAACACAGAAGAAAAACAACTGCTTGAACACATGGGTTGATGCGGACATGATTAGGATATAGACTCTTAATAATTACCCTAGAACAATTATCAATAATATGGTGATAGCTCTTGATCGATGACACATGAAGAAACCAGTGTAAATGTGCATCGGCTACTGGGGGGTGTGGGGGTGGGGGGAGAGAGAGCAAGAACATAAATCATGTAACCATGGGGAAATTTTTTCTAAAATATTAAAAAAAAATTTTAAGTATACCAAAAAAAAGAACAACCCCCCCAAAAAAGGAAAACCCCCAAAGAGGTCATGAAGAATCAGATACAATTGAAATGACTAAACAACAAATGGATAGGGAAGCCATGGGGAAAGTGTTTGGGGTAAATGACTTGGGACGATACAACTTTCCAAAAATAGTAATGTTGGTCATGATATTTTTCTCAGAGCTACTGCTATAAAGTGAGGGTTGGGGTGGGGAGAAAGACTTGCACAAAACAAGACATGGAGATGTCTGGGGACCACTGTGAAGGGTTGGAAGGTTAGGATTGGGAAAAGATAAGTTGAATGATCTCTAATAGAAGCCCAGTTCTCAGGATGAGATCTAGGAAATTTTCCTCCATCATTCATGTATTTCTCTATCCAGGAACTGGACTGCGAAGTCAAACTGACTTGCCAGCTGTCCCCCATTACAGCATAAGCTGGGGAATGCCCCACTGAGACTTCAGTAAAAGCTCTGCAGAAACTAAAAGGCAGAGATTTAAAAGTTAAAGGGGAAAAGAAAACAAACATTCCCCATCCTGGAAAGTGTTGGGGGTGAGAATGTCTTCATTGCTCATGAAGTGGTCAGTAAGAGAATGAACATACTCTCTAGGGCTATGTTGGAGAACCTATTGCATGCCTGCTGGAGGGGCTGCTCCCTTCTCCCTCTCCACCAAGCCTGAGGACATTTTTTCACATCACTGGCCCCTCTACCCAGCAGCCCAATGGGAGTGCTTCCTCTCTCTCCTGGGGTAAAGGGGAAACTCACATGTGGCATGAGTGTGCAGTTTGGAAACTCCATCTCTAAAAGGTTTGCCATCAATGCTCTAGATCAGTGATGGGCAAACTTTTTAAAGAGGGGACCAAAGGAAAAGAAATGCTCATCTGTCAGTAACCCTTTCGAAGTTTCATTGTATTGTATCCTACTCATTATATTCATCAGATTAGGAATAATGTCATTCAGCCAGATAGAACATTTTAGGGGGCCACATCTGGCTCACGGGCTGTAGTTTGCCCATCACTGTTCTAGGGTATTCACCCTTTTGTCCCCTGGATACTCATAAGATTCTCAAAGGAACATGGGAGGCTATAACTGCACTAAAATGAGCACATAGAATGACTTCTAGAGGGAAGAATCTTTAAAGACGCAAAGAATTTGTTAAAAGAAAAGGCAGACCTCCTACCTCTTGATTCCTATTGATAAAATACTTCAAAGCTAGAGTCAAAGGAGGAAAAATCCATCTTCAGAACTGGGAGTCAAAGAGAAAAACCCTATCAGAATATGTGAAGCAATCCAACCCATTTAGTAGAGGTAGTAGCAAAGGGCAGTCACAAGCATCTGCTATGCATGCATCTCTGTGCTATTTTACTCCTGGACACCCTGGCTTGGGGGAGAAATGCTTCATAACTATTGACCTTGCTATGTCATTCAAGTAAATCTCTTTGCTAAAGAATCGAGGCTAGCAATTGATTGATAAAGGGAACTATATTAATGGTAACTCATGAGCTAGCATGTAGACAGATAGTAACCCACAAGATTAACTCTAGAACTGATTGTAATAAGAGCCACCTCTCTGGGGAGCCAACCAGCTAGTGGCAGTGCTTGGGGAGGAATGAGAACCTTGGGGGCTTTCCAATAACATTTCACCTTTCACTTCTATTTCTAGAATCTAGAATATACTCCTTCTTCTCCACCTTATAGCTTCCATCAAAGCACAGCTGGAATGGTATTTCCTACAAAAGCCTTTCCTGAATCCCCCAAGAGTTGCACTCTCTTTCCTTTGAAACTTCTCTATTGACTTCTCTTTGTGGACATGGTCTTCCCTGAACAAATATAAGCTTCTTGAGGGCAAGGACAGCTCATTTTTGACCTTTGTATCCTCAATGCCTAACAAGGTCATGGAATAGAGCAAGCATTTAATATCTGAATTAACTCAAACAAATTGGAAGTCAATGGTAGTTGAAAAGCAAAAATAAAAGTTTTGAGGGAAAGCAAACAGAATAGGCACCAGTTATTTGGACATTCCTGAAAGGGAAACCTCCCTCAAATAACATTCTAAAAACACCCAGGAGGGCTCTTGGATGCCTCACACTCATTCCAGGCTATGAAGATATAATTTTGACTAATTACCGGTTTACTGCTGTCAGATGGATGAGATCTTTCCAGTCAGACAATAGCTAAAGAGAGCTAACAGGGCCCAGAGGGGTACTCCTTCTCCAGAGCCACATGGAAGCTTGGAAGACACCTCTCTTTTTAATGCTCAATTACCACTTGGCCTTTATGCATAGCAGTGGAGCAGAGTAGAGCACTAGGCAGGCGGACAGTTAAATGTTTGTTCTGCTTCCAACATGCCGCTGCAAGTTATCAAAGGGCTTTTATTGATTCATTCAATCATCCAGGCCCCTGGCTACAGGGAAAGCAGAGTCAACCAATGCCAAAATTGATGAGCCTGGGAACAATTATTTTAGTGATTATTGATAAGTCCCAATGGAGCCTCAGATGTCCTTTCTCCAGGGCATCTTTCTCACCAGACATCTGGAAGCACTAATTTAATAATAATATCATGATCATGATAATAGTGATAATGATAATAAAAAGCTGCCATTTACATCCGATTTTCAAGCTTGCAAAGCTCATTAGGTGTGCTGTCAGATCTGAATCTCACAACCACCTTGTGAGGCAATAATCATAGCCCTTATTATCATCCCTATTTTACAGATGAGGAAACTGAGGTTCAGTTTTGCCAATGATTACACAGCTGGTGAGTGTCAAAGGTGGTTTCAGAATCTGGGACTCTTTGATTTCAAGTCTCTCCATCTATCCATGACCTTAAGTTTCCACCTAGTTATAAGCCATTCCAGCCTTGTACCTTTCCATGGGATCCAAAGCAGATGAGAATGTATGGAAGTCATTTTCATTTAGGCTGGCATAAGTCATACCCAGACGTATTATTATGAATTAATAAAATTGTATTTTCTTATTTTATATACATTTTTCTCATTTATATACACTTTTACTTCATTATTTATTAGTAAAATTTATGTAGCACCTTGAGATCTTTAATATCCTTTCCTAATAACAAATCATAGGAAGAAGAGATTATATTTTTGCCTTCTTTGATTCGGCATTTCATCCAAAGCCTGGCACTTAATGAATATTTGCTGGCCGACTGATTAACAACCCAGTAATAAAACACTTTATAGATAAATAATCCCTGCCCTAGAGCACCTGAAAATTTAATGGAGAATATGACAAAAGGAAAATGTTAAAGTCACATATGTGCATACCTATCCCCATCTAGATGGCATAGTGGATAGGGTGACAAATCTGGAGTCAGGAAGACTCATTGTCTTGAGTTCAAATCTAGCCACAGATACTTTCTGGCTATATGACCCTGGACCAGTCCCTTAATCCTGTTTGCCTCAGTTTTCTCATCTGTAAGATAAGCTAGAGAAAGAAATAGTGAACCATTCCAATATCTGTGCCAAATGAGGTCATAAAAAGCTTGACACAACTAAAATAACTAAATGGCAATAATATATGCATAGTTAAATACATATACTTTACTAAAATTAAATTAATATGCAAAAACTAAGGGTTAAGGCTTAAGAGGTTGAATCCTGGTTTTGACATTAAGTGCCTGTGTGACTGATAACCTTGGCCAAGTTTCTTTTTCTCTCAGCCTCAGGTTTCTCATCTGTGAAATGAGGGAGTCTGGCTGGTAAATTCTAAGTTGCTTCTAGCTCTAAAATCCAGAGTGATGAGAAGTTTAGAACTGAATGTTGTTAATATGTACTTAATAAATATTTAATGAATAACTGAATTAAACGAATGAGTGAATCTGGGAACATTGTTACAGAATACAATTTTAAAGGGGGGGACACTGAGATTCTGTTACCACCAGCAACAGTATAAGGGGAGGTGTGGGTTCGTTGCTTTTGAGTAGGGCAGTAAACAGGTTTTCTTAGCTTCAATAGAGTGTCCCAACTAGATTACTGAAGATAGGGGCAGCTAAATCAAGGCAGGGAATTGGAGGAAAGTTTGGAAGGTATAATAAAGAATTTGGGTCTGATTTGAAAGGCAATCATGAGCCATAGTGGGTTCCTGGGAAGCCACTTAATCACTTACTGCCAGGAAATTCTAAGAGTCTAAGGACTGATAAAAGGAATTTCTTCATTGGGAATTCACTATTTCAATGAAATCACAGATCCAGACCAAATCCAAAATATAATTTTATTTTTGTGACATTTCAAAGTTTGTAAAGTACCTTACATATAAGACATTTGAGCCTTACAACTCCAGGGATTTCAGTTCTCTGAATTTTATCTCCATTTTACAAATAAAGAAGCAAAAGCAAAAAGACTTGTACAAAAATATTTATAGCCACGCTCTTTGTGGTGTCAAAAAATTGGAAAATGAGAGAACGTCCTTCAACTGGGGAATGGCTAAACAAATTGTGTTATCTGTTGGTGATAGAATACTATTGTGCTCAAAGGAATAATGAACTGGAGGAATTCCATGTGAACTGGAAAGACCTCCAGGAATTGATGCAGAGTGAAGGGATCAGAAACAGGAGAACATTGAACACAGAGACTGATACACTGTGGTACAATCGAATATAATGGACTTCTCTACTAGCAGCAATGCAAGGATCCAGGGCAAGGTTGAGGGACTTATGAGAAAGAAAATTAGCCCCATTCAGAGGAAGAACTGTGGGAGGAAAAACACAGAAGAAAAACAACTGCTTGAACACATGGACTGATGGGGATATTATTGGGGATGTAGACACTAAATGATAACTCTAGGCCAACTATCAATAACATGGAATTAGGTCTTGATCAATGATACATGTAAAACCCAGTGGAATTGTGTGTCAACTAAGGGGGGGTTAGCAGGGCTTGGGGGAGAGGGAAAGAACATGAAACATGTCAATATGGGAAAATATTCAAAATAAAAAATTTTTTAAAAAGAAACAAAAGCTCCTTATATAGAAGTAAAAGGAAAAATATCAACACATGCCTTTGTTACAGGTCTATCTTCTGCTACATCCTTAAATCTACCTTTGCATTTCTAATCTTTTACACTCTCAGAAACTGGGAGAAACATACGGTTATTCCAGGTTTGTGTTCCAGGCAGGATTAGGTTGAAACTACATCACACATCCCAAGATGTTGATGGAGATCATAATCCCTTGAAATTGCTTCTCTCCTCATATTATAAGTATCTCCAATCCAAAACATCTTTTGCACTACTGGCTTTCACATTTGATTGAACCCATTATCTCCTAAATTTCTCTTTCTTACCTTTTTGCCTCAGTTACCCCTACCCACTGTGACCTCATGTTCTTTGATCCAAAAGTCTTCTCTATTTCCTTTCCTGACTCCTCATTTTCTCCCACCTCTAACCTCAGTTAGAGAACACTTTTGAACTCAAATCTACATATAATCCCAATCTTCTAACATGGCTCTAATGTCACTCCAACATCATCCAGTGACTTTAATTTGCCTACACTGACAGGCATGCAAGACTCACCTTCCACAATCTGGCCATCCCATCCTCTCTGTGGCTTCTCCCACCAATGCCTTTCTCTTCCCATTTCTTTGAATGTTGAATACTCACTGCCATTTCTGAGCTGTCCCTGGTCCTTCAAGGTTACTCCTTTAACAAACATCAAATTAAATCTGGCCCTAAAGAATATCTCCTTAAAGCCCTTAAAGAAGATTCTGAGCTGGGAGGAACCTTGAAAATCAGCTAGTATAATAACTCTGTCATTTTATCCAAGAAGTACCTGAGGCCCAGGGAAGTCAATGGTATTTGCCCAGGCTGTGTTCCCCTTTCACCTCCATCTCTAGGAAGTCCCTTGTGCCTTTCAAGGCTCAGCAGAAAAACTGTCCCCTCCCTGAGATCCTTTCTGATTCTTCCCTGATTGTTAGTACTTCTCCCTGACTGCCTCCCAGGTACCCTTGTATTTTCATAGATATCTTGTATTTTCATATAAATATTCATATTGTATTTTCATATCCATACATGTATTTTAGTGTGTGTGTATATAAAATATTTCATATTATATATTTTGTATTCCACACATGTATATACATAGTGTATATATATATAATACATGTATATGTTTTATATATCCATATATATAGATATACCTACACACATATATCTACACACACTTTATATATAGTATATATACATATATACATACTTTACATATACTATATGTGCACATACTATATATAGTGTATATATACTTTGTTGTAGTATATATTCTATAAAATATATACATTACAGCATATACTTAAATACATTTTCTATATAGTATGTATACATTTTCTAAATAGTATATATATTATATATACATTTATATGTAGTAAATATCTATCTGTATCTAGTTATATATTCTATATCTAGCTATATATCGAACTATATATGTAAAATCTATAAGTATTTAAGTCTTAGGACTTTGGACTTCTCTGTATGCATGTTGTTTCCCTCTAGGAGAATATAAGCTTTCTGAGGGTAAGGACTATACTTATTTTGATCTTTGTGTTTCTAGGAATTAACACAGAGCCTTTAATAAGGCACTTAACAAATATTCACCAAATGGACTTTCCCAAGGTCGAATAGGTAGGCAATAAGAGAAGAGCCCCTGATCTCCCCCTCCACTAGACTTACTGTCTGTCCTCCTCATTTTTATAACTACCATGAATAGTAATTTAATGGTTTCACGTGTGTGTTTTACTCCTCCTTGACAGCAGGGACCATTCTGCCATTTTAATGTCCATGTACCTAGTATCAGTCCATACAAGATCCTTAGTCAAGACTTGGTCAACTAAGTCGAGTAACACTATTAAAAAAACACTCTAGGGGCAGCTGGGTAGCTCAGTGGATTGAGAGCCAAGCCTAGAGACGGGAGGTCCTAGGTTCAAATCCAGCCTCAGACACTTCCCAGCTGTGTGACCCTGGGCAAGTCACTTGACCCCCATTGCCTACCCTTACCACTCTTCCACCTATAAGTCCATACACAAAAGTTAAGGGTTTAAAATTAAAAAAAAATAAACAAAAAAAACCACTCAAAACAATAGAGAGCAATGCTTCTCTTGCCCTTCATCTTTCTTTTTTCATCATCTTTCACAGTCCCATAAAGTAGGGAGGAAAAAGTATAATAGAGCAGGTGTAGAGTTAGGAGGAAGAGAACTTAAATCCAGGCTTTGCTACTTATTGTCTGTATGACTTTGGGCCAGTTACTTAACTCCCTTGGGATTCAGTTTCTTTATCTGTAAAATGAGGAAACTGGATTAGATGATTTCTGACATCTCTTTCAGCTCTAAATCTATGATCACATGATGATATCATGAAAAACCACTAAGTGTGTCTTCAGGAATCCCTCTTAGAGATTTAGATATATGCTCTCCAGTGCTTCGGGTTAAGACAAAGAATATGGGCTATAATTAAGACATAAGCTGACGGAAATGAACACAAAAGATTACCAACCTTCGGAAGCACAGTCTGGAACATCCACAAATGGAAAGTGGGAAAGCATTCAAAAAACAAATACCTGATTTTCTAATAACAGGGTATCATCTAAGGAGGTTCCTTAAATCCTGTATTGATATCACAGTTTGGGATAGAGTCATTTAACCCTCTAGGAAACCTGAGTTACATTCAAAAGTTCATCTGGAGCTCAATGTAGAAAGCTCTGAGAATGGGTGAGATCAGCATCTGGAGACCAGTCTTGCCAGTGAGGTGGGCAACTTCATCCCAGTTCTCCAGAAAGCCAGTCTATGTGTAGCCAAGTCTGAACCTCTGAGCTCTGGACCTCAGAAACTTTTCTCATATCTAGTTACTGAGTAAAATCAATTAATTATTCTTCAGTGTCTTTGACTTCACTCTGCCTCACCTCATAGACCCAATGAGTTTCCAAATCTTCCTTTTTCTCCCTCTCTAAATTCTCTTCTCTCCAGTTACATAGGCACCACCCTTGTTCAAGCCTTCATCACCTTTCAACTTGGTCTATTGCAATAGCCTTCTAGAATTATTATTATTATATTGGGCTTTCCTGCCTTGAGTCTCTTCCCATTCCCATACATTCTCTACTCACCTGCCAAAGGGACTTGCCTAAACTCCAAGTCTGACCACATTAATCCCTTGCTCAGTAAACTCAGTGGCTCCCTACTTTTCACCAGATCAAAAATAGAATTTGGCTTTTTTTTTTTAAGACAGGCTGAGTCTAACCTCTAATTCCAACTTGATTGTTTATTTCTACATTTCATAATCCATCCAAACTAGCCTTCTTTCTCTTCCTCATGCATGCCATTCCATCTTCCAGCTCTGCTTTTGTATTCCTTAATGGAATGCCCTATGTCCTGGCCTCTATCTACCTCTTGGAATTTCTTATTTTTTCAAGACTTAGTTCAAGGACCATCTTTCATATGAGGTCTTTCCTAACCCCTCACCCCCACCAACTGCTAGCATTCTCCCTCTCAAATCACCTTGTGTATGTGTATATAGGTAGAGGTTCACCTATGTTTCCTCCCTAGATAAAACTATAAATTCCATGAAGGCAGGAACTATTTCACTTTTGTCTTTGAATTCGCAGTGCTTAGAACAGGCATACACACCAAGCATGTATTTAATAGATGTTTGTTCATTTATTTTATTTTATTTTTAATTTAAATTTTTTTAAACCCTTAACTTCTGTGTATTGGCTCCTTGGTGGAAGAGCGGTAAGGGTGGGCAATGGGGGTCAAGTGACTTGCCCAGGGTCACACAGCTGGGAAGTGTCTGAGGCCGGATTTGAACCTAGTTAATTAATTATTTATTTAATTAATTTTTTTTTTTAAACCCTTACCTTCCGTCTTGGAGTCAATGCTGTGTATTGGCTCCAAGGCAGAAGAGTGGTAAGGGTAGGCAATGGGGGTCAAGTGACTTGCCCAGGGTCACACAGCTGGGAAGTGTCTGAGGTCAGATTTGAACCTAGGACCTCCCCTCTCTAGGCCTGACTCTCAATCCACTGAGCTACCCAGCTGCCCCTGTTAATTTATTTTTAAAAGAAAGGTGTTGGTTCTGATGATTTCGAAGGTCCTTTCTTGTTTGAGGTCCCACAAGCATGAATGTGAGAAAAGACCTTTGCTTACTTTCACTTTTGTGTTGGTTTGTTTTGCTTTGTTTTGATTTCTCAAACTCGATTAGGCATTTTAAAAGTTGGAAAACGAAATTGGATGGATTTCAAGTGTTCAGCGAAAGCGTGGGTGGGTCCTTGTTTTTATCAGCCCATCTTTCTCTAACAGCAGGATGAAACGAAGTAGGGATTGCTGATGACTCATGAGATGCCAGAGTTCTGTTCCACTTCCTTTGGACTCAAATCAACTTGGGTCCCCTGAGAAAAGCTTTCACAAAGGACAGGAAAATGTAGTGTCCTAAGGCACTGGGGAAGCGCAGATTTGCCAGCACCCCCACATTCCCAACATGTTGCATGCTTGGTTCCAGGAGCTTAATAACAGAAATAATGAGGAGTTCAGTTCCCAGTGGGAATATTACAAAATCTTGCTATAAAAAAGCTTCTTCTGAAATACTCCCTTGGGCTGGCTGCCCCCATTGGTTTATCCTGTTTTGGTCCTGGAAGCATTGTTTCTTTGGCTTGATTCAGCTATGTTAGTTAACTCCTTAGTTATCTCCATTCTCTAGATCTTAGCTAACAAAGTTTTGATCTTTTCAAGGAAGAAATGGCTCAGATAACAAAACAAAAGGCAAACAAATGGGTAGACAAAAGCAAGCTAATTCTGATTGGATAGAAAACAGAGGGAGAAAAAATATGAAAGGAGATAGGTACTCTGCTATGCTTCTGTTCCCTGGTACCACTCGGAACATGGATAGCTCCACTCAAAGGAATCTTATCCTAAAGCTCTGGCAATGTCAACTTAATTCATTTAATCTCAATTGCTCTCCATTTCATTCTATTCAACAAGAATTTATCAAGTGCTTTCTCTGTGCCCAGTTCTCTGGATAAAGAGAAAAACAAACTGATACCTCAAGGTTCTTACATTTCATTGACCTGCAGTTTGAACTATCATTTCCCTAAATGCTCTGTTATTTCATGTTGTATCATGCTACCGCCTCACAAGTCACTCATTTTGACCGAGTTGAGTTTGATAATCTGCTACCTAAGATCCCGTCTCCTTCATCTTCTGGTGTTTCTCACCCAACCCCTCTTTCTTCTCTTGTCCCTCACCATATTTGTTATCTTGAGTTTTAAGAGTTATAAGGATCAGAGATGACAACATATGAACAGAGCTTTGAAAATCTCAAATCACTATGTGAGTGTTAGCTATTATTATTGTTACAATTATAGAACATTTTATTTCTAAGGACAAAAGTAAATTAGTTGATAATGTAGAAGGTAGGAGAAAGCATGGTGCCAAACTAGACCAAAACATATATAAATGGACCAAACAAGCAATTGGTGAGCCTAATAACTTGCTAAGTTTTAGAGTCTTACTCTGAGCTAACTCAGCTTCGTGGGAAAAGTCGTGGATGGTCTAACAAGATACCCGAGCTTTCTCTTAGAATCACAGAATCTCTAATAGAAAAGGTATCTCAATCCCTACCTCACCAAAAACATACTGAATGCTGTGGTCATCTAATCTTTGTTTGAAGATCACCAATGAAGAGGAAACCATGATCTCCAGAGGCAGCCCATTTCTCTTTGGGATAGCTCTAATAGTTAAGAAGCTTTTCCTTTTCTCAAAACAATTTGCTTCTGGGCATCTTTCAGACATTACCCTTCATTCTGCCCCCTGGAGACAGTCAGAAAAAGACTATTACTTCATCTTTGTCACAGTCCTTCTAAATATAGGGAAACAGCATTTACCATTCCATTCCTCTTCCCCCCACCCCAACTCTAAATCTTGTCTTCTCTAGGTTATGTATTCCCAGTACCTTCAGCTCTGTCTCAAAATCTTCACCATTCTCCTTGACCCCTTCCATTCTCTTTCTAATTTGTGATGTCTGCCAGCAGATCTCTTTCTAAATTCAGGCCCCCACCCCTGAAAGGTAGTTCTCTTCAGTTCCCTAGTCCTTAAAGAGGAGTTCTCAGGGCCTTTCCAGCTTGCTCTGGATTCCACAGGGTTTCTGGATCCCTTGACTTTGCCTAATGGCATGAATAAAATATCTGTACTATACCTTCAATCAATTGGGGATATCTATGGATATCTGGATATTCTCTGGAACCCTTCCCCACCTCTACTTAAACTATGCACCACCCCAAAATAAATGTAGTCCATTGCCTATTTCAAAGATGCTCTCTTTTTTCCTCACACTGAAAGACACTGAATCCACTTGGATTGCATAATCACCACTGCTCTTTTTTATTTCTATGCTCATCCCATTGCTCGAATCCATTCCTTTGCCATGACTGCATTTACCAGTTCTTCCATTTTTAGCATGCTTTGTGGAGAGATAGATAAATAAATAAGTAAGTGGATAGATGATATATAGGTAGATAAATAGATTAAAAGGTAGGTGCACAGATGGAAGAAAGAAAGAAAGGAAG
>NC_058133.1:44276172-44295996 GCF_016433145.1 Gracilinanus agilis | reverse complement strand
AAGAAAGAAAGAAAGGAAGAAAGAAAGAACAAGCAGATGGCATATCTGTGATGAGATGGCAGGAGGGTTTGGGTGAATAGCCTGACACTTTTGAGGTAGATAAGATTTACCAGGATTTACACTAAAAGAGAAACAAGGTACTGTCATGACTGGAGTGAGGAAGATCTGGGTTTGAAGCCCACTGCAGATACTTAATGGCTGGGCAAGTCACTTAAACCTCTCTGTTCCTCAGTTTTTTCACCTGTAAAATGAAAGGGTTTGATATGATCAGCTCTGGATTCATGATGTATATCATGGCCAGAGTCTGAATCCTGATCACATATAGACCACACCAAAGGATCATAGAATTTTAGAGCTGGAAGAGATGTTATAGATTACCTTGCTCAATATATTTCCCCTAACTTCATTTTACACTTCCTAGCTGTGTGACCCTGAACGAGTCACTTAACCCCTAATGCCTAGCCCTTACCACCCTTCTGTCTTGGAACCAATATACACTAGTAGTATTTATGTAGTATATAAGGCTTGGGAAGTGCTTCACAAATATATGTCATTTGATTCTCACAAGAATGCTGGGAGGTAGGTCATATTGTTATTATCCCCCCTTGACAGATAAAGAAACTGTGTCAGATTGCCCAGGGTCAAAAAGCTAGCAAGTGTATAAAGTAGGATTTGAACTCAAGTCTTCTAGATAGCAAGTCCACTGTTGGCTCTACCTCTAGCTGCCCTGGATCGGAGTTGGCTGGAAAATTCAGTCTTCTTTAGAAGAAGGATTGAGAGAGAAGTATGATATAGTTAGGAAGGTTACTAGACTTCAAGTCCAGAAAGAACCAGGTTCTCATTCTATATTTTGCAATAACTAGCTACCCTCTAAGCCTGTTTCCTCATCTGTAAAATAGAGGCATTATCCCCTCACAGGGTTGTCAAATGCACCAGTAGGGTATTTCTGGTGTGGAAATTCCCTTCACCGATGCAGAATAACAACTTGTTACAGGAAGACTAAAATAGTAATTAATAATGGTAAGAATAAAAATACCTAGCATTGGTATAAAGTTTTAAGGTTTGCAAAACATTGTATAGATTTCATTTGATCCTCACAACAGCCCAATGAGGTAGGTGCTATCTTAACTCCATTTACATATGACTTGTTAAGTGACTTGCCCAGAGTCAGGCAACTAGTACATAGCAGAGACAGGTTTTTCTAGAGGCTGGCTTTCTATCCATACTCTCATGAAAACCTTAAAGTACAAAATCAAAGTGATGTTATGTGGATATGTGACTTGGGAAAGGTCACTGTGTCCCTCTGTATCTCAGTTTCCTTTACTATTAAAGAAGTTCTACATAGATGGTCCCTTAAGCTCCCTTCCAGTTCTATGATTCCATGAAAAGTGACTTGCCCATTTAGACACAGTTTGTGAGTTAAAGAGTTACAATGACAATCCTAGGCTTTTTTTATTTTCCATCCATTATTTTCACAACACAATTCAACTCCATCATCCCTCTAACACACAGAATGAATGGAGTAGACTTAGGATCGTGAATCTAGCATTGAAAAGAAGTCATCCAGTCTAACCTTTTGTTTTTAAAAATGAAGAAATTGAGGTCCACAGAGGTTAAGTGACTTGCCCAAGGTCACTCGTGGAATATCAGGTGGGAATCTGAACTCAGATCTTTTGACCCCAAAGGAACTACTCCTTTCATAGTACCACATTGCTATCTATAGAAGGACGCCATGAAGCGCTGTCACATATCTGAAAAGTTCTCCATTCTCCACCTGCAGAGAACAAGCTTTCAAAGCAGAGTTATTTTGCTTTGTTTTGTTATAGCTGTTGGCAGTAGTGTGTGTTTGCTATTTGTTTGCCCTGTAATGAACAAATTACAATATCTCAAGCTACAGAATGTAAGAGGTGAAGGTCAATTCTCAGCTCACTGATCTGAAGCCAGCCAGTTCTGATGGCAATCTGTCACTATTACAGAACATCTGGCCCCATCACATTGCAGGGTGGGGTGGAAGAGGGATCTCCAAGTCTGTTCCTATGAAACACTTTTATGCTATCACAAAACAAAAAATTCTGTAAGGTAGGGAATTATTAATGCCTAGTTTCCTATGGACTGCATCCAGAGAAAGGAAATAAACAGCAAGATACACTTCCCATTGGATACAGATGTGCTGAGAGAACATCCTGGGAAGTTTCCAAGGCAATGCCAGTTACTTACAACATTATTGGGGGTGGGGGAAGAAAAAGGAAAAGGACAGAGAGGGGGAAGGGGCCTGGGGAATGTTGTGGGAATGGATAAAGTATGAGATTCAACAGATTTTAAATGTTCATATCCAGCATGAATTGGGTGGCATTATTGGTCTTTAGACAATTTCCTTTTGGACCAAATATGTGGTTTTAGATGTAGAGGGAACTCATAGCGAAAAAGTTTCCTCTCCCAGTTCAGACAGGTATCTGCTCTGAAACTTTTCTTTAGCGATTTATCTGGGATTGGGAGGGGGGACAAAAAATGTAGTGACTTTCCCCAGATCACACGAGTGTGGGTCAGAGGAAGAATGAGAACTCAGATGTTCCTGATACAACAGCTGGCTCCCCCTCAATTTCACTAGGTTGATTCTAAAGCAGGGATTCTCAACTTGGATGGCACAGACCTCTGTTTTCAGAGGTCCACGTACTGAAGTTGAACATTTCCCTCAATTACTTTGAGACATTTTCCAAGAAAGGGTTCACACCACAAAAAAAGGGTTAAGAACTGCTCTAAACAGAATTTTTTTAACCTCATTGGGAGCCAAAGTCTGTTCAAAATCAACAAATAGGAGATCTGAAAAGCCTCAGGTATTCTCAAGGAATATAAATTCCTATCAGCTGGTTGTTGTGGCTATGTGTAGCAAAGAGAAGTTTTTAAGAATAGGTAGAGAGGGGCCAGCTGGGTAGCTCAGTGGATTGAAAGTCAGGCCTAGAGATAGGAGGTCCTAGGTTCAAATCCAGCCTCAGACACTTCCCAGCTGTGTGACCCTGGGCAAGTCACTTGACCCCCATTGCCCACCCTTACCACTCTTCCACCTAGGAGCCAATACACAGAAGTTAAGGGGGGAGGGGAGGAAAGAATAGGTAGAGAATCAAGAGTCCTGAAACTTTTCTCTTGGGTCCACACTTGGGTCCAGCATTTGCTTGGCATTGTTAACTTTATTACTGGGTGTTTTGAGCTGCAAGAGAAAATCCAAAAAGTATTCCCCACCAACAGGACCACCAACAGGACCCAGACTACCATGGTACCATGGTGCCTGAAATTCCTCTTTTAAAGATGACTTTCAGAGCGATTATTGGGTCTCTAGGAATTTCTTGTTAAAATAAATGGTAATAACATCTTCGGCCAATAATGCCAGGACTCCAGTAGTTTGCTAGAAATCATTTGTTATGGGAAACCGAGAATCATTGGATTGCCATACAGAAAAGTCCTGATAGGGGATGTGAAAGGCTAAATTCTCTTGAGACAGGTCATTGCCATGGGAAAGATGTAAGGATGAAGACCAGGAACTTCTGGACTAAGGTGATGAGATTGATAAACAAGAGAGGTTGTGGGCAGGTGGAAAATGCCAACTTTACTTATTTGCACCATTTTCCCTAAAGCACTGGTCAAAATGCCAGTCTAGAACCCAAACATCATCCTTTTCCCAATCTTTCCCCCAAATCTCCCAAATCTAATCTTGGGTCCGGCAGGTGTTTTGAGCCACTGACTTTTCTAAAGCACAGACGCTGGGGAAAGCACTGGGGAGTCAAAGAAACGCAAAAACCAGAACTTGCCTTCCAGGACCTTATAGTTTGATGGAAGAGACAACATGTGATTAACTAGGCTTAGTACTTATAGTCTAATACGAGATATTCCGTAGAAGAAACTAATTTGAAAAAGCAAAAAAACGATGAGAAAAAAAACGATGCAGAGAATTATTGAGGCATCTGTGAGTAGTCCAGGACCTGGCCACTTAGGACAGAACAGCAACCGATTGTTTTAGGAAAGCTGCGTCACCCGAGTGGTAGTAGAGGAAAGTGACCCAAGCCTAGATGGCCAGTCCCAGCCTAATACATGAGACAAACAAGAACAGTGAGGCCTTAGAGCTGGAGGCAGCCCACAAGCAGGAGAGGACGTGTGTATTATTAGGGGGGGGAGGGAGGAAGGGAGGGAACCGGGACTACCATCAGGCAGGGGATTCCCTTCCCATCCCTCCTCCTCCCCTCCTCTGGCGCATTTTTAACATACGCAGGAGAGATCCCCAAAGTGGTGGGAAGGAAGGAAAGGGTTGTAACCCTCCGCAGGATATCCCTTGTGTGATTTTTTTTCTTTTTTTTCTTTCTTTCTTTCTTTTTAAATGATGAAATGACTCTTGGAATGGAAAGAAGAAGGAAAAAAAAAAAAAAAACTGCGTACTTGGCAGATTCCAACCTGGAGGCACTCCCGAGCCGGGGGATGGGTCCCCTGAGGCACGGGGGGGGGGGGGGGGNTCTCCAAGACGACCCACATTTTCAGGAATGCAGCAGGGTCAAAGGCCCGCGATTTCTAGCGGCAATCTCAAAGGGCCTGGCTGGAACCGCCCGCCTAGCCGCGTCGGAGGATGACGGAGCTCCTCAAGACTTTCACCAAATATGGGCCTGGGCTGGAAATGTCCTGGACCGAGCGCCGCCGGAAATCTCGGATTCTGGCAACGTGAGCGTCTCCTCCTAGCAAAAGCCTAAATGAAAAAGGGGGCAGGGCCGGCTGCCAGCCGGCGGCGGCTCCCCTACCCCACCCACCCCCTTCTTCCAGCAGCGGCGGCAGCAGGGGGGCATCTGCCAACCCCGAAGCCCTTCCCTCCCTCTCCGCGCCCTAGCTGCACTGACAGCGTCTGGAGACAGAGGCGCAGGCCGGGAGCGGACGGACTGTCAGCCGGTCTACCCGAGCTCCCCTAGACTGCGGCCACGGGCTCTCAGCCAAGACCAACGTGCGTGCAGCCCCAGGGAGAAATCGGTTTCACTAAAGCACAGCCGAAGACAACCGCATACAATAGAATGGAATGTCGAATGAAAGGAATAGAATGTTAGAAGTAGTAGTGACCGAAAATGCTGGATGGATTTGTGGGGGCGATGGGGGTGGGGGCGGGGGGAGAAGGTTGACAACAGCTCCAGAGCACTGAGTTGGATTATCAGGGGTTCTAGTTTCAAATCCCCTTACTGTGATTTTGGAGACGGTCACACACAACCTCCCAAAGCTCGGTTTTCCCATCTGTAAAATGAGATGGTTGTACTCCATACTCTTCTAAGGTCTCTTCCCTTATAAAGTTATGCTCCCTCACTTTGTATACTTCCTTTGCTCAGATCCCCAGTTTTCAGCTGGAATTGAGTCTAGGGTTCCTCTTTAATGATCTTTTTGAGTAAGGACGGATGGGGATGAGTCACAAGCGATGTTCAATTCTTGGGTAGCGGGGTGGGGGTGGGGGGTTGGCATAGAGGAAGGTTGGACTGGTTCTACAAGTAAAAGTTGTCTCTAAGTGTGAGCGTGAACATATCTGTAAACAAGCAAGTAAATGGTACTGCTGAAATACACGCATACCTGGATATATGTGTGATGGGGAGGAGGGGGGGAGAATGACTGAAAAAAACAAATCCAGGGTTATTATTACTCTAAGTTACTACCAACCACACAAGTGGCCCCTTCTTTCCATTCTTTGTACTCCCCTGACATCATTAACGCAAGAATTGTCCCCACAACTCAGCCCCAGATCAGGAAGGAACTGTAGAAGACAAGCCCCTTCTCTGTGGCTCACAGCCTAAGGAAACAAGGCTGCCCGTTATTCCTGAAAATGGCACCAAATGAAAAGAAAAGGGGGAAAAAAATCTCCAGCAGAATTAGCACCCGAAGCAACACTTACCCATAAACATTTGCACATTTCCCCCCAGTTCGTCAACATGAAATGATCTTCTCTAGTTCTCTCAGAGGTGGAAACGAGAAGGCGACGAGACGTCTGGGGTTTCTGGACCATCCTTCAGACAGGAACGTGTGGAACTGCGGCTTTTCCTCTCTCCTAAAAGCCTGTCCTTTATTCACAGTTGCACACAGGACATACTGTATGGTAATACTATGCACACAGGTTAATAGCAGACACCCCACTAGCTGCCCCCACCCCTTCATTTTTTTCTCGCTGCTCTTCTCTTTCCCTTATCCCCCCCCCACCCCGCCCTCATTCCCCTTCTCTACTCCACCCTTCATGCTTTTTCTTGGGCCACTGGCTGGAGGGGTTTATAAATTTCTCCTCTCAGGCAGACTCTAGTTCTCCACCATCCCGAAGAGAACTAAAGAAACAAGCCCACACACCCAGTGTCAGAAACTTTAATCCGATTTTTCAAAGAATCCCTGGTATGGTATTTCTTAAAAAATGCGGTGGTGGAGCAGATCAGACCTCTTTCCCCTCCCCTCCCCCCCCCCCATCACCAATAAACGAATAGGTTATATACAGCCAATTGGATCCTCCACTGTTATTTTCTTTTAAAGCATGATTGCGTGAAAAACAAGGAATTCCGAAGAATTTCCTGCCCTGGGAACAGAAATGAAGTCTATATTTAACAACATTTAAAGCTATCGAGAATGCTTTGTGGTTGGATAACAGAGGCAGAAAAATGTTAAAAATGCAGGCTACTGCTATACCAAATATGGAAATATTGTTACGTCTGGTGTCTGATTCACCATCTGGAAATACTTACAGCCATGAAGTCAAATAGAAAAGACGCCACAACAGAAGCCAGGAACTCTTCTCTCCAGTCTCCAGTCCCCATTCTCTCTCCATGCTTCCTCTCTCCTCCCTTCCACAGACACCCTCCTCCTGAGTCCTTCATTAACTAAAAACTGTTAAAGGGATCTGAATTTGAGGAAGGGACATCCTAGCAGAAAGGATGAGTCTAGTTTATGGGTGAGAGCAGGGCCTAAATCTTCTTTTATTTATTTGCCTAGCCTTTAACAGTTTGATTTTATTGAAAAAGAACCATTTGTCTCTAATAGCCTTAAATCAGGACCTTTACTCCCTGTAAAACTGTATTAGGTATGGAAAATGAATATTTCCTGGCATGAGAAATTGCCTCTTTCTTCCTTTTCAAGAGGAAAGTGCCACTGGTACTCATAGCTTACCCTTGTCTGCTATAATAAAGGTCATGGAGAGTTCAATATTTCCTAGAAATGTTAGTTTTGAATACCTAGGGGCTGCTTTGCTAAATTAGCTTATTTATTCATTTATTTTTGTTTAGAATAGGCCTAAAATGGAAAAGAATTGAACTTTTGTTCCAATAGCAAGCATTAAAGAGACCAAGAAATAATTATCTGTGCGTTGTCCACCAAAGTTATGAGACCTGAGGTTGCTTTTTTTAATAGTTTGAACATAACCATGAATTTCTCTGAGGGGGTTGGTGATATTCAGAGAGTAGATCGCATTCACAGGGTCTTTACTCAGGAAGTAGCAGGTAGAATATGACACTTATAAACCATCTGGGACTATTTTTGTCATGGAAAAATGACACAGCTAGCTAATACCTTTTAAAATAACATTTTTATTTCTCAATACCACATTTAAAAATAAGCCTAGGCAGAAGTTCAGTGTAATTGCCCTGAGAAGTCTCCAGTCCAAGGGATCCCTGGGTAAAACTTTCAAAATACTGTCAATTTCAAGTTTAGGAGCAGATTCCTAGGTGGGAGTTGTCCCTTGTTCCCTCTCTCATCCCCTCTCCACCCATAGGCTTTCAGCAAAATGCAGTTGGGAATGGAGTCCAAACTCGAATTCCTGCAGGACCTGTGAGTGATTGAAGTAAAGATCATTTAGAATTTTTCATTTCATTCCTGATTAGTTGCTTATCAAAATCTGCCTTTAAGAATATGAAGTAGAAAGCTCTCTCCCTGCGAGCCTATGGCAAAAGCACATCTAGACACTAGGCTAGGACAAAAGTAAATACCTCCAAACCCGGACAAGTTTGAGATGAGGGGTGTAGAGGAGAGCCTTGCTTGAAAGGTCGACCAATAATGGGAAATGGCTGGTTGCTCTCCTTTTCATTCATAAACGCCAGTGTTCATTTGCAGCATACATTCTAATAAACAGATTGATATACAGTAGGCTAAAGTTTGGGGACATTCAGTAATGAATACTAGTATGTATCAGAGAGACTTCCTCTCCCGGGTTTCTCCCTTCCTTCTCCCCCCCTCCCCCTCCCCCCATGCCTCCAAAAATGTTTTACTCTGTCTCTCAGTGTAAATAAAACAGTTTGCTGCCTTCCAGGGACGAAAGCTTTGGGAGCTGCCTATTAAAATAAAAATCAGCAAATAAATATGCTTTTGTTCCTCCCTCTCAGATCCTCCCACCCTCCAACCCCCAGTTAGTTCTTTATCTGTTTCCCGGGCCCCCAGTGCACTTTGCGATCACTTTCCCCGCTTCGCATCACACACCTCCCCTTTTCCCCCAGCCTCCAGCAAGGAAAATCCTCCCAGATCTAAGTGGTTATTTAAAGTGGAAAAAATGGGCTGTTTTCTTGATGGGTCTGGGACAAAAAAGGTGCAAGGAAGCCAGGGGAGGCGCTTGGATGGAGCCCGCGCCAAAGAAACATTCCTGAGATGTTTGAGAATTCTGGAACGCTCAGACAAGCGCCTACGTCACTCAGCTGCAACACGCGGCGGAGCTGAGCTCAGGGTATAAAAGGCGCCGTCCTGGGGTCCTCCGCAGACTGCAAGAGAATCTCCCCAGAAAGCGTGCAGGGTGACCTCGGCAGTTGCAAGTAGCCCGCAGCAGCCGCTCTTGCTGAGCCTCTGATCTCGGAGGAAGAAGTCGCTCTTGCCGCCGGATCTTTGAGTCGTCTCCCCGAAAGGCAGATTCAGAGCCCAGCACCAGCCTCGCAAGCCAGGCTCAAGACTTCCCCGGCTCTGCCCAAAGTTACTCTTGTGTGTTTCTCTCTGTCTCTCTTTTTTCCTTTTTTTTTTTTCCTGCTGCAACAGCACGAGGGCTATTCCTACGCCTAACAATGAGTGCCCAGGCAGCCAGAGTTCTCGCCTTTGCCGTCACCTTCTTCCATTTAGCCAGGCTGGTAAGTTTTGCAGCCCTCGTACAGCTTGCTTACCTTTCCTCCTACCCGGATCCCCTTAGCGCTGTCCCCAGTCCCAACCGCAGCCCCGGGTGGGGAGGGGGCGCGAGAGAAAGAGAGAGCGACAAACTTTGTAAGCCTTCCGTTATCGAACCTGCCCTGCCCCTTGAAAACCTTGAGACCTTCTCCGGGACATTCGGTCCCCGAATGAACTTGGCCACCTTAGGAGCCACACCGGTCGGGCCAGAGTGGCGCTTTAGCTCCCAGCCTTGAGATCTCCCTGACCCCGGGGCTACTTTGCACTCTTCAGCCTTTCAACGTGTCCCTTTCTCGCTTCAGGCGTTCTCCATCTGCCCAGCCTCCTGCCAGTGTCCCCTCGAGGTGCCCAAATGTGCTCCAGGAGTGGGCCTGGTTCTGGACGGCTGTAGATGCTGCAAAGTCTGTGCTAAACAGCTCAACGAAGACTGCAGTAAACTGCAGCCCTGCGACCACACCAAGGGACTGGAATGCAACTTCGGCGCCAGCTCCACGGCTCTAAAGGGGATCTGCAGAGGTGAGATGCTTGCGGTTTGGCCCCCCGAGACCAACGACGACAACAACAATAATACTAGTCCCCTGTAGTCCGCCAGTTTGGTCCTACTGAGGCCATGTATGGCTATGCTTTGTTGTTGGTAGCTTGGCAGAAAGGCAGATGATTTCAGCAGTCTGGAATGCAATTCAGTATGTCTGGGCCCCGCTAAAAGCCCATACGGAAAAGTGATTCCTGACTAACTTATTGTTCTAGTCTTGGGGCTCCGGGGAATTGTAGGGGGACTTTACCATAAAGTGAATTTAACCGAGCACAAAATCTGTAGGAGCTTCAAAGAGTGATTGGGAGTGTTAACCCTATCTCTCCCCTTCCCCCCGCTTTTTTTGGGGTTGTCTCTGCAGCCCAGACCGAGGGAAGACCTTGTGAATATAACTCGAGAATATACCAGAACGGCGAAAGTTTCCAACCCAACTGTAAACACCAGTGCACATGTATCGACGGGGCGGTGGGCTGCATTCCCCTGTGCCCGCAAGAACTGACTCTTCCCAACTTGGGCTGCACGAACCCCAGGCTGGTCAAAGTGGCCGGGCAGTGCTGTGAGGAATGGGTGTGTGACGACGACATCGCCAAAGACGCCCTGGAGGATATGGATGGTTTCCTGGGCAAGGGGCTGGAAATAGGAGCCTCTGAGATCGAACTGACCAAAAACAATGAGTTAATAGCCATCGGAAAAGGAGGCACCCCTTTAAAACAACTCCCTGGTAAGTAGACCTTTAAACCTCGTAAAGGGTGTCGTTGAATGAATTCTCTTATTGGTTTAAACTGTTAGATGTTTAAAAGTTGTTTCTTTCTCTGTACATAGTGGACCATTGAAAACTTATAATAACCCTCTTCTTCTCTCTTTCCCTTCTCTCCGTCCTCCCTCCTCCCTCCCCCCCCCCCCATTATAGTTTTTGGACTGGAGCCACGCATCGTACATGGCCTTTTTCATAGCCAAAAATGCATTGTTCAAACAACTTCATGGTCCCATTGCTCCAAGACTTGTGGAACTGGTGTCTCGACCAGAGTAACCAATGACAACCCTCAATGCCGCTTGGTTAAAGAAACCAGAATTTGTGAAGTGCGCCCCTGTGGTCAGACAGGATATGGCATGCTCAAGGTCAGTTTCTAGCTTAACGAGTAAGAATTGTTGGAAGCTCAAGCTTCGTGGAAATTGTTACCAGGCACACGTGCCGTGCTTTTTCTTCCCAGAGAAATAATTCCTGGCTTTTTCCCCCCATGTCTTCTTGCAGAAGGGAAAGAAATGCAACAAGACCAAGAAATCTTCCAACCCTAAGAAGTTTACCTTTGCGGGATGCACCAGCCTCAAAAACTACCGCCCCAAGTACTGCGGCAACTGCCTGGATGGGAGATGCTGCACGCCCCAGCAGACCAGGACAGTCAAGGTCCGATTCCGCTGCGAGGACGGGGAGCTTGTCACCAAGAACGTCATGATGATCCAGTCTTGCAAATGCATGCAGAGCTGCCCACATGTCCCCGAGGGCACCTTCCCCTTTTACAGGCTGTTCAATGACATCCACAAATTTAGGGACTAAACGGCCCTTTGGGCCGGAGGGGGAAACTGAGGGGAGGCAGTGTCAGAATCGGAAATACTGAGACTCTTGGGGTTGGGCTGGGATAGGGGAGGGAGAAGGAACCCTATTGTAGAAGTGTCGCCTTACTCATTCTTGAGTCACCTTTAAGGTATTTCTGAAACTTCCGAGTGCACTGTGCAGATGGACACCAAGGCAACCGAGATTTGAGAATACTTAATGCTTCATAGTATTGGAGCACCATTTTATTGCTTCGTTTTGGAGCCTGTTATATTGACAACATTCTGCTTTCTGTTTGTAAATTATTTGGTAAACATATTTTCCTCTCTCTCTGCCTTTTGAAAAAGAGATGATGTGAATAGTGGGACACCTGAAGACTTTTTGATCCTTTTTATAGAAGCAAATTGGAAATTTTTCCACCCTTCCCTGATGTGGCACTCTGTGAGTGTAAGCATGAGTGGCAGCTATGATGTACCAACTGCATCTGAACTGCAAACAGAAACCAGCTGTTTTAAGACTGAATGTTTTTATTTATCAAAAAAAATGTAGCTTTTCTTGGGAAAAAATGTAATACTGGAATAAGTTGTAAATGATTTTAATTTTATATTCAGTGAAAAAAATTTTATTTATGGAATTAATCATTTAATAAAGAAATATTTACCTAACTTTGGAGTATGGCTCATAGATTCAGAGCTGGAAGGGACTCGAGGACTCAAGTGATCTTTCACCTCTTCTTATAGAGAAGGAAACTGAGATTCTAAGAGGTCACAGGAACATAGAATCATAGATTTAGAGCCAGAAGGGGCCTGAGGGGTCATTTGGGCAAAGCTTACTTTGCAGATGAGGAAACAGGCCAAAGAATGCTAAGTGACTTGTCGATATCATATAGTTAGTAAGTGACAGAACTGAGATTCGAACATAGGGCATCTGACTCCAGGTGGAGTTTCTCCCCCCACACTCCCAAAAATACCTTTATGCTTTCCTAGACAGTTCAGCAGTTTGGAGGGGCGGGAGGGGGGGAGATACAAAAATGGAAAATCATTGCCTTTATTTCTTCAGGGTAGAAAATCTTGGAATTAAGATCAGACAGTCATGCTATAAGATCAGAATGAAGAAATTGTACACATATATAATACATATATGCAGGTATATTTTATAATATATAATATTCATAACAACTAGTGGCTTTTCCCCATAGAAGTTGAGAGCCTTTTGAAACAGACTATTTCACATCCCACTCCCCAAACAAGTATAGTCTGTGAAATAAATGTAGTAGAGTCATTAGACACTAATTGTTAGGCATTTTAAAAAAATCTTGTGGTTTATTATATTAGAGAGTATAGGTCAGGAGAGGAAATGTTAGAGAAAATTAGAGATATTAGAGAATATTAGATTTAGAGAATATTAGAATTAGAATTAGAGTAATATAGAATATTAGACTTAAAGAATAATAGAGAATATTATATTAGAGAAAAAAATTCTCACCTCAAGAAATATTAGCTAATCTACCTCCCTTCTGAGAGAGGGGAAATGGACCCATGGTGCAGAATGAGCCATATATTTTTGGATATGGCCAATTCAGGAATATGTTTTGATTGAATATAACTATTTGTTATGAGGATTTTTCTTTCCTTTTTTTTTTTTAAAAAGAAATCCTTGTTGACTGAAAGGAAATAAATCAAAATTTTAAAAAGAAAACAAGATAGGAGAAGGCGATCAGTAATATTAAGTGCTTCAGAGAGGTCAATAAGGATCAGGGTAGAAAAAAAATTAATTAGACTTGACAATTCAGAGATCCTTGTTAACGTTGGAGAAGACAGTATCAATATTTTTAAAAAAAAGCTTCAATAAAATTTAGAAACAAACAAACAAACAAACAAAAAAACCTCGCTTAATTCATAACCCAGGCTGCTCACACTAGAAAAGGAGTAGCATTGGTTCTTTATCACATCACAAAGGACTATTTGCTACTTATAGCTTTCAAACTATTAGACAATATCCTATCTAAAATGTAGATGAAAATGCTTTCTTAAAATGATACTTGGCTGAATAATGGGATGAAGCTATCTTACCCATCCTTCTGTATAATGATTTATTGCAAATTAAAGAAGTTGGGTTTAAAGGGTAAAAAAAGGAGGGGTGGGAGTGGGGAATGAATTCTGCCATCTGGAGAAGGCAAGGCAAGTGTGCTGTCCCTAAATGAGCTTGAAGCAATGACTTGTGTTAATCCTAATAAGCCAGTGATTAAGTAAACATGCTATTAAATGGAGAGGAATGCCAGGAATTTCAAGTACTTTTCCAATAGAGAGAAGAGACCTGGTTGCTTCCCCCTCCCCCTTCTCTTTTTTATAATTACACTTTATATTGGGGGGACATGAATGGAGTTTGGCTATCCAGAGGGTCAAAGGCTAGATGACTGGCATTCTTGAAGAAAAAGACCTGTTTAATGGGGCCAGGAGGAGTTGAGAAGGCTGTATCAATGTTTGGGAAAATGCTGGTTGCCTGTTGTTGAGAAATCGGCATCTATAGAAAGAGTGGACAATAAACCTTTCATAGAGAGGCTTTCCTTTCATCGTTTCTCCCTCCTTGGCTTCGGTTCAAATCCATCATGAAATATTTCGGTCTGCTCTCTGTTAAGAGTACTTAAAATTGCAGGATGTAAGAGAAGGTAGTTTTGGAGGTTTTCTGGGGGGAGGAGGTAGCTGATGGGGGCCCACAAGGTGATCGCTCCAAAGTTAACTTTCAAGGCTGTGTAAGGAACTAGTCCATACTATATAAGCTTTGAATTTGCAGCTTTATTAAAAGCCAAGGAAGTTAAGTATAAATGCCATGTTAGAAGATGTGGACAAGTGTCCGGCCTGAAAAATGACAACTTGCATCGTCTTGGGATTTTGCCGGAGGTAGTCCAGAATTTAGGTGTTTGGGAATTGTCTGTGTTATAGGAAGGGTAACTTAATAAAGGTGTGCGGTTGCCTGATACATTCTTGCTGGACTCACATGTAAATCCAGGGGTAGGATTTACACATTCCCAGACACAGATTCTGAGACTATGGTCCAACTATGGAAGATCTCCCAAATGGCCTCTTTCGACAAGGCTCTAAATGCTTGGGCAGATGGTATCTGACCAAAGGAGCCCAATTGTGAAATGATTATTGACAAGGCCCTCGACCAGTACCTTCACATCAAAAGGAGAGATAATTAGGGGCCTGGGAGGGGGCTTTAATATCCACCCTAGTAAATTCTAACAGGTTGATGATCAACAGCTGATTTTGTTCAAAGTTAGGAGTGTGTAGATTATAACCAGAGACCAATAAAACCAAATTTTTTCCATTTCTTATAGATGCTGGGAGAAAACCTGGAGATTAAAAAAAAATTAGCAAAGGAACAAATTAAGAGACTTAGAACAGATTGATTTCATCAGCTGACAGTTTTTGTTCTAAATCTAAAATGGAAAACTATCCATCTCCCAAAAACAAAAAAACAAAAACAAAAACCTCCATATCTTGAATAGTTAACATCCATATAGCAGTTTAAGCGCTTGCAAAGTGCTTTACAAATATTATCTCATTTTATCCTCATAACAATTCTGGAAGGTAGGGTCTTCTATTATTATTATTGTCCCTCCCAATTTACAGATGAAGAAATGGAGGTTTATAGGGATTAAATGACTTGCCTAGGGTCACACATAGTTTCTAAATGCCTGAGGTTGGATTTGAACTCAGATCTTCTTAACTATCTCTCACATCTGTCATATGATAAAGCTGTCTAGATGTATATAGTTTAATCCTCACTTTGCTATAATTTGATATTTTGCTATGATTTGCTATAATTCTCACTATTTGTATCCTCAGTCTTTTTCACAGTGGAAGTTTCAAAGCTAAGAGCTGTAAGATGATGGTAGATTTGGGCTCTGATTTTGAGTCAGACAATCTAGACTCAAATTCAATCTCTGATATTTATGCCTGTTGGACCTTAGGAAAATCATTTAACTTCCCTGTATCTCAGTTTCCTCAACTGGTGTGTGTGTGTGTGTGTGTGTGTGTGTGTGTGTGTGTGTGTGTGTGTGTGTGTGTGTGTAAGTTCTGCTCCAGCTTTAAAAATGTAATCTTTAAATACTCAGGTGAAGAGCAAGGATGAGGGACTTATGAGAAAGAAAACCAGCCACACTCAGAGGAAGAACTGTGGGAGGAAAAACAGAAGAAAAACAACTGCTTGAACACATGGGCTGATGGGGATATTATTGGGAATGCAGATGATAAACGATAACTCTAGTCCAACTATCAATAATATGGAGTTAGGTCTTGATCATACATGTAAAATCCAGTGGAATTGTACATCAGCTAAAGGGGGTTAGGGAGGTTTGGGGGAGGGGGAAAGAGCATGAAACATATAACTAGGAGAAAATATTCAAAATAAAAATAAAAATAAATTAAAAATGAATAAATAAAACTCAGAGGGGAAAAAATAAATAAATATTCAGGTGAACCTAAAGAAACATTTTGTAGCACATTTACTGATAAGGGGCCATAGGAAAAAAAGGTTTAGAACAGGGAAAGCCATTGTGGTAACTCCCCAAGGGCAGAGTGTTTCATTGATTGATCTCCTCTTTAATTAACAAATAAGGACCTGAGGTCTAGCAGGAAAGGTCTATGTCAATAAGCAGTGACTTTTGAAAATGAATGAATGTGTTCTCAGGCATATGCAAAAAAATTTTTTCTAGTGTTTTCTCTAGTAGCAATGATAAATTTATACTCATTTTCAAGTTACCTGGCCAGAGTTAAGTATGTCATTTGTGTCCATGGGAACAGAGCAGAACAAATTGCACTGAGGACCTTGACCTTATTAACATCAATAAACAATCCAGTTTTTGAGATGCTGCCAGTACTACTTTCTCTCTCTCATTCTCTCTCTCTCTCTCTCTCTCTCTCTCTCTCTCTCTCTCTCTCTCTCCATCCATCAGTTCCTTTCTCCATCCATCTATGTATCTACCCATCTCTATAGCTATTTGTCTATCTATGCTCTATTTTCTCTCTCCCCATCTTTCTACCTGTGTATGTCTTGCAAATAAAAAACAATTATTAGTGAATTAAGAAGATTATCTGAGTATTTGGCAATCAGGGCTTCTATGTAACTTGACCAAGATTATTTATTTTAGGATCATAGATTTAAAGGTTGGAAGGAACCTTAGTGGTCATGAAATCTAGACCCTTTACTGTACAGATGAGGAAACTGAGGCCTAGGAAAAGTAAGGTATTTGCCCAAGATCACATAGATAGCAAGTGGTAGAATAAAGGACTGGGCTTCTTTCATTCTAAATTAGCTGATCCTATTGTATCCAGCACTTGGTTTAAAAAAAAATGCAACTTTCTTTTCAAGACACCTTTGAATTTTGAAATAAAAAATAAAAAAAAAAAGATGGTTCATTCAAGAGGTACCTTCTTAGGTTCAAATCTGGCCTCAGACACTTCCCAGCTGTGTGACCCTGGGCAAGTCACTTGACCCCCATTGCCCACCCTTACCACTCTTCTGCCTTGGAGCCAATACACAGAAGTTAAGGGTTTGGAAAAAAAAAAGAGGTACCTTCTTTTCTAGCATTTACTCTCAAAAATAAGCCTTTTTTGATAATGTTCTTCAGACTCAGGACTGCTTATACTCCCCCCTACCCCTGGTTATATCGTGTCATTAAGCAGAATGCTAGAAATGCATGAAGCCATATCTGTGGAATGGCTTGAGGATTCAGTCAAAGGAAAGCAGAGAGCTTGATGAAGAACAGATGTGTGAAGGAAAAAAAAATACAGGAAGAGATGCTCACTTCAAAAATCCTGGTTCTTTCTATAAATAGTGTAATCCCTGGACACCTCTCTTATTGTGGAACAACTTAGTAAGCCAGACCATAGAAACTCACTGTCATAGGTAGAATTTGAACTGAGAGGGAAAAAAAGAGAAATAATTACTTTTCAATCAACTCACGACTATAAACACTCCTTCCTCCATTCCTATACCTGGCTTTCATGGGATGACATGGACTATATTTACCAATTCCATTTCTGACTCATTTTCACATTTTTTTTAGAAATCTTTCAACTGGTAGTGAGATAATTTAATCAAAGTTCATCAGAGACATGGATTTCATCCAGACCACCTCTGAATATAACCAGCAAATCTGCCAGTACACAAAGAACTTTTCTGGGCTGCGGGTAGGGACACTCTCCCTCAGAGAGGCTGCTACAGAGAGTAGTTTTCCTCTGGACAGAAACCTTTTGATTTCATAGTGTCACAAATTGAATACTAGAAGGGAGATCAGGGATCATCCCAAACCCTCATTTTATACTTGAAGAAGCTCTGGCCTGGGAAGATTAAATAGTTTGCCCAAGGTACCATTTGATACAAAAGACAGACTCAGAATTGAAACCTAGGTCCTCTCTTATCAAATCAAACCCCTTTTCCAGAACTTCATTTGACCACTGTCAGGTAATGTAGTACCTAGATTACTAACAGGATTTGGGCAGGAAGAGCTGAGTTCAGATTCTTCCTGAAATATTTAACTACAAGTTCCAGGACCCTTGGACAAGGCACTTAACATCATCCATAAACCGTAGGTTGGGTTCTTAGTTATTGTCCTTTGGACTTGAAGAGGGCCAAAATGCCATCACTGGGGATGTCTTTTGACTTGCAAATCGATTGGCTTTAAGTGAGGTGAAGTTGCCCAAAGTTGTTGAACTTATTCCTTCTTCCAGTCATCAAAGTCCAGTGGCAAGACAAAAATCAAGATGGCTGATGATGTCTGGGATACAGGGAAGGACCTTGGCTTTTTCTAGATCTAACCAAATGCTAAGGGCTCCCCAGCACCTGCTTCTGCTGCTTTCATGGCCAGTGGAACAAATTGTTCCCATCCATCCCCTCTGCCAGGAGAAGTCTTCATGTGCTTGGGGTAGGCACCCCACTAACTCATTGATGGACTTGAGGTCTGTCGGTTACCCTCAACCTGATTTATCCCCCCACCCTGTTGAGACAGTTTACCCAGATTTGGCCATTGTGCATACTACAGCTTTTTTGGAGTCACAGGTGGACACCAAAGAAGGAAAACAGCCCTGAAAAGGACTCAGCAAACCCTCACAACAGGGACACTAATCTGTAGGAATTACTGATAAACTGTGGATAATAATAGTAGCTAGATGGAGTAGTGGATTGTAACACCAGACTTGAAGTCAGAAAGACAACTCCCTGAGTTCAAATTCAGCTTCAGAATTTACTAGTTGTGTGTCCCTGAGCAAGTCACCTAGCCTTGTTTGTCTCAGTTTCCCCATCTGTCAAATGAGCTGGAGAAGGAAATGGCAAACCACTTCAGTATCTTTGTCAAGAAAGCCCCAAATAGAGTCACAAAGAGTCAGACATGACTGAATAACAACCAAAAAAAAAAATAATAACAACAACTCTCAATGGGTTGTTGGCAAAGATCAAAGACTTTGGAAAACCTCAAAATGAAATATAAATATTATTTATTATTATTACTGTTATTATCAGATTCCTTTTCAGAGGGTATTTAAGTCCAGACAAGTTGAATAATCTGCCTGTAGCCAGTCCAGTGGTGTATAGGAGACTCAAGAAGGGAAGGAACACAATAGAAAGAAAATTGGATGTAGATTCAGGAAAACTTGGGTTCACTTCCTTTGCTGGCATTTACTAGCTGTGTGATCTTTGAGCTTCAGGTTCCCCATCTGTAAAAAGGAAGGGCTTGTACGTAATGACCTTCTAGTTCTGCACATGATTGTATGATCCTGGGATTCTGTTCCCTTAGCTCTTGTCCTACCAAAGGCATTTTTTATAATCCAAATTGGCTTCGAGCCAGCTTGGGCTAAAAAATTGGCAGGGGTGGCATGGATGCTGAGGCAGTGGTGCCACCATTACTGAAAAATTACTCAAGATATGAAAAAATAACTGCTCAAGATAATTACTACTAATGGATTATTTTATAATGCCATTGTCCTATATAAAAGATGGTACTTTCTTCAGAGGCAGCAAGGTAGCATTGTGCATAGGGTTCGGTTAAGAAGAGCTGAGTTCAAATCCAATCTCAGATATTTACTAGTTGAGACACAGGGCAAGTCACTCAACCTCGGTTTCCTCAACTGTAAAATGGGAATAATAATACTTTTGCACTCAGTAAATGCTTATTTCTTCCCTTCCTTCTTTTTCCTTGAATTAGAAAAAAATCTGAGTCAACTGTTCAAAATCTGTCTGGAGGGAGTTAAACAACAAATTACAGGCACTCATTAGGCATGTGGTTTTAGATAGCTGTTCCCCTGAGCAAAAATATCAGAAATCTACCTTCAGTGGGTAGCTAGGTGGCTCAGTGTATAGAAATCCAGGCCTGGAGACAGGAGGTCTTGGGTTTAAATCTGGTCTCAGACACTGCCCTGGGCAAGTGACTTAATTCCAATTGTCTAGCCCTTATTGTTCTTCTGCCAACAAATGCTTATATTGATCCTAAGACAGAAGATAAGAGAAAGGAAAGAAGGAAGGAAGAAGGAAAGAAAAGAAAGAAAGAAAGAAAGAAAGAAAGAAAGAAAGAAAGAAAGAAAGAAAGAAAGAAAGAAAGAAAGAAAGAAAGAAGGAAGAA
>NC_058133.1:44253412-44271687 GCF_016433145.1 Gracilinanus agilis | reverse complement strand
TAATTTTTTAAACCCTAATATCTTATATATATATATATATATGTATATATATATATATCCTTCTATATTAATTTTATTTGTTACAGGACTAGGCAATGGGGGTTAAGGGACTTGCCCAGGGTCACACAGCTAGGAAGTGTCTGAGGCCAGATTTGAACCTAGGACCTCCCATCTCTAGGCCTGACTCTCAATCCACTGAGCCATCCAGTTGCCCCATCTTTCTTTCTACCCTGGACCCTACAGAGCTCTCTCTTGGCTCTCTTGACCCTGGAGACTCTCTTGGTCCTAAATTCTCTCTCTCTCTCTCTCTCTCTCTCTCTCTCTCTCTCTCTCTCTCTCTCTCTCTCTCTCTCTCTCTCTCTCTCTCTGCCTTTTTCCCAGATCTACCTCCTACCTTCCCTAGATTTTCCCTTTCCTAACTAAATAAAACCTAGCTATTCTAGCAATAAGTGCTACTTGATCTTTATTGAGCTCTGAAGAGCTCAGATCAATTTCCCACAGGGGCTGGGGGCTACCAGCTAAAATACCTTCCTTCCCTTCCTCAGGCTTTCCCTTCCTTTCCCTTCCTTCTCCTACCTACCTTCCTCCCTTCTTTCACCTCATAGAACCAATACACAGTATTGCTTTTAAGACAGAAAATATGGATTAAAAAAACCCACTACAGATGTTAACATTGCTTCTTTTCTTAAATGCACTCCAGTAGCACAATTGACCACACCTGCTCCTTTCCCATACCTAATTCCCACAATACTTTTCTGTCTTACCAAAAAAAAAAAAAGTCTGACTCAATTTCTGTCCTCTTGGAACTTATCTACTCAGTTGAAAAGGGAAGATGAACACACCAAAAATGCATCGAAAGAACTGGGAATATTTGGCCTGGACACAAGAAAAGGGAGGGGGGAGACAATGAGGTGGGGAATGGGGAAAGAATAATATCTTTTTTCAAGTATTTGGAGGGCTATCAGGTGGTAGCGATTTGATTTGGATTTAGCTTTGGAGGGAGGATTAGGAACAATGAATGTGAGTTTGCAAAGAGGCAAATTTAAGCTTCCTGTCAGAAAAAACAACATCTTAACAATTCAAGCTGTCTAAAAATGGAACAGGCTGCCTTCAGAGGTGGTGGGATCCCCTCCTTGGAGGTCTTCAAAGTCACTTGTCCAGTAGGCTGTAGTGGGGATTCCTTTCATTCACCTACTGGACTAGAAGACACTTGAGGTTCTTTCCAGCTTCTCTATCCTGTGGTTTTCATTCTGTGATCTCTTATATCTCTTCCACTTGTAAAGCTTATGATGATCCATGGAAAATTAGGCACATAAGAGAGTGAAGAAAACTAGATTGGAGCCAGGCCCAAAGACAGAAGGTCGTAGGCTCAAATCTGACCTCAGACATTTCCTAGCTGTGTGACCCTGGACAAGTCACTTAACCCTCATTGCCTAGCCCATACCACTCTCCTGCCTTGGAACCAAGACACAGTATTGAGTCTAAGATGGAAAATATGACTTTTTTTTAAATCTAGATTGAAAAATGAAGTTGAAAAACAAGAAATAAAAGAAGCAAAAGAATTAAGGACTCTTTAGAACCCTCATAGTCAAGTATCATGAATACCCTCTTCTGGAAGGCAGTTAGTTGACAGGTTCTAAAAACTTAAAAAAACAAAAAACTCAACACATTACCTTTTGTCTTAGAATCAATACTGTGTGTTGGTTCCAAAAGGCAGAAGAGCAGTAAAGGCTAGGCAATGGGGTTAAGTGACTTGTCCAGGGTCACAAAGCTAAAAAGTGTTTGAGCCAGATTTGAACCCTGGACCTCTAAGACTGGCTCTCAATCCACTGAGCTACCCAAGTGCCCTTAGAAACTTTTTTAATGGAAACAAAGTATATCTTAATAGCCAAGTAATGATTTGTAACCTGTAGCAGTCCTTTTAATTTTAAGTAACATTTCCCTCCGAAATTAAATGTAGAAACAATTTACATCATTTTCTTACAGCTTGAGTTCCAAATTCTCTCCCTCCATCCTCCCTGAGACAGTAAGCAATTTGATATGTTCTACATGTGCTATTATGAAGACATATTTCCATATTTGTTTCGATATTTGTCATATTATGGAATGACACCCATCACTAAAAAAAGCAAACTCATGAAGAAAATAAAGTAAAAAATGGTAGGCTTCACTCTATTCAAATCCCACCTGTTCTTTCTCTGGGAGTGGATAGTGTTTTTTATCATGAGTCCTTTGAATTGCCTTGGATCTTTGTATTGTGGAGAATAGCTAAGTCATTTACAATAGATCATAGTTCAATATTGCTTTTACTGTTTTATAATGTTCTCCTGATTCTGCTCACTTCACTTTGCATCAGTTCGAATAGGTCTTTCCAGATATAAAAAAAAATCATCCTGTTCCTCATTTCTTATAGCACAGTAATATTCCTTTAAAATCATAAACCACAACTTGTTCACCCATTCCCCAATTAATGGACATCCCCAAAATTTACAAATACTTGCCACCACAAAAAAGAGCTGAATTTTAGAATTCAGTCTTTTTGGAATCATCTTTCTTTATACTGATTAAAGCAAAGGCCAAAGCAAATTCCAATAAAAGACAAGCTGAAGATGGAGAAAAACGTTGACTATATCAGCTAACTTCCAATCAGTTGGAAGGAGTTATTAACTCTGAAAAATGAGAGATGGACAAAGGTAAAGTTCTTGACCTTTTCTTGGAGAAACGAAACTGATACAATGCAGTCATCACAACAGGGAGGCTGAGAAAGCCCCCCAGACTTCCTTATCTCATTGATATGTACCACAGTCTTTTAGCCAACTAGCAAGGAAAACCTGGCAGCCAAGCATAAAATTGGTTTTAGAAGTGTCGGAACTAGGAGAACCTTATACACAGAGACTGATACACTGTGGCACAACCAAATGTAATGGACTTCTATTAGCAGCAATTCAATGACCCAGAACAATTCTGAGAGACTTATGAGAAAGAAAACTATCCACATCCAGAGAAAGAACTGTGGGAGCAGAAACACAGAAGAAAAACAACTGCTTGATCACATGGGTTGATGGGAACATGATTGGGAATGTAGACTCTAAGCAATCACCCTAGTGCAAATATTAATAATATGGAAATAGGTCTTGATCAATGACACATGTAAAACCCAGTGGAATTGCTCGTTGGCTGTGGGAGGGGGTGGGAGGAGGGGAGGGAAAGAACATAAATTGTGTAACCATGGGAAAATATTCTAAATTAATTAATTACATACAGTTTCTCAAATAAAAAAAATGAAGAAACTAAAAAAAAAATAGAAGTGTCTGGCACTATACTAGGCAATTAATGAATATTGACTGACTAACAAGAGGCAAAGGGTAGAAACACCATTGCCTCACAAAACAGTCAACAGCTGCTAAAGAGAAAACTGTGCTATCTACTCTTCTTCCCCTTGTTCACCCTGAACCCCAAGTACCATCATATATAGATCATAAAACAAATAGAAAGAAGGGAAGATAATCACCTCCTGGGAAGAGGGGCAAGGTCCAGATTGAGAGCCAGACACTCATAAACAAAAGTTCAGGCTGAATCAGTACTAGGGTTTCTTTTGTATCCTAAGAGCCAAGGGACTTAGCTGAGTAGAAAACCAGAGATAAAGGCTGAAAAGTCAGTAATCAATTAGAAATAGAGATACAGGGCTAGTGGAGGAGTTACTAGTTCATCTGATTCAAGTTGTCTCCCCAGTGTCTCCACTTTACAGACAAGGAAACTGAGGCCAACAGAGGTTATGTAACTTGACCAAGGTCAAATAGCTAAGATGAGGCAAGATGAGAACTTGGATAGAATGCTGCACCTGGAGTCAGGAAGACCCAGGGCCAAATCTGGCATCAGATATTCAGTAGCTGTGTGACCCTGGACAAGTCACAAAAACTCTCTGTCTCAGTTTCTCCAACTGTAAAGTGAGGATAATTAAAGCATCTACCTTCCAAGGTTGTCATGAAAATTATGTGAAATAATATTTGTAAAGTACTTAGCACAGTGTCTGGAACACAGAAGGGATTATAAATGCTAGCTACTACTTCTACTCCTACTATAAGTCTAGCGTCCTACCCATGGCACCACTTGTTTTTATTCAGTCATTTTAGTTGTGTCCAACTTTTTTTGACCCTGTTTGGGGTTTTCTTGGCAGAGATACCAAAGTGGTTTGCCATTTTCTTCTCCAGTTCACTTTACAGATGAGGAAACTAAGGCTAATAGAATTAAGTGACTCGCCCTGGGTCACACAGAGAAGTAACTGAATCCAGATTTGAACTCGGATCTTTTTGCACCTAACTAAATAAACTATGTATGATGTATTACTCAATGTTAACACAACAACCTGGACTTTGAGAGATCATAACTAGAGTTTCTTCATCCTCTTTAGGACAGACTTCCCCTGTTAGTCTGATAGAATTAAGTCTACTAGCATTCAAAGCTAATATATTTAATATTATTATTATTATTCAGTTAGCATTGGAATGACAGAATAGGCTGAATGAACCACATTATCTTAGAGACAGAATCAAATGGCCAGCATGGACAAGATGGTGTCTTCAAATATTTTTCAAGTCACTTCCTCTATATTGCTACCTTTCCTCTTTCCTATTCTCTAATCCTTGGTCTTCAGGAGTCTACTTCCACAAAATATTTTACAACTTTCCTCTTTCTCCACTCATACAACCTTTATGTGAGTTCAGGCCCTCATCATCTCTTTCTTGGGCTGGTGCAAAGGCCTCCTGATTGGTCTCTCCACCTCTAGTCATTCCCTTCTCCATTTTGAAGCCGGTGATCTTCTAGGAAACAAACAAACTAACAACATACCTAACTATTTCACCCTGTCCTCATAAAATTAAAAAAAAAAGTTTTGTCTCTCCCTTCCTAATCTGGTTCCCACCTATCTTTACAGTTTGATTTCATATTGATTCTCCTTCACCTCTACTTCATATTCTACTGGGGAATTGTTGCTATTCATTGGTAGAGGGCATTTCCTCTACTGAATTCCTTATGCCAATAAATGTATTAGTCTAACTGAAAATATCATGTGCTCATCTCTTTTACAGGGTAATCTCCCACTTCCCAACCCCTGCTTTTTTCTCCTTTAACCACTTAACTGATATTGTCAGACTTTTCACGATCATAGTAACTCTTCCTTTTTGCCTATGTGCCTTTTAAAATAGAGTAGCCAGAATGGAACACAATATTTCAGAGAGTCTGGCCAGGGAAATGAAACTATCCCAGCCCTTGTGTTGGAAACTATACTCCTATTAATGATGTTTGAACTAGTTTTTTCAGCTCTCACATCACACTGTTGATTCATATCAATTTTTCAGTCAAGATTTTCTCCCAAAGATGGTTGTCCTACTTCACCTAGACACTCTTAAACTTGGGTAGTTGATTTTTTGAGCCAAAATGCAATAGTTTACATTTATCCCTATTTTGTTTTGTGTCTAGTATTGGATCATCTCGGAAGAATTTCTTCTTATACCTCTGCAATCACTCTAGGGCTACCTGCATGGGAAAATAGAAAGAAAGAATATTAGCTTTTGAGTCATATATATAAGAATATTCAAAATATATACCCTAAAAGTCTTAATAACAATAATTGAAGTTATAGTTCCCTGGGAAAAATGTTGATTTCAAGATCCAATAGAGACATTCAGAAAGGAGTAAAAATGGATACCAATCCTCTCCATACCCCTCAGATCTTTTTTTTTTAAACCTTATCTTTTTTTTAAGTGCCAAAGAGAATCTTATCTAATTAGCCAGAGGACTAACCCTAGATTATTAACAAGGCAGTTTAAGCTTTGGTAACTGAATATCTGGATTTAATTCCTTATATCAGATGTGCTCAGCATAAGAAGGGCTATGGATTGTATATAAAAATATTTTTCAAAACCCTTTTGAACTTCCAACCTTGACTGTGTCCATACCATCTCAATCTACCTGCCAATCAGAAGCACCCTGGAGAACTGGGTTTTCTCTTTATCTACACTGGTAAATGATTAAATAGCTCTTCTGTTGAGAGGGAGATGATTAACCACCTGGGAGATTTCAGAAAGTTCTTTGAGGGTGGTCTGATGAATAGGGTGGCTGGCCATGGCCAAAGCTTCCTTCAAGGTCTCTGGGCTGCTGCCCACAGATCTGAGAGATGACACTGGCCAACGATGAAGCAAATACTGTGCTGGAGGGCTCCTCATCCATGGGGAGCGGGTGGGTGGAGAGGATGTGCCAATGATGGGGGAGGAGACACACAGTAAGAAATGTCTAAAAGAGACCATTTTATCCAGGCCTGAGGACAGAGTGGAAAAAATAAATTAGGCTTCAAAAATTCCACTGACCCAGCAAAACCTGCATTGAGCTCAACCACAACTGACCGACCTCACTCTTTTTCCCCTAGTGTCTTTCAAAATTCTGCCAGAATGCCACAGACTTCTTGGGGGGTGGCATGGGATAGGCTTCTCAGGGGGCAACAGACTTGGGAGGGAGAAGGCCCTTGTAAATATTGGCTTCAAAATACAGAATTTAGAATCCCCAGTGAATACTTGCATTCCTCATTCTCTCCTGATGCTCCCCATCCTCTTAGACTAAGTGATCAATATCCCTACTTTGTTTCAGATGCTCTCTAAGTTTCCCCACAGATGTGAGGGCCAGACTAGAAGGAAAGACCAGGGGAGGAACTTCCATTCTTAGGGATGCAGTCCACTTGTTCATTGGTCCACCCTAATAACTTTCCCAGAGACAAATCAATTAATCAAAAAGCATTTCTTTTTTTTTTGTTAGTAGATTTTTATTGCTATGTTTTGTCTTTATATTACCTGGTTTCCTCATGTATCCCTCTCTCTTCCCAAAGAGTGATCCTTATAACAAAGAAAACTCAGAAAAAAGAAAACAAAGAAAACTCAGAAAAAATCTCACTTTAGATATAATATTCTGCACCTGCAAAAGAGGGGGAAGTACCCACTAAGGCTTTTTTGATGTTTTTAAAACATACATTTTTATTGTTTTGTGTTATTCCCCCAGTTACATTGTTGTGGTTATAGTATATATTATTTTCATGATTCTGTTTATTTCACTTTGCATTAGTTTATGTCTTTCCATATTTCTCTATATTCATCATTTTTATAGCACAATAATTATATTTGTATATCACAATATGTTTACTCATTCCCTAATCTCTGTGCACCTATCTACTTTGATTCCAGTTCTTTGCAACTATAAAAAAATGTTGCTATAAATATTTTGTGGTTTATAGAGCCTTTATTTTTGTCAGTGACCTCCTTGGCATATATGCTTCAAAGTGGAATCTCTGGGCCAAATTTCATAATATTTCAGCCACCTTATTTGCATAATTCTAAATTGTTTTCCAAAGTGGTTGTATTAATTTACAACTCCACCAACAATGCATTAGTGTGCCTGTCTTTCCATATCTCCCCCAATATTGAATTTTCTCACTTCTTCCATTTGACAAATATTTTGCGTATGAAGTGAAACTCTGGAGTTTCAACAAGTTCGTTCTCAATTGACCTTAACCAAAATCATTAAATTTCTCTTATCCCTCATATTCTTTCAGAAAATTGATATTCTTCATTAGAAGGTTCTATCCTCCTGTCTTCTAAATGTTTTTCATTTAGTTCAGGGAGTAACAGTAAGATCCTATGTTTCTTAATCTAAAAGATGAGATAGTTTGACACTGAGTGAAGTAAACACAACATTTTATACTACAATATCAACATTGTAGAAATGAACAATTTAGAAAGACTTAAGAACGCTGATCATTTGCAATTCCCAAGAATGCTACCCTTCCTGACACAGAGTTAATGCACTAATCTGCAGAACATGAAAAGGCCAATATAGGAACTAACTACTTTTATTTGCTACAAGGGCTTAAATGTTCTTTTTTCTAGTGTGGGTAGGAAGATGGAAGAAGAAAAATATAAATGCTTGATTTTAATGAAGGATTTGGATGAAATGATCCATAATGTCCCTTCCATCTCATTCAGAGATGCTATAATCCTATCTTCCTGAATTCCAATGAAGCAATTTGGCACTTATTAAGCATCTGCTATTTTCCAGGTAGACAGCTGGGTGGCCCAGTGGATTGAGTGCCAGACATCATTCATGAAGACATCAATTTTAAGTATACCCTCAGACACTTACTAACTGCATGTCTCCAGGCAAGTCATTTATACCTTTACCTCAGTTTTCTCATCTGTAAAATAATCTGGAGAAGGAAATGGCAAACCACTCCAGTGTCTTAGCCAAAAAATCCCTAAAGG
This sequence comes from Gracilinanus agilis, assembly GCF_016433145.1. Classification (NCBI taxonomy): domain Eukaryota; kingdom Metazoa; phylum Chordata; class Mammalia; order Didelphimorphia; family Didelphidae; genus Gracilinanus; species Gracilinanus agilis. The sequence continues at coordinate 44,263,384 of NC_058133.1, read as the reverse complement.
GAGTCGTGAAAAATGAGAACTGACTGAAATGACTGAACAACAACAACATGTGCCAGGTATTATGCTAGATTGAAAAGACAAAAGTGAAGCAGTTCCTGCTCCAAGAAGCTTGGCCAGAAGATAGGCTCCTTCTCTGGAATAAGGTTGTGGAAAGAATATGTTGGTCTTGGAGTTAGAAGACCTGAATTTGAGACCTATCCTTGGCATTTAGTAGCTTTGAGACCTTGACCAAATGAAGTAATATTCATTAGAGTCCTCGGCACAGTACCTGGCACATGGGGTCAATAAATTCTTGTTCCCTTCTTCTTTCCCCTTGGGCAAATCATTAAGCCTCTCTAATCCTTAGTTTCCTCATTCAGAAAATGGGAATAACTACACTCCCTGCTATCTTCTTCTCAGGGTTTTGAGTAGAACACTTTGTAAACCTTAATGTGCTATACACAGATGGAAGTTGTCAAGATTTAGAGTCAGAAGACATGGGTTCAAATCTTGGGAAGTCTTTGTATTTCCAGTGCTTTGGACATGGCTGAGGCTTAATAAATGCCAGGTCAGACTAGACCGACTTAGTTATATGGCTTTGTTTAAATCATTACCCTTTTCTGATCCTGAGTTTCCCCTTTGTGAGATGGTGAGAATAGTACTCATAACTCTCCCTCAAGTTTGTGGGGGAATAAAAGCATGTTGCAAATCTTAGAGCCTAAAACAAGGGTCTAGTGAAAAAAGAACACTAGATTTAGAGACAGAAGGCTTGAATTCAAATCTTGACAACATTTTGCCTTCCCAACACTCAGCACAGAGCCTTTTACATTTGGCAGTTGGAGTGGGAAAGGGACTAGACCCAGGATTTCATTGGAGTGGGGAACTCCCAGTAAACACATTCCCTCTATCAATGTGATAGACCAGCAACTGCTTTGTGACTTTGAGTCATAGAAAGTTGCCAGGGGCTACTGAGAGTTCTGGAATCATTCTGTTAAAAGGTATGGAAAGGTTCTTACACGCCACTTGCTCCAACTCATTTTTTAAAGATGAGGCAATTGAGAACCCAGGAAGTTAAGTGACTTCCAGGATCATAGGACTATAATGTATTAAAGCCAGAATTTGAACCCAAGTTTTCCATCTCCAAGACCAGCTTCTAATAGATTCATGTTGTTGTTCAATCTTTTCAGGCATGTCCAAGTCTCCATGACCCCATTCTTGGTTGAGATACTAGAGTGGTTTGACATTTTCTTCTTTGGCTCATTTGACAGATGAGGAAACTGAGACTAACAGGGTTAAGTGACTTGCCCAGGGCCATAAATCTAGGAAGTATATGAGTTCAAGTTTGCACTCAAGAGACTCCAGGGCTGGTACTCTACCCACTGCACTACCTAATGACTGCTCATAATGACTCCTCATGCCCTGGACTTTTTATGCCCTAGGCAACTGGGGATCTACTTCAGTGGTTCAGTCTTTAGTCCCCTGTGTCCATCAAAATCTTGATGTTTTCATTGCTTTTTAAAAGAAAAATTATTTATGCATAAATGCTAGAGGCTTTATTTAGTAGATGTTGCAAACATACACATTGGTCCTACCACAAAGAGGGTTACAGACACAGGAAGAGGGCTGCTTGGATGGGTGAGAAGCCTTTGATTTTCTGAGGTCACTGGAGCCATACTGAAAACAGTTAAATACATTAAAGCTTAGTCTCGAAGACTATAAATTGAAATTGTGGAAAATGTAAGTTCCTATACCACCATTGCCTTCTTCAGTGATTCCAGTGGAAACATCAGTCCCATATGCTTCACAGATGTAAATAATAGGAAAGAATCCAGAGATACATTTTCGCTCAGGATGTGAAAGGAGATGAGAGAGGTGAGAAGAGAAGGGAGACAGCTCTCCAGGAACTTGGTGCTTGGGGCTGAGACTATCTAAAGAGCAGAGAGGATAAACATCTGAGCCAGAATGCCACCTCAGGGACTTATTCACTGTGAGATCCAGGGCAAGTCATAACTTCACTAAAACTATTTCTTTATCTGTAAAATGGAGATAATAATCACTGTAGTACTAACCCCATGAGCTTATTATGAAGGTCAAAGGATATCAAGGGGATCACAGTTTGAGAGCTGTAAGAGACCTCAGAAGCCATGTAGCTCAACTTACTTATTTGACAGATGAGGAAACTGAGGTCTACAGAGATTGTGATTTGCTCAAGGTTATAATAATGTATATAAGATATTATATTTGTGTTTGTTATTATAATTATTATGGATTAGACTTGTGATTTCAATGGCTGGGAGAACTCCCAGATGAGGGTACTCATATGATAGACTCTACATGGCGGACGAATATAGATGAGTATTTTATTCACAAGTTAGTGAATTGCCTAGAGCAGGGGTCGGCAACCTTTTTGGCCGTGAGAGCCATAAACGCCACATTTTTTAAAATGTAATTTTGTGAGAGCCATACAGTGCTCACAGTGCCGCTCCTGTAACAGCGCCTGAAAAAAAACCTGACTTTGTGGCTTCTGCAGAAAGAGCCATATCTGGCCCTCAAAAGAGCCAGATATGGCTCGAAAGCCATACGTTGCCAACCCCTGGCCTAGAGCAATGAGAGACTAAGTTATTTGCCCTGAATCATCTATCAAAGGTAAGATCTGAACCCCATTCCTTCTGGCTCTGAGGTCAGGTCTCTATCCACTGCATCATGCTATCTCTCATTATTATAATTATCTTCAAACAGAGAACGATGACAAAGCAGTGGTTTTCATCCATTCCCTTTTCAAATGCTACATTAAGAAATGGAACACTTATGGCTTCTAACTAAAGAGCAATGAAGCCTTAACAAGCATCACCGAAGGGGCTAATGAGTCCAAACTGGCTAATGCGATCCATGTGTTTGTGGAGTTTCTCATGCCACTGAGCTCCAGGGAGAAGGATCATCCTCTTGGAAGACAAGAATGGATGTCAGGCCTGGCAATGACCAGATTGACATACCAAATCCCATATAGATTATAGACTAGTCCTCCTGGGTTGTCCACATGCTATTTAAAAACTTCAGTTGCCAAATGCATTCTCACCCGGCTGTTCCGAGTCTGACAGGCAGATGTGTTTTAGTTTCCAGATATGAGCTATTTCAAAGAAGTACTGTTTTGCAGAAATAATGCCATGCAGACCCATGAGCCTGATTAGCTCATTAGGCAACAAATATAATTGCATTTTTGTGGTTCTCTCTTCCAGGCAAAGACCAAATACTTAGTCAGCTAGGAAATAGATTCCAGGGGATAGAGGGGGAGGCAGTGGACACGACCCTCCTGGGTATTATGGCATCTGTTTTGCAAGTAATGTACTATGTCACCTCCCTTCTAACCCGCCCCCTTCTCCCCCAAGGAAGGCTTTATCATTTTTTCCTTTCTCTTCTTCCTCGAAATAGGGCCAATTTCTATTTGCCAATCCTGTTGTGCCTTCATGTGCAAGCCAACTCAACAAGTATTAAGCCCTTTACTATATGACAGACATCACACCTAAAACTGGGACTAGGAAGAGAAGCAAGGAGCTTACATCCTAAAAGGAGAAAAGGAAATTGAGAAGTAGAGGTAGAATGGAGAAGGAATCTGCTCAAAGGCAGGGTAGAGAAGGAAGGAGATAGGAATGAAGGAGTCAACATAGCTGGCCTGGGTTCTAGGAGAGACTGACCAATCCTAGAATGGAGCTGAAGAGTGGAGGGATCTTCTAGGATGCGAGGACTGCTGGAACATTCTCCCTCCAATTAGACCTGACTTCAACCTACCTGTCCAGAACATTTCAGATTATATGGACCCCATCACTGGAATGTTCTCTCTCCTCTACATCTTAGAAATCCTAGCTCTCCAGAGCTGCATCTTTTAATTAAAAGCTTTTCCTGATCTCCCCAGTTGTAAGCACCCCACTCCTCACTTTACATATGTATCTGCCTTTTATATATTGTATTGTCTTATCTCTGTGTTTAGCTAGTACAATGGACAGAGCATTAGTCTTGGAATAAGGAAGACTCATCTTCATTAGCTCAAATCCAGCCCCAGATACTTGCTAGTGGTATGACCCTAGGCAGGTCACTTAACCATATTTGCCTCAGTTTCCTCATCTGTAAAATGAGCTAGAGAAGGGAACTTCTTTATTATTTTTGCTAAGAAAACCCCAAAAGGAACCACAAATTAAAAAAAACTGCATATCAGTGCTGCCTCAAAAATATCCACATCAGGTACCTTCTTCAGTTGTTCCTGCCCCACTTTCCCCTACTCTTCAAGTATGCCCTGTGGAACTCCAGTTGTATCATTAGCAGATTATTAATAGGGTGCTCTTCATAGTAGATCTTTCCGTAATTACTTGAAATCTATCGTTTATTAAAATGTGCATATGTTGTTTCCATCCAATAGAATGTAAGCTTCTTGTGGGGCAGGGACTATTTTTATTTTTGTCTATATAATAACTCTAACACCTAATGGGGCATTTGGCACATAGTAATAAGCACAGATGTCCCCTATCCTTGGAAAACTTTCACTTGACTTTACCATCCCCTCTCCAAGCTATTGTCCTAGATCCCTCATCCTTTTTACATAGCCAGAACTCCTAGAAAACAAAACAAAACAAAACAAAAACTGTCTATACTAGCTGCTTCCACTTCCATTCCTCTCACTCTTCAACCCTTTTAAATCTGACTTCTGACCTTACCATTCACCTGAAACTGCTTTCTCCAAAGTTACCTGTGACCTCCTAATTGGCAGATACGAAGTCTCTTCTCAGTTCTCAGATATGTGCAATGGTTGTCCTTCATGCCTAGAATGTGCTTCCTTCTTGCATTGCTACCTCATCAAATTCCTCTTTTCCTTCAAGAGGCAGCTCAAGCACCATCTAATCAACCTTTTGGCTTCTTGTTTTTATTTTTTATTTAAATCTTAAATTTAGCTATCCTATTTATTTGTATTTATTCTGTATATACTTATATGAACATGTTGTCTTCCAAGCTGAGTCAACAAGCATTTATTAAATACTTACTATGTGCCAGGCACAGTGCTAAGCGCTGAAAATACCAACATAAGCAGAGAGAAAGGCAATTCCTTCTCTAAAGGGCAATTTCTGCACTTTTCCATTCAAACACCAAAGTGATTTCTCTAAAGCACTGTTCCAATTATGTCATTCCCCCTATTAATAAACTTCACTGACTCCCTATTGCCTCCAAAATTAAATACAAAATATTCTTTTTAGCATTCAAAGCCCTTCATAACCAAGATTTCCTTTCCTACTTTTCTAGTTGTCTTATGCGTTATTCTTCAATACATACTCTGATCCAATGACACTGGTTTTCACCCTTTTCCATGATTGAGATAATCCATTTTTTGGTTCCAGGTATTTTTTTTCTGACTGTCCCCCATGCCTGGAGTGTTTTCCCTCCTTAATTCTGCTTACTGTCTTCCCTGGCTTTCTTTGAATCCCAACTAATATCTTACCTTGAAACATTACCCAACCCTTCTAAATCTTAGGATCTTCCCTTTGTTAATAATTTCCTATGTAAGAGGCAGAGCCAAGATGGTGGAGAAGGTATAGGGACCCATATGATTTCTGCCAGATTACCCTCCAAAAAGCGATAATATAACACCTCAAAATGAATTTTGGAGCAACATAACCCACAAAAAGACAAGGTGAAGTAATTTTTCAGCCCAAAACAACTTAGAAAGTGGGCAGAAGGGATCTAGTACACAAACATAGAGGTAGAACATAGCATGCCAGGGCAGACCCTATAGAGGCAACAGGTCTTAGGTACAACTAAAGCAGTAGCCAAAGCTTCCAGAACTCTCAGCTACAGATGGTAAGGGATGGAGGGGGTCAGATAGCTACACAGAACGAGAGCACAGCAGTCCCTTTGCTGACTCTGGGTGCAAGAATCTTGCCATATTGTCCATACACAGAACCAGGTCATAGTCTTGGGGCTCAGTGGCAGGGTGAGGAAAAGCACCAGCACAAAGCAGCACTTATAGCCATAGGGAAGCAAGGGACCCTGGTCACAGTTCCAAAGGGTAAAAGAGTGCTTCGGATTACTCACTGACCAGAGCACAGGCCCAGAGAGTATAAAACACACCTCTCCTTACATCATATCATCTTGGAAGAACTGAAAGCAAATCGATCTGCCATTTCTGAAGGCAGCTTCACAAAGAACCTGAAACTTTGAACAGTGCTCCCTTCACTGCAATTACAGAAACCAACTTTAATAGTTTTTAAAGCTAAAAGAAAAGAAAAAGGCAGAAAAAGGAGCAAACAACAAAAAAGAAATTCAAAATAGAAAATTACTTTGGTGACCAGCTAGACTCAAATTCAGAGGAAGGCAACAGAGTCAATGCTGCTGCATCCAAAGCCTCCAAGAAAAATATTAATTCTTTCAAAGCCCAAAAAGAGTTAATGAAGGAGATGAAAAAGGATTTTTGAAATAAAATAAAAGAGGTAAGAGAGAAATTGGGAAAAGAAATGAGAGTGATACAAGAAAATCATGAAAAAAAGAGTCAACAGCTTGGTAAAGGAGGCACAGAAAATACTGAAGAAATTAAAACTTAAAGAACAGAATGAGCCAATTGATAAAAGAGACACAAGAATCCAAAGAAGAAAACTCCCTAAAAAGCAGAATTGGCCAAATGGAAAAAGATATTTAAAAAATGCACTGAAGAGAAAAGCTTCTTGAAATACTGAATTAGCCCTATGGCAAAAGAGGTACAAAAATTCACTCAGGAAAAGAAAAACTCTTTATACAATAGAATTGGCCAAATGGAAAAGGAGGTACCAAAATTCCCTGAAGAAAATTATTCTTTAATAATTAGAATTGGGCAAGTGGAAGCTAATGGCTTCCTGAGACATCAAGAAACAGTCAAATAAAAAGAAGAAAAAATAGAAGAAAATGTGAAACAATGGGGAAAATGACTGACCTGGAAAATAAATGAGGGAGAGATAATTTAAAAATTATTTGATTCCTGAAAAGCCATGATAAAAATGAGCTTAAACATCATCTTTCAAGAAAATAACAAGGGAAAACTGCCCTACCTATAACCAGAGGACAAGATAGAAACTGAAATCTAATAGAAACTAATCACATGTCCTGAAAGACATTCTAAAAGAACAACTCTCAGAAATATTATAGCCAATTTCCAAAACTTCCAGGTCAAGAAGAAAATATTAAAAGCAGCTAAAAAGAAGTAGTTCAAATATCATGGAGCCACAGTCACTCCAGATAACACAAGACTCAGCAGTTTCCACATTAAAGTACTGGACGACTTAGAATATGATATTCCAGTGGGCAAAGGAGCTATGAGTTTGCCCAAGAATCACTCACCCAGCAAAACAGAACATAATTCTTTAGAAGGAAAATAGGTATTCAACGAAATAGAGGATTTTCAAACATTCCTGATTAAAAGACCAGAACTGAATGGAAAACTTGACTCTCAAATATAAGACTCAAGAGAATCATAAATATGGTAAATAAGAAAGAGAATCAAAAGACATTCAATAAGGTTAAACTATGTATATTGCAGCATGGGGAGATGATTCTTGTAACACCAAAAAACTTTGTCATTATTAAGGTATAAACAGAGGGCAAGGGTGTGAGTTGAATATGATAAGATGATATAAAAATTAAATAAACTTGAGGCATGACAAAGAGGAATGCATTGGGAAGAGGAGGAAGGGAAAGAAAGAATGGGGTACATTCCTGCATATAAAAGAGGCATGAAGAATATTCATAGTGGAGGGGAAGATGGAGGAGGTGAGAATGGGAGCATGTGAATCTTACTCTCATCAGAATTGACTCAGTGAGGGAAGAAAATACACAATCAATTGGTTATTGAAAGCTATCTTACCCTACAGGAAAGTAGAAGGGGAAGGGGGTAAGATAAGGAGATGGAACTGACAGAAAAGAAGGCAAATTCAGGGAGGTGGAGGTCAGAAACTAAACAGGGATAAAAAGGGTAGAAAGTAATACACAGGAATCATAATGGTGCAAAAAAAATTTATATCTTTCTAATAAGGGTTTCATTTGTCAAATACATAGAGAAATGAGTCAAATATATAAGAATACAAATCATTCTCCAATTGATAAATGGTCAAAGGATATAAACAGGCAGTTCTCAAACAAAATAATTAAAGTACTCTATAATCATGTATAAAATGCTCTAAATCATTACAAATTAGAGAAATGAAATTTAAAATAACTCTGTGGTACCACCCCAAACCTATCAGATTGCTTATTATGACAAAAAAGGAATATGATAAAGCTTGGAGGGATGTGAGAAAGCCTGGACATGAAAACATTCATTGGGGGAGTTGTAAACTGATTCAACCACCCAGGAGAACAATTTGGACCTATGCCAAAGGACTATAAAACAGTACATACCCTTTGACCCAGCAATACCATTACTATGTTTGCATCCCAAAGAGATAAAAAAAACCACACACACACACACACACACACACACACACACACACACACACACACAAAAGGAAAGGACTAACATGTACAAAAATATTTAAAGCAGCTCTTTTTAGGGAGACAGATTTGGAAAGTGAGGGGACATCCATTAAACTGGGGAATGTCTGAGTAAGTTATAACATGATGATAAAGAAATATTATTGTGCTGTAAGAAATGACAAGCAGGAAGAGCTCAGAAAAACTTAGGAAGACTTATAAGAACTGAAGCAGAGTGAAACAAGCAAAACCAAGAGAACATTGTATAGTGATAATGAACAGCTGTGAATAACACCTATTCTCAGCAATACAATGTCCAAAATTATCCCAAAGGACTCATGATAAAAAAAATGCCATCTACTTGCAGAGAAAAAGAACTGAGTCTGAATCTAGACCAAAGCAAACTTTTTTTCACTTTCTTATTTTTTTTCTATTTGAGTTTCCTCCCACAAAAAGATTAATATGGGAAAATGCTTCACATGATTGCACATGTAAACTCTTTATTAGATTGCTTATCATCTCAAGGGAGGTGGAGAGTTGAGGAGAAGGAGGAAGGAAGATAATTTGAAACTCGATATTCTTTGAAAATTTTTCAAAACTTTTTAAATGTAATTGAGGAAAATTAAATTTAGAAAAATAATAATTTCCTATTTATCCTACATATAGTTTGCTCTGCATGTACTTGTTGCCTATTAAATCCCTGACTAGATTGTGAACTCTTTGATGGTAGGGATTTTATTTTGCCTTTTTTTGCATTCTTGGTGCTTGGCACATGATAGGCACTTAATCAATATTTATTGATTGACTCTCCAAGAGTTAATATTTTAATGGGAGATGAAGATACCCAGCTCCAGGGCATTGTGGGGATAGTCCCTATTTAGGGATAAAGATATGTTTAGACTGGGCATTCACCTTAAAATGGAGGTTCTGGGAGGAGGAACAAACCAACATGATAAAGAAGTCATAGGATCAGAGAGAGTAATTCCAATGTGTGAAGTCCAAGACTGGGTTAAGAGAAAATATAAGCTTCTTAGAAGCAGTTATTGTCTCATTCTTTGCCTTTGTACCTCAAATGTTTATTAAATTGTGCAAATTGAATAACTACAAGTCATAGAAGAACTCTAATAAGAAGGAATCATGAGTCTGGGGAGACAGTACTGCATTGGGATGCAGAAGAAATGAGTTTGAATCTCAATTCCGCTTATTTTCCTTCTCTGGGCCTCAGTTTCCTCCTGTAAATTAAAACATTGATTGTTGGTCCCACAACAGGGAAATGGTAAAACAAATGGCATATTCATGTAATTTAATATTATGATGTAATTAAAACTAATAAGGATGTAGAATATAAAGAAATCTAGAATGACCTTAATGAAATGTTATTTTCTCAGTTGTTTTAGTCATATTTGACCCTTCATGATTCCATTTGGGGTTTTCTTTTTTCTTCCTTCCTTCCTTCCTTCCTTCCTTCCTTCCTTCCTTCCTTCCTTCCTTCCTTCCTTCCTTCCTTCCTTCCTT
>NC_058133.1:44240077-44251348 GCF_016433145.1 Gracilinanus agilis | reverse complement strand
TTTTCAATCTTTTTTCACCTTACTCCTCAGTATATACCTCTCAATCCAGTGACCTCTCTGTTCCTCCAATAAGATATGCCATTTTCTGATTCCCGGTGTTTTCTCCAGCTGTCCCCAAGTCTGGAATGCTCTCCTTCCTCATCTCTTGTCTTCTGTTCTCTTGCTCTTCAGGTTGTATCTAAAATTCTACTTTCTACAAGAAGGCTTTCTCAGTTCCCATGATTATAGTGCCTTCATTCTCCTATTTACCCTGTCTATATTTTGTCTGTATAAATTTTATGTGATATAATATAATGAAAATGTTTGTGTAAAGCACACACAGTTGTGTAAGTACTATCTCCCAGGTTAGACTGGAGCTCCTTGAGGGCAGGAGGGTTACTGTTTGTTTTTATTTTTCTTTGTACCTTCTGTGCTTAGCACAGTGCCTGATATGGAGTAGAAGCTTAAATCTATAATGTTTGCTGATTTGTTGTCTTGACTCATCTCTGCATAATAAGAAATTCTAGCTTCCTTTAAAGCTCCCACAAATCTTTTCTTGATTTCTCCAGCTTTTAGGACCCCCCAACAAAAATTTTTTTTCAATTTACTTTGCACCAATAGTTTTCTCTTTATTATATATTTATATAATAATTACATAAATATCTTAACATAATACATTAAATGATATATTTATTATTTGCAAATTCTGGATTTTTGCATAAAAAATTCTGAAAAAAAACCCTACATTCCAAAAAAGTAGATGTACTGGAGAGTACTGTACTTTCTCTCCCTCCACTCATGCCCAGCAGCCTCCCATTCTCCCACCAAAACAAAACAAAACAAAACAAAACAAAAAACCCTAAAAACAATCCTCCAAGTGAAAGCAGAAGAATGTAGGTACAGGAGAGACAGGGAGAGACATCCATTGCTTCTGAATCAAGGGATTAGCTTGCCCCAAGAAAAACCTTTGCCCTGCTCCCAGCCCTGTATCTGTGTCTGGCTCTATGCATCTGCCTACCATGTTCTTCCTCTCCTTTCTACCCTGGCTTCCACATGGCTGGTCCAGGGCCCTCATGTTCCTTTTCCTGATCTCACTTCTCTGTCCCCAACCTCAACATGTCCTTAGATGACTTGCTGGCTTTCTCCCTCCATGGCTTGAGGCCCCCACTCTTTTTTCCTTTTCTTCTTCTTTTTTCCCACATCAGCAGACAAATTCCCATTAAGTAAAAAATCACTTTACATTGAGGTCTGCAGAACAATCCACTTACATGAAGTGAGAACTGTTGGTCTACATTTTGCATAATAATAAAGTTATCATTTGCTTTAAAGTTTGCAAAGTGCTTTACACAGATCTCATTTGATGCTTAGAACAACTCTATTACCTACATCATAGGTGGTATTATCATCCCTCTTTTATAGATGAGGACACAGAGGCTGGGTGAATTGAAGGGTCACATACCTAGTAAAGACAGAATTTGTTTGTTTTGCCATTTGTATACTATTTAATTTACATGATGTCTTTTTTAAAATTTTTATAGATGAACAAGAAAAATAAAAGAAAACAGATCAATTGGACAGATTTCCTTTTCCTGGGATTTTCAAACTACCCTAACTAAGACTGAGCTCATCCTCTTTGTACTGTGTCTGGTGATGTTCCAGCAACCTTACTGGGCAACATCATTCTGATCACAATCAGCATTTTAGATTGTCATCTTCATACTGCAATGTATTATTTTTGGATCCAGCCATTAAGTCAGCTCTGTATCCACCTGCCCCTTTATACCTTTTCACTGCGTCCGTGAGAATTACATGAAACACTATGAATGCTTCATCAACATCTAGGTAAAGTACACCTGCAATATTCCCTTGATCTATTATACTAGAAACTCAATTAAAAACATTTCTAAGGAATGACTTGTTCCTGACAAAACCACGTTGGCCCTTTATCACCATTATCTTAGCTGCACACTAACTATCTCTTTAATAATTCATTCTACAGTTTTGCCAAGAAATTTAGTCCAACTCAGTGGCCTGTTGAATGCATAGATTTCACCGCCCTTCCTTTGTCGAGAAGCAGGGAATCAACATTTCTTTGCTCCTTTTTGCTTTTTTCTAGTCTTTCTAAGATTACCGACTCTCTCAGTAATGGTATCCATCAGTATTCTCACTCCCCAGGAAGGTAGTTTGTTTATATTGCATGAGTCACAGATTCATTAAAGCTGATCTGGTTGGCAACACTGACTTAGATGCATATATTTTAAAATAATAAAAATGGGATTTCTTTTAAGCCCAAGACTGTGATTTATACTTTCCAAGAGCTCAGTTCAAATGAGTACACTTGATTTTGGAGTAGGTGACTCAGTCTAGATGGGACTATCCTAAAAGCTCCCTTATTTAAAAAAATATAACAGACATCCCTTTTCTCTCAGATACAAACCACAGTTTTTCTTCATTGGATTTCTTTTTTCCTCTACGATATTAAATTTGGCGTCTGCTATCAGATGCTAGCTTCAAGGTGACCTTTAAAGGCAAGGAACCACTGGGATTAGACTACAGATTTTTAAGTGATGCTTCCTGAAGAAGTCAAATATGGACTTACCAGGAAGAGAGGGAATCTAGGTTGGAGAAACATCCTACAGCCCAAGGGCTCAGATGTTGTGGAGCGACTACACCTTTCAAGAGCCCTGTAGTCCTTCTGGGACTTCTCTGAGGCACATATTTCAACTTTGTTGAGTTGGAACACCTAGTCTAATTGGAAACCACTGTCCTGCTTCTTTTCAAAGCAGGCTCCAGAGTTTCAGTGAACAATAGCTCATGGTGATCAAGAAGTTTTGGAAAGGCATTATGGCTTGATGTGGATTTTCAGATAGGAAGGCACGTGTTCACACGTGGTCTTTGACAACATTAGCTTTGTGATCTGGGGCAAGCCTCATCTGTAAAAAGAGGATAAATGCTGCCATATTGGTAGCATCTTTATCACAGGATTGTTGTAAGACTCTACATGGGGCTCAAATGCATGGAAAGTGCTTTGCAACAAATCTTGAAGATGTACAGAAATTTGTCAGTCATCTTCACCATCACTATCACCACCAAAACCTCCTGACCCTGGAATCTAGCTCAAATGAGAATTATATCCTCCTTCAGTTACTGGGGAATCTCTCAGGTCATGGACCTCCATGTTTTTTGGAGCTATTGGGGGATGAAGGTTGGTTCTTTTTTCCCATTTAAGAGTATGGCCACAAGCCTTCATCTGCTGTTACAGAATCATGGAATCATAAATCCATACCTAGAAAAGAACTTGGAGGTCATCTTGTCTAACTTTAGCGAGACCTCAGAGGCCATTTAGGTTAATTTCCTTCAATTTGTAGATAAGGAAACTGAGGCCAAGAGATGCAATAATTCATCCAGGGTCATATGGATAATCCATGACATAGGTTGGGTTTGAATTCAAGTCCTTTGATTTGAATAATCTATAGGTGTGCCAACTCTACCTCCTGAATGGTTGGTCTATCAGTTCACAGAGAAATGTCTAATGAAATCCAAGGCATCTGAATATAGAAGTAAAGGATGAGAAGGGTACAAAATCTTTGCAAGCCATGCAAACTCCCCCCTTCTCTTTTTCTCCCCTCCAACTCTGATGCAATAATGGAAATGAAGGAAATAGAGATCTTGGCATAAGGGAGTGATGGAAAAACCTGCCTCTGTTCATATTACATAAGCAAAAGTGAAACCTTTGAAGAATACAAAAACAAAGGGGATCATATTGAAACAAAAATATAAGAGGTCTGGGACTAGGCAAACAGAATTCTGCCTAGGATGACTAAAGCCTGAAGCCACTTGACAGAAGTTTTAGGAGGTTCCAGAAGAATTAGGCATGATTCCTACAAGGAAACCTTCTTTTGGAGGTGAGCACTAGAGTTGAAAGTGACCTTTGGGACTTCTAATCCAACCTCCCCATTTTCAGATGAGCAAACAGAGGCTGGAATCAAAGAAAAGAATTTGCCTGAAGCCATGAAAGAAGTAAAAAGCAGAGCTAAGGTTCTGAAACAAGGTTATTTGATGCCCTACTTTGCCTTTCTCTCAACCACCCCCTCAATTGGAAGGGGCAAGGTGACATGTCAGCGAGAGACACCACCATCTCAGAAAAGAAATGTAATGTCTGCATTACTTGGGATCCTGCTCCCAAAGGAACCAGGCTACTGGGAAGTTTCTCTCAGGAGTCATATTTTTTTCCAACTAAGCTAAATATCAAAGAAATCTTCTGAAATGAGATCTCACTGCAATCTGTACCAGTGGGAGTCTTTAATTACTCTCTGTAGGGGACTTGAGTTAGATGTTAATACCTTGAGCATTCTGGAACTCTATCCCAATGATGTGAGGAATGTGGCTCCTTTCTCTAGCAAAAAGAGAGGCTGAGGGGGATTGGGCAGAGCCATGAAATCTCTGTCCCAATGATGGAAACATGGCTCCCTTCTTTAGCAAAAGGAGAGGCTGAAGGGCATTGGGCAGAGCCATGAAATCTCTATCCCAAGGATGGGAACATGGCTCCTTTCTACAGCAAAAGGAGAGATTGAGGGGATTGGGCAGAGCCATGAAATCACCCCCATAAAACAAATGGATTGGTCCCATCCCAGAATGTGGTCCCAAAGCAACAAGCAGAGTCTTGGATGAGGTTTGGGGGATGGTCCCACAGGGAGAGATAGATGCTCTTCTAGCTCACATTAGGCATTACCTTTGCTAGTAGACACTCATCGTATCTAGGTTTTCACATCCTTCCCCTTCGGATTTGTAGACATTTGTGAGGAAAGTAACCATGTGTGCTGGATTTGGGTGAGGACCCACATAGATGGGGTGCTTGAAATCTGAAGTGGTTATGCTCCCATCCCTGGAATACAGTCCTTCCTTGCTCCTTAGATTCCTCTTTTCCCTTCAAAGCAAACATCATCATCTACAGGAAGCCTTCTCTGATGTTCCCAGCTCCCAGTATCTTCCTCCACTCCCCACCAAGAAAATCTGTGCATGCCTTTCTATTATCTTTCTTTCCATTATTATAGATCTATTCTCTATCATTCACCTATCCATTTGTCTATCTTTCTATTAATCATTAATAGTATTAATTAATATCCATTTTAATTAATTAAAATATTAATTAACATTAACATTAATCTTTCCATCCATTATCTCTCTACCTAACATTCTCCTAGGGGAAAGAATGTGTCTATGTCCAAAAGGGAGATTGTGGGGGTGTGCATGTATGTGGGAGCATCTATCTCCCTGCTCGACTGTAAGCTCCTTGAGAGTAGGGATTATTTCTCTTTCGACTTTGCATCTCCAATGCATGAGGCATGGTGAAGAGCTTTAAGAAATGCTTGTAGAGTCCTTTATTGATATTCTGTGATGTTTAGAATCACCAATTCAAGAACCTTTATCAAACACCCATTCTATAGTTTTACAAGCTTAAGCTTTACACTATATAAATGCCATCATTCCTGCTCCCAAGAAGCTCGTGTTATGCTAGAGGAGCAGGACCTGGACAAAGAGGATTCTAATACAAGGAAGGCTGTGATGGGACATTAGTCATCTCCGGCATGTTCCCCAAAGACCTTTACAGAAATTGTCCCGCAAGAAGCGAGCTTCTCCTTTACATCCAGAAAAAGGTCAGATGGAGACAAGTCACTCATGATAAAGCCGGTGCTGTTTCTTCAGGCTCCTTAGGAGGTGGAGGAAGCTTTTTAAGGTGGGAATAAATTCCAGTCTGACAAAGATGGCTTTGACAACCACAAGGAGAGTTTGAGCAATTTATGAAAAACTTAAAATAAAAAAAAGGAAGAAAAATGCTTATGAATACACAAACCCCCAACTTGGCGGCCGGACAGCTCCTTCCAGGCTGCCCAGTTAATCAAAGGAGTTGCTTCAATTTCAAGACGGAACCCAGGATGCTAACTGACTAGTGCTATCTCCATTCAATCCTCAGAAGTATTCTGCTTGGAGCCCACAGATGGAGGTCTTGGCTGCAGACCCAGTTCTCCTTGAGGCAGCCTGAGTCTCTCTTGAGTAGCTTCTCCTTTTCTCCTCCAGGCACTGGATCCTGCAAAAAGAGAAGGCTTTCAGGACGGTCAGTTTGGCATGTTGGCCCGTCACCCAAATATTCAAAAACAAACATTTAAAAGCCACTGATCTCATTAGTCAGAATCAAATGTGACTGAGGAAAGCTGTAACCAAATGAAGAAACCAAAGGTCTTAAATAAAAAAAAGGGGGGGGGCTCATGACTTCCAATTCTGCATCCAGGAAAGCCACAGCTATTTCAAAGGTTTGTGCTCGTTCTACAGGGCTGGACAGCTGTGGCCACAGACCTTTGAAGAGGAAATGCCATCCCTGGTACAGGCGGGCAGCCAGCCTTCCAAAGCCGAAAACATCTCAGCCCAAAGGAGAGGCTGGAAGAAATCTGGAAGAGGAGAGGTAAGAGAGCAGAGCTAGAGGTGGTAGCATCCCTCCTGCCAAAGAGGGGAATTGATCCCCAGACAATGCCATGATATGAGCTACCAGCTAGGCTGGAGGACTTCTCAGGAGACCCGAGCTCAGTGGCCTGCAAAGTTCTGAGAGTAGGTGACTAAAATTTCAGGAAGGGCGTTGAGTCATGGAAGAGTTGAGGGTGGTTATGGAGTCTGGCCTGGGAGATAGATGCCGTTGCAATGAAATTTTATGAGGAAATTAGTTTAATGAAGTGTCTTCCCCAGTCTCCCCACCTTTTTTAAAAAAAAATAGCAAGCACAAAACACTTTCCAAGCTGTGTGACCCTGGGCAAATCTCTTAACTCCAATTGTCGAGCCCTTACCGCTCTTTTGCTTTGGAATCAATATTTAGTATTGAGTCTAAGACAGAAGGTATAGGTTAAAAACAAAAAAGCAAGCACAGAGAAGATGGGAAAAATAGGAAACATAAGAAAGACCATGTGATCATAATACAAAACACATACTGACAAGAAAAAAATGATGTCCATCTCCCCTTACAGGTTCTAAGCTAGCAAGCAAAAAATTAAGCAAAAAATGAAATGGAATAGAAAAGCCACTTTTAAGGATATGAGATCCCTAAAATCTTAGACCCCTAATAAAAGAGCATGTCCTTATTCCTTACTGAATAAAGTGGTGTTTAATCCAAGAACCACAGCATTATAAATTTAGGGCTAGAAAGGAACTAGTCCAAATCTCTCCTTTTATAGATGAGGAAACTGAGGACAAGTGGGTAGGGTGACCTCATGGTTCATTTTTAATCTATGAGAATATGTAGAACCCCAGGGGTTGAGGAGGAATTGGAATGATTCCAAACCATTACAAAACTTATTTGAGAAATGAATGTGAGTAGCTGAGACCGTGTATTGGAGGCCAAATGCAGTCATGCAGTCATTGTTTAGAACTTAGACCAACAAAAAGGATTTTTTTGGAGAGGAGTATTTTATCACTGACTTTGTTTAGAATTGCCAGTGCGTGATGATAATAAAAAGCAGATAGACTTTTAGTTGGTTTTATTCTAGTGTTTAAATTCTCTGCAGACAATGCATCTCCCTTATTTCTTGCACGGGGCAGGGGAGGGGGATCTTTTCCACCACTTTGTCCGAGGAACTCCAGAAGCATTAATTAATTTATATGAGACTTTTCCTCAAAGTGGGCATGTCGACCCCAATGAGGAAGAAAGAACTTCTTGTCTTTTCATCTCCTCATCCTGTGAATCCACATCAAGAAACGGAGGCTCCTGACACCATGTTGAAGGGTGGGCGTGGGGAAGGTAGCTACTGTATTTGGATTCTCGAGAATAATAGAGTTCTACTCTATTCGTAGACAGAGAACCTCCCAAGACTAAGAAGAATTTTAGAAGACATCTTCTAAACTCAGCAACTGGCTGACTAATGCTCACTTCTGGGGATTCATTTGGGCACAAATGACTGGTCAGTGAGAATCTGGAAAACAAGTCTAAGATTATGAAGGATTGGGAATAAAACTGAAGGCTTTAGGAATCTGGTATTAAAAAAATGTTTTTTTTTTTATCATTGCTGCCAAGTCCTTTTAGAAAAGATAGATTTGAGAAGTTAACAGATAGTTAAGATGATCTCTAAGAAGGGGATTTGGATTTCTGGATGCTTAAAATGTAGGAATGGCAGGTTCCTAGCCAGGGATGGAGTGTGCTTAACAAATGTTCCTCCTCACTGGGCTCCCATGCCTCCTACTCTTGCCTGCTTTTAGGTATGCTCCCAGGATGCAAAATCAGCACCTGACACAAGATGGGAGCTCAGTCTAATTACAAGACTGCTCCTGTGCTGATGTCACTGCTTTCATCACCATCCTTTCTGGTACTGGCTATAATTTCTCTTATGTACACACTCTGGTCACAATGGAAGAGCCAGGATACTCTTTGTTTCGCACTTCCATTTGCAGACTTTTACCAACCAACATTCAACAACTCTCCTTTGAGGTTTTCACTGTCCAAATATATCACCCACTTTTAGCTCTTGGGGACCATTATCTATTGGTTTCTAGGAATTTTCTTTCGTTCCTAGATCATCTCTAGATGTTTCTGGCTCAGTCACTCTTTTTTCCTTAATTCTTGTCCTTATATTAGAGGACTTCAACATATATATTGATACTCCTTCTATTACCTTAACTTTCTAGTTCTTAAATCTACTCAGTTCCTATGAACTACTTACTTTTTCACTCCATCTCCAGCTGCTCAAAAGATGGTCATACCCTTGGTCTTGCCATCACTCACAATGTTCCATTTCATGTTTGCAAACTTCTAAATGTCTGTCTCTGATGAAAATAATTTATCATTCCATTGTTTCTTGTATTTTATGATATTTTGTATATAACTTGTATATTATGATGTATTTTATGATCCTGAATGCTGTTTTTGTTGCTGTACACTGGCTACACTCACTTCTTTTCCTTTGATCTCTTGGGGAAACAGCTCCATTCTATAATACCCTGTACTCCAGAATCCCTCGCCCCCATCAAGTTGATGATCGATATTGTGACAATCCAAGCTTTTTCAACCTTGCATTATTCTCACCAGCTGTCCCCTTTCCTTCTACTCAGCTGCTGCTAAATGGAATTAGAGGAAATTAGGAAAGCATGCCGACTAGGTCCACTAAAATGTATGTTATCTTAACAGGGTCCTCACTGCAGCAAAGCAATCATTATATTCCTCCCTAATTGCTTCATTATCCAACCATCGAGAGTGGTCATTTTTTCCAAAACTTCTCATCTCTCAGATGTCCCACTTTCTCAGTCAAGGTCTCGCCTCATTATTTTATTGAAAGAATGGAGGCTATTCGCCAAGAGTTTCTTCTTTTCTCCTCCTCCTCATCTTCCATAATTTAGACATTTTGCCCCACTATCTCTACTCTACTCTCAGAGGAAGAGGTGAACCCTTATTCTTGCCAAAGCCAACGCCTCTCCATATACTCTTGATCCTCTCCCTTCTCATTTTCTCCAGTAGATGGTCCTCTCTGGGTTTCTTTGTGGCACTGCTCACTGCTGATTCTCACATCTATCCCACCACTCCTCAGTCTCCTTTGTTGATTCTTATCTATGTTCTGTCCAAGAACTTGATGTACTTCAAGGCTCTGATCCAATCAAGGCTCTGATCCCTGTTCTCTTCTTTTTTCTCTCAGTAATCTCATTAGCTACCATATTTATGCAGAGGCAGATCTAATTGTACAATACTAATCTCTCTCCTGAGCTCCAGTCCTCTGTCTCTAATTCCCTATTAGACATCTCAAACTAGATGTGCTATCAACATCTCAAACTCAACATGACCAAAATAGAACTCATTTTATTTCCCTCCAACTTTTTCTCTTCCTTCTGAACTTCCCTAATAGGGTCAAGGGTACCACTATTCTTCCAGTCATTCCGGCTTAAAATCTCAGAATCATCCTTGACTCTTCTCTCCCAATGACCCCCCATATCCAATCTGTAGCCAGTCTTGCCACTTCTGCCTGCATCACATCCCTCCTTTCAGTTCCCTTCTCTCCATTCATATTGCCACTGGCCTCTTATTAACTCTCAACCAGTCTAATGTAATATCCTTTTTAATTAATTAATTTATACTATTTTTCCATGGTTCCATGATTCATGTTCTTCCCCCCCCCCCCCCATCCTGTAGCCAACAAGCAATTCCTCTGGGTTTTACATGTATCATTGATGCAGACCTATTTCCATATTATTGATATTTGCAACAGAATGATCATTTAGAGTCTACATTCCCAGCCATGTCCCCATTGAACCAAGTAATCAAGCAACTGTTTTTCTTCGTAATATCCTTTCTAACTGGCCTCCTTGCCTCAAGTCTTTCCTAATTTTAATTCATTCTCCACTCAAATGTTAGTGTTTTGGATTTTTTTTTAAGTGCAGGTCCAGCTATATTTTTTATTATTATATATTATATTATACATACACATAATATATGATATATATATTATTATATATTTCCCAGGCTCCAAAAAGTCCAGTGGCTCTCTAGGACTTCAGGATCAAATCTAAACTTCTCTCTTTCACACTTAAAGACCTTTACAATCCAATCCTTTCCTAATTTCCAGTCTTCTTGTACTTTACTGCTCCTTGACACCATCCATGACCCAACACCACTTTTCTTGCATAGGATGTTACATTTCCTGTATTTGTGTATTGTAGATTTGTAAGTTAAATAAGAGTTAAGAAATATTCTTATTCTCCCACAATCCTCATAACTGAAATGTTCCATTCCCTTCACCTGCTCTCTACGGTTTCCCTAGTTTCCTTTGAGACTCAGCTCAAATCTCAGTTTTGCATGCCTTAAGATTACACCTTTCCCATGGAGATTACCTTCTATCATCTGCTGTACGTGTCCTTCACCTATTGAGCACATTATACATCTCCTTCATTAGAAGGTGAACTCCTTGAGGATGGGGACTATGATTTACCTTTGTATTCCCAGTGTCTGCCATGAAGGAGGCACTCCACAAATGATTGTGGACCCAATTTTTACAAGACATCTGTGGTGGGCCAGTAGATAACTGGAAGTAGGATGACTTCTCCATTCCCCCATTAGCTCCTGGTGTGTATGTGTTGTATGCCAAGACTCTGTGGTGTAGATCTGAGGCAACTTGACTTCATTTTGTGATCCGAGACCCAGCTGAGGTCCCTTTGGCTAAGAACATTGTATAAAGATAATTTTATGCTTCTGATGGGGAGCACCTAGTCCCCAGGGATCTTCCTTGTGGGCTGCTTTTATTCCTTATACTGCTCTGTGGGCAGTTTTTT
>NC_058133.1:44225384-44237904 GCF_016433145.1 Gracilinanus agilis | reverse complement strand
TATATATATATTATTATATATTTCCCAGGCTCCAAAAAGTCCAGTGGCTCTCTAGGACTTCAGGATCAAATCTAAACTTCTCTCTTTCACACTTAAAGACCTTTACAATCCAATCCTTTCCTAATTTCCAGTCTTCTTGTACTTTACTGCTCCTTGACACCATCCATGACCCAACACCACTTTTCTTGCATAGGATGTTACATTTCCTGTATTTGTGTATTGTAGGAGATTTGTAAGTTAAATAAGAGTTAAGAAATATTCTTATTCTCCTACAATCCTCATAACTGAAATGTTCCATTCCCTTCACCTGCTCTCCACGGTTTCCCTAGTTTCCTTTGAGACTCAGCTCAAATCTCAGTTTTGCATGCCTTAAGATTACACCTTTCCCATGGAGATTACCTTCTATCATCTGCTGTAGGTGTCCTTCACCTATTGAGCACATTATACATCTCCTTCATTAGAAGGTGAACTCCTTGAGGATGGGGACTATGATTTACCTTTGTATTCCCAGTGTCTGCCATGAAGGAGGCACTCCACAAATGATTGTGGACCCAATTTTTACAAGACATCTGTGGTGGGCCAGTAGATAACTGGAAGTAGGATGACTTCTCCATTCCCCCATTAGCTCCTGGCGTGTATGTGTTGTATGCCAAGACTCTGTGGTGTAGATCTGAGGCAACTTGACTTCATTTTGTGATCCGAGACCCAGCTGAGGTCCCTTTGGCTAAGAACATTGTATAAAGATAATTTTATGCTTCTGATGGGGAGCACCTAGTCCCCAGGGATCTTCCTTGTGGGCTGCTTTTATTCCTTATACTGCTCTGTGGGCAATTTTTTACCTGGGTTTCTGAATATGCTTTTATTAAATAAATTGCCTCTTTTACCTCAGTCTTTGAGTGGACCATTGCCATCAGAAATGAAACCATGGCGAGGCCAGGCTGGTAAAAGTATTTTCTTGGAGTCTTTCAAATTTAAGGGTTTTATATGGAAAGGGCAGGGGTGGAGGATGCTAAAGAACTGGTGCTAAGATAGCTGTCATAGAGTAGTCACGATGTATAAGGAAAAGTAAAATGGTGGTCATCCACAAAATCTTGAGAGAAAAATTCAAGTAAGAATCAGCAATAAAATCCATGGACTCTGACACTATATAAAAATGTATGATGTTGAACTAGAGCTACTTGTATGGAGGAATTGACCTCAAAAGGATCACTGTGACTTGGTAGGATGGAATCCATGACTGGAGTATGAATTTGGAAGGAAAGATATATTTTTCAAAAGTTATAAGAAAAGGAGAGTAGAATGGTTTCATGCATTGAGAAGATACAGTCATGTGAGGAACTCCTGGAGCCAGAGTAAGCATGGTGAAAAGAATTTGGGTAAAGATCAACATAAAAACAGATGAGATGTTGTTATCCAAATATGCAACAGGCAGAAGAAATGGATTAAAAGATCAGAAAGCTGGCAGAGGAGAATAATATAATACTGAGGGGGATTATAAATTATCCAGATATCTGAGGAAAGGTCTCTCTCTCTCTCTCTCTCTCTCTCTCTCTCTCTCTCTCTCTCTCTCTCTCTCTCTCTTTTTTTTTTCTCTCTCTCTCTCTTTCCATGTCTCTCTCTCATAAAATAAAATTAGGCGAGTAATGCAAGGCACAAGGAATGCTAAAGAGACTCTTGTTTATGAAAAATAAACTATTTAAACATATATAAAGGGAAAAGGATTTCTAATTCTAAGGGATTCTAACTCCACCCAAATGAACTCCCAGGTCCTGCAAAGAACCACTTCTCCAGTGGTTCACAGGCTACACTAATCCTCCCTGATCTAACTAACCAAATTTATACTATTCTAAATAACCCTAACCACTCTAACTCAACTTCGCCTTTAAGTTATAAAGATAACCAAGGCTAACTGGTTGAGTCTCCACAAGAATCAGGTTAGGACTCTGAGCCTTGACAGACTCAGAGTCCAAACCAAAGACCAGGTTTTGTTAGGTCTTTTCATAGTTTAACCAATCTAGGTTAAAATTAAAATCTGACAGTAACAGATAAATGAATAGTGTTTCCCAAGTTGAAAAAGAAAATACTCCACTCTTTCAAGTATTTCCCTCAGACTGAGATAGAGAGAGAGGCAAAGATGTTACCTTCTCTAGCCCTGAAAGAGAAAAGAACCTGAGTGTGACTCTGATGACTGCCAGAAGCCAACTGCCAAAATGCCACACCCAGCCTGTGAAACTGTCATAGAAATAACGGTTATAACTGCCACCAGTTGAAATGAACAATGAACAATTTTTTTTTTGATGGCAAAGAACTAGAATCTAAAGTGGTATCTCGGTTGAAGGAATTATGATATAGGAATGTATACAGGACTATAACAGTGCCATAGAAATGAAGAAAAGGACAGTTTCCTAGAAACCCAAGATGACTTGCCTGATTGAGACAGTAAAGTGAACAGAACCAGATCAGTTTGTACAACAACAATATCATCAAGAAAAAGAACTTGGAATGGTTCAAGAACTTTGAAAAATGAAATGACCAACCATAATTCCAAGGGTCCAGTGAGGAAGCATGACCCCCGCTCCAATAGAGCATTAATAGACAAAAGATGCAGAATAAGACGTATATTTTGAACATGGTCAATCTGGGTATTTGTTTTACTTCATAATATATTTTTTTTCTATATGGGATTGTTTTTTCTTTTCTTTCTTAAAGGTTGGGGTGGATGGGGAAGGTGGAAAGAGAAAAATAAATGTTTATTTATTGAAAGTTAAACAGAGGATGCAAGTTTTAAAAACTATCTTTCAAAAAGTGGAGAAATTAAAAAAGGGACCTAGACCAGATTCTCATCTGTAAAGAGGATTGAAATGGAAACAAATACTCAGGCGAGCAGGAAAGTTAATACTCACTTTAGAATTTGCAATAAAAGAAAATCAGACATAGATTGAAATTTGTCCTAGATTTTAGGAGACCAGATTTTAAAGCATTTGGAGAAGGAAAGGGAGGATCTGATTGATTAAAATTCTTTGAGGAAAGGAGCCCAAGAAGGATGGGAAATCTCAAAAAAAAATTCTGAAAACACAAGAAGAAACAATTTCAATGAATGTTAAGGGAACCATTTAGCCATTTAGAAGTTGGCTTGTGACTCAAGGGATTATAGGGAGGGGGAAACAAGATAATCACAATTCTAGACCATGTGGTACAATGGAAAAAAAAATTGGGTCTGCAGGGAGAGGACGTGAGTTCAAATCTTAATTTTATCTATTATTTCCCTTGTGATCTTATCCTCTCTGAATTTTGGTGTGCTCATTTGTAAAATGGAGGACATCAAACATTTCAGTTCTTTTCCAGATTTAAATCTATAATGATGTGAACAATAGAAAAAAAGCACATAATGTTTCTACAGATTCTTATTTCTATAAGTATTAATCTGATAAAAATGTCTATAATGCTATGGACAATAGCAAGAAAATCCTGGACTTTTCATAAAAAGAGAACTGAATCAAAGGCATGTATTTCCACAGGGTAAAGCTTTTAAAGGAAGCCAGGTGTTTTCCTGATTTTTAAAGTAAACTGAGATTTAATATGAAAACCCCTCAGCTGCTTGAAAATAATCCTCAGATCAACGGAGGCCACCCTCACCCAACTCCGACAAGCCTGGTACTTGAAAGCCCCATCGTTCAGGAGACTTGTACCTGCCCAGACAAAGGTTCAAATTCACAAACAAGCTGAGATGGGCTGTTGAACATGCGAGTGATGAGAAAAAAATGCAGGGAGAGGAATCCCAGCCTCTCTCCCCCCAGCCTTCCTGCATCCCCACCCTTCAACCCTCCTAGTCCTTAAATCCTTCTCAAGATGGTACCCGTAACACCGATCGGGAGGAACATGGTCCAGATCATCAGAGGCGACATTCGGGGCATCCTGTGTCTTTCTACCTATTCTTCTTTCACCTGATAAGAATGAGTCACGTACACGTTTCTCTTCCAGTGGAATATAAGCTCCTTGAAAATGGGGAGTGTTTCCTTTTTCTTTGTATTCCTGTCCCATCTGTAGTGCCTGATGGGCAGCAGGGTGGTGCGGTGGAGAGAGTGCCAGGCATGGAGCCAGAAAGTCTCGTCTTCCTGAATTCTCTGGCTTCAGATATTTAATAGTTTTGTAAACCTGGGCAAGTGACTTAACTCTGTCTGCCTCAGTTTCTTCATCTGTCAAATGAGATGAAAGAAATGGCAAACCACTCCAGGATCTTAGCTGTGTGACCCCAGGCAAGTCACTCAACTGTCTGCCTCAGTTTCTTCATTTGTCAAATGAAATAGCAAACCACTCCAAGATCTTAGCTGTGTGACCCTGGGCAAGACACTGTGAACACTGATCCAACCATTTTGAAAAATAATCTGGTATTGTGCTCAGAGTTACAAAACTATGTATACCTTTTGACCCAGCAATACCACTATAAGGTTTATTTCCTGAGGTGATCAGGGGAAAAGGAAAAGAACTTCTATGTTTCTAAAATATTTTTAGCAGTTCCCTTTTTGGAGACAAAGAACTGGCAATCAAGGGGATGCCCATTAGTTGGGGGAATGGCTGAACAAGCTGTGGCAAATGGTTGTGATGGAAAACTACTGCACTGTAAGAAATGATGAATAGGTTAATTCTGCAAAAACACGGAAAGATCTACATTAGGAAGAGTCAAATGAGGACTAAGAGAACGTTTCTATATAGCAACAGAAACATGGTCTGAAGAATGTGTATGTTCACCTCTAGAGAGAGAACTGAAAAATAGAAATGAGATGGTTTTATATAGAGAGGAATATTTTTGTCAAATTCTTTAATGGGGAAAGAGGAGGGGGGAAAAGGAAGGATGAAGGGAATTAACTGGGTATTTTAATATAAAAAATTAATTAAGAACAAGAAAGGAGGGAGAGCCTCTTACAAGTTGGTAGATGAGGAGGTGATATGAACCAATAGTGAACTTGAAAGATGGGGCTCAGTGAAGGTCCAGATGCAGTATTAGGAAGAATGACCACCTCCCCCTGTTCCAGGGAGTCAGGGGGCAGGAGAGGAATCTCCAGCAGTTGTGTTGGCAGAATGGGATACTTTCATCTAATTTAGGCTATAAAATTTTCTAGACTTTATCACTCTGTGGTAGGATCCCAAATTTGGTGTAATTTTGGGGGCCCAAAGAACCCAGGAAATCTCCCTCTGCTACTTTCTCCTTACCTTCCCCCTTCCATACACATACATTGCTAGTGGCATGGAAGTTGGGTGGAATCTAGTGGTTTAAAAAAAAGAAACCCAATTACTCGCATGGTCATCACCCCTCTTTACCACCAAGGGAGGCTAGAGAGGAACATTTAAATTATGTTCTTCTTTAGAAATGTCCAAATATAGGTTAACCCAGAACAATACTGTATAGTCTTTTGTAAATTCACCTAGGGCATTAAACACTCAGGCTCGTTCGGTTCTGCTCACTACTACAAAATAAAAAATAAAATGAAATGAAATGAAAATGAAGAGCTTAGAAGTTCTGATTGCACAGGTTCAAATATGGCAGAAGGCACAGGTTTCCAAACTGCAGAGCTCCAGGGATCAAGGATGTTGGCTGAACAAATGATTGATTTATTCAGGAAGAAGTTTGGGGCAGAGAATTTTAAGACATTTTTCAATTTGACTGGAATATGGAATAAGTCTCTGTCTATTCTGGGTTGGAGAGAGCCCTAAAAGCCGAGCATCATCGGAGGTTGGTTAACCAACGATCAGCTCCTTTTTCAAATTCAGTTCCGAGAGAGGCTGTTTTTCTTCTGGCACACAGAGCAGCCCAGTCAAGGCGAGGACCACAGGGTTCCATGAAAAATAGTTGGTTATTGGACTTTAGGGACTTTCTTACCACAACAAATTCATACCATATGGATTGACTAGGACCAACTATTCAAGGAGCTGAAAAAAAAAATCATGGTGATTTCAAGGTGGTGTACAATAATCATTTTTCACAGTAAAAATAACTTCGTCTGCTCAGCTGTAACCCGGGAGCATGCAAGTTTTCCGATACAAGAAGGGAAATGACTAGAGTCTATGTAAAATTGTGTGACTCTTCTTTTCTTCCAGAACACACAGTAAATGTCTCTTTCTCCCAAATCTGAAACCTTCTTTCCCCCTGTTCTTGGCTGAGTTTATCAGAGAATGTATACTTGTTTCTTCCCCAATGTACTAAGGATCGGGACTACTCTGCAGTTTTAGAGTTCTTCATCCAACTATTCCATTTGCACCTCTGAAGCTTTTCTTCCAGAATTCCCCGACTTTGAGAGGGCTTTCTTTCCAAACTTTCTTCAAACAAACAGCCCCTGAAATCACTTTTTCTCCACAGAGCTTTTCCTGGCTTCTAAGTAAGCCTGCCCTCACTAAATGCATCCCCCCATGACTTTTGCTTTTATTTACCATCCCACCTATTACACTCCTTTCAGTTCATATAACAAAATAAATAAATGAACACAAGCAAATTCAAATTCAATAAAATTCTACTAACTGCTTTAGCCAGGGGAGCAAAGACAAAAACGAGACCCCTTACTCTCAAATAACTTAGCCATTTCAGATGTTGATGACTTAAAAGTTGGTTTATGGAGACAATTTATCTTTAGTTCCTACATCTTTTCCATGTTTGTATACATCTTATATAGATTTTGACTTAAGAAAGGACTTTACTATTCCATGCTCTTATTTTCTAACTTTGGTTAGAAATTCTGGGAGACTTTAACTTGTTCTAATATAGTGCCTTATATGGATGAGCACGTATTTCGATGCGGCTAATATTCTGGGTCCTACTGTGAAACATTCCAACGCAGGGACAGTTGGATTCCAAGCTAAATGATTAGTCTTTTAAAGCTTCAAACAATCAATGAACGTGGGCAACATTCAAAGCAAGAGCTGAAAATCCTCGGGATAAAGCAAGGCTTGGAACCAAAATCTTCCAAGAAAACAATTTTAGAAATCACTGTATGACTGTCTTTTTTTTTTTTTTAAATAATAAAAGAGGGTTAAAGTTGAAATGATTATTAAAACAGACATTTCCAGTTTCAAGCTGGAGAAACAAATTGTTCTATTCACTGCAAACTGGGACAGAACATAGTCTGCCCTTTGGAATGAATGTCTAACAAATAGTAGACAGCTGATTTTTAATGGTTCCTATCATGCAACAGTTATGCTCTACTTAGAGAAGAAGCATTTATTAAGAATCCACTAAGCACTGGAAATGAGAAAGGCAAAGAGAATAGTGACTGTCCTCAAAGAATTCACAGGGTAATGAGGAAGACAATGTGTAAACAACTAGGTTTAAACAAACAAACAAACAAAAAAAAGAGCTACAGAAGGGATAAACTGGAGATACTCTTAGAGGGAAGATGCTGGCATTAAGAGGAACAAGGAAGGGCTTCTTGCAGATGGTGGGATTTTAGGGTTGGAAGCCTGTGATGAAGCTGATCACTGCCCAGCCACCTCTGGGCAGACTCCCTCCTCTCTGGTCAGCATGGATCTTAACAGGAGAGCTTTGGTTTGTTGTCTTTGAGACTGCTGGTCATCTCCAGACCATGTTTCTACATTCACTGTCTGTCTGTCCCCCAGATCTGGAATATTCTCCTTCCTCTTCTCTGCTTCTCTTGTGTCAACTAAAATCCCACTTTCTATATACGAGAAGCCTTTGCTGATTCCCCTTTACTATTGCCCTTTCCAATTTGTCCCTTAAAGAGGTGACTTGTTTACACACAGCCATTTTTGTGTTCCCCCACCCACCCACCCACCCAACCCCCATGTAGGCTGAGCCCCTTGAGAGCAGGGGCTGTCTTTTAAAAAAAAATCTCATTTGGTATTCCCAAGAAGTAATAATTGTTGGTTGATGGACATGTCATCCCTCTCACCCTCCTTTTCCAGGCTCCCTTTTTGGTGTAGCTATTCTCACTGGAGTGGAAGATGTTTGAGGGTAGGAGCTGTCTTATTACTTCACTGGTATCTCCACTTCCTGGCACAAAAAAAGTACCTACTAAATGCTTTATCTCTTTATACCACAAAGCCTTTTTCTTAAAGTCAGAGCCCCTTTCTTTAGCCCCAGTACAAAAATGCAAAACCGAACAGAAAACAACAAAAGAAAACTTACTAGACTATAATATGCCTATTTTGGCCATCAAGAGTAAGAGATAAACTTGGGTGTTAGGCTTTCATTCTTGAAGCAGATTATAACAAACATCTGTAAGATTTCAAAATAAACATATTTCTTTAATGTTGATGAAAATGGAAAATGTTTCCAAATTTGCAAGAGGGGAAAAAATGTGAAACTATAAGCATTTATTCAAATCAGCAGAATTATGGCAAACTCAAAGTCCCAAATGGAAAGTGAAAACAGTCCTAAGAATTCAGATGAATAGTTGAAGCAACTAGGATTTTATACATGTAACCTGTGCTACACTTAGTTACCTTCAGAAAAATTATTTTAAATCCTAAGGCCATTCTCTGCTACTCTAAGAATAAGTAAATTATTTATCTAAAGACACAAATCTATCTATTTTATCTATCTAAATTATCTAAAGAAAAAATCATTTTAAGGATATTAGTCATTTTAAAAAGTCTAAGAATGATGTAAGAAAAAAAGGCAGTTCTACACAATAAAAATTTGGAGAAAGCATTCATAAGTTTTAAAAATGTTATCCCCTTAGCAAAATGATGTAAAAAGGCATACATTTAGCATTTTAATAGCCAATAAGAACAACCTTGGAGCTCATTATTGCTACAGGTAAAACAAATTGGCTGCTAACTAAGCTTTGCTAATTATAATAATACCTACTGAAATAATTTCTTGTGATCTTTAATTCATATTTATAATAAGAACAGCTGCAGGTCATATTTACAGTAATTTGTGGCTATTAAATAAAACTTCAGGCAATAATTAGCAATTATGGAAGGCCCAGTTTCCCTTTGAACTCATTGTTTACAAAAACACAAAATGAAAACCCAGTTCACCTCTTGTGCATTTAATATGATTTGGGAAATGCAGGAGGCTGAATCTGACAAGTTAGTTTGCCAATAAGAATATGTCAAGGGTAGCATAGTGGAGAGAGCTGCCAGGCCTGGAAATGGGAGGATCTGGGTTCAAATGTGACCTTGGATACTTCCTAGCTGCAGGACTCAAAGAAGACACTTAATCCCTATTACCTAGTCTTTGCCACTCTTCTGTTTTAGAATTGGTACTAAGAGAGAAGGTAAGGGTTTAAAAAAACCAAACTATCAAGAATCTAGAAATGGAAAAGGAGAAGAGAATGACCATTAAAATAGGAAATCAAAATTTTGGATTTTAGTTCTAAAATTTTCTGGATTCTCAGCAAATTAAATCCCTTTCCCCTACTTCGACAGCTTTTTGAAACCTACGGCATAGGGCTACACTAACACACCTAAATCCTAAATAGTAATAAATATGTATTATGATATGGTTCAGAGAAGAATGTTTGTGGACTCTTTCCATAGGATTAATCTATAGTGGGAATGTTTAAGAAATGGAATTCTAGAAATCAGAGATGGCAAAGATGCATTAGGTCATGGAGTCTCCCCAGGGTAGGGGAAAGTACAGGATAAATGCTCTGGGTTTTATCCAGTATACATTTAAATTCCACAAAGGATGGAACTCAACACTTTTCTTGGAAATCAATCTACAACATAACAGATTTCACTGTCAGGAAATTCCTCTCCACCCTGATATTCAGATCACATGTTCTTTTTGTGTACTTTATCCCATTTCTCTTAATCATGTCTCTGTGCTATGCTTAATAATGCTTTTCATGGTATTTATATTGCTTATTTCACTCGGTTTTGTCCTATTCCCAATGTTAAGTAGAGCCAAATTTCACATTAGTTTTAATCCCACCTATTCATTCCCCATAAATGAATTCTTTGAGATTTCAATCTTCAGTTGTCTCTCTGTGGTCTTACAAACAATGTGGCCCTCAAATGTGAAAATTCTATTATTAGTTTTTATAATGGGGGAAGGGTGAAGACAGAGAAGCAAAAAGAGAGAAATAAATTCTCTTTTAAGACAATGTCTTAAGATATGTATAGAAAACTCATATTATGCCAACTTATTTCACACAAATCACCTATAAATTATTTATTTTTTACCGGAGACTCATTTAACATGACCATTTTCTAGATTTCTTCTTTCCCAGTTACTATCGTAGCTTTTACATAAACTTTCCTTTCAATTTGTCCCTCTATAATTCTTACACATTTTTAATCTTCCTAGGGCCCCACACTATTTTCTAGATCTCCTTCCAATTTTTATACAACCATGAATTCAACAATATCTTCTTATCTCCCTTTTTAAAATCACTCAATACACAGATGCAGTACAGATGTATAATCCTTTAATCTATACAGTCATTTCACAACTTAAGAAATTCCAGCAAAATTAGGAAAACTTTGTAATTCCAACAAGTGAAATCATAAGGAGTACAAAGATACCATATGATAAAAATGTTAAATGTCTATAATAAATACACATATGTACATTTCTCTAGCACAGATTCCAAGTTTTTCAGGTACAGCTAGGAATGAAAAATAGATTATAAAACCCGACTATTCTGTATACACTTTAATGGAGTTAATGAGAAGTAGTACATGGTGGTGATGGAAGTGAAGATGGCATTATACATTTGTAATTCCTAATAAGGAGAGCAAGTATATCAGGGGCTTAAGGAGTAGGAACTGCCATTTCTTCAGACATTTTACCAAAGTCCCCATTTGATTACATTTGGTGCCTTGCACATTAAACTACCCAGTTATAATATTATTTTTCCTTCCCTCAAGATAGAAAGATACAAATGAAGTTAAAAAAAAACAACAACCCAAAACCATGGATTATTGCTCCAGCACCAATTTATACACATTAATAAATTCTTTTAGTCATATAGCTTACCCACCAATCCTTCATTGGCTAGCAAGAATCTGAGTTTACATGCTTCAAAATATCTAAGTAACGTTTAGATATCAACGAGTAAAGTTTATAAATCTGTTACATAAGCATTTGAAAACAGGAAGATTAGTTCTAAGAAGATCAAAGGAAAAGAAATAATTTGAAACTTGACTGGGCAGCTCACATGAAAACTGGGCCAAAAAAATTTTTTTATAGCAATTAAAAAATTAAACTTAAAAAACAAACAAACAAAAAAACCCCCAAAACTTAAAACCTTTTTTCCCAAATCAGACTTCCAATGCATATTCCTCAGGAACTCTCTTGGATTTCACCTTCTTCCTCAGAAGAAAGTGCTGGATTTTCACTGCCAAAATTCTCAGTAGATTCATTTCTCTCTGGAAAAGTAAGTAAATATATAGTTATATATTTATTTATTTTTGAAGCATTTATTTATACTATTTTTGATCTGACTGTTCTCGGGCTCACTTTTCTTCTCCCTTCAGATGAGTTGGGAAGAGCAATAAACAGGACGACTACTCAGCAGGCCTACAAGTCATGGTACCCTGCCAGCAGCTGTGATGTACATTTGGGCCATGATAAACAGAGTAGCAGAGACTAAAAGTGGCAATTACTCGTGAGGTAACGTCCTTCCTGACTATAGGGATGACTTAGGAACGGTCACTTCGCAGTGTGGTTATGATTCCATGCTGGCGGCATTGAATAGATCACTATTATTATCCAGGATATGCAAGGGTGGTTGGAATAAATTTTTCCAAGATTTAACTTTTTCTGGTCTTCTACAAAAAAGTGAGGGCTCAGGGTACATTCATAAAAATGCATGCTGAGAGACTAGTTTGCTCCTGAGCTCCATATAAATGCTGGAATATCAGGCTTGGAAGTATGTGCCCCTGGACAAGAGGGAGAGGTGAGAGAAGACAAGAGGGAGAGGTGAGAGAAGAATGTTACTTGGGCTTATATTCTAGCGAGTCCCACTATGAAAGAAAAGTCGCCCTTCCCTCCTTAACTCCACATGAAAAAAACAGGAGACCAATTGGAGGGCAGCCCAGGACCTAAGCAGAGAATAGCTGTCAATGCTACCATCTCATTTTATAGTGAATTAAAAAAAAAAAAAAAGTTAAGCAAGCAGAGGTACTTTCTAATCTGGGTTTTATTTGTAAGAAAGGCAATCCCCACCCCCATGTTAAAGCATTCTATGCCAGAGATATCAAACTTTTTACCCAGGGCAGAAGCCCTAAAAGGTACACCAGATTAACATATAATTGGAAAATGTTTAGCAAAATAAATCAAAAGATCCTTTCCTGGTCTTCACTCTCACTCCTTTCAGTAGAATGTAGCCTCCTTGGGGGCATCACACCTGGCTCATATGCTTATTAATACAGGGTACTTTCTTCATTTAGGCTTTTTATGTTAGCAAATACAAATGGGAAGGAGGGGAGAGAAAAGAAGAAAGAAAAAGAGAGGGAGGAAGAGGAGAGCAGGGGAGAGGGGAGAGGGGAGAGAGGGGAGAGAGAGAGAGAGAGAGAGAGAGAGAGAGAGAGAGAGAGAGAGGGGGGGGGAGAGAGA